>NW_020799142.1:9159063-9227800 GCF_003259725.1 Athene cunicularia | reverse complement strand
TATATATATATATAAAGATATACCAACCATGAAGAATTTGGCATAATAAATAGGAGCACTTCTGAGGCTGCTGTTAGAGAAAAACAGACTGACACATTTTGCCAAGATACAAGAAGGAAAAGCAAATGAACAAAGTGAAATGGTAAATTTTTATGTTTGCACTGACTATTCATAAGTACCTGTGATTGCTCAAGTGCTGAAGAAAGTCAGTTTACCCTTAAAAAACTGAGAAATGTCTTGAGTCAAATAAGCTCTTTGGGAGGAAAGACTCATTTTCAACTGCTTAACCTATTCATCAGCACTAGGTTTCCATAATAAGTGAGCCCAGTGATGCAGAAAAGTAAAAGAAACACATCTCATTGTTATTATTTTAATTTCCAGGTCCAAAGGAGTTATACAAGACATGTCACATTTGATGTTTTTGAAATATAACTGAAAACTGCTTTAGCCACACAACATGCACTTTGCAGTTTCACTGCACCAGTTCAAAACAGCTGAGGACAACAGATTTCTAAACAAAGTCTAATAAAGTTCAGCTTTTATGTTTTTAACTCCACTGATAACTGAGGGCAAGCTAATATATGGCAAAACAGGAATCCTCCATTTGCTAGTACGGTGAAGATTCCCTTCTCACTACAAAGAAAGGCAAAACCCACAATGATGTCTTGCACCTCATATGACCTTAGCACCTGAAAGCCCCATTCCAGATTGGAGTTCCACTGAGAAATTTAACATAGTCCATGATCCAAAGAGATCACTGTGCAGCAGGAACTTTTATGAACTGTCCTAGATGTTTTACATCTGCAGCAGGAGAACATGCCATTTGTAGTTTCATGTGCCCTACCATTTTCTTGATCATTACTTTAGGATTTCTGGACATGTAGCATCCCATTTGAAACATCAGCACAATAGTAAGTAGTGAAACATAAATCCTTCACCGTCTGAAAAGTAAGGATTCTCATTTTACTCAAAATGAATGGAAAATTCTTACTTGTAAAGCTGTCATACACCAAAGCTTCTCTAAACTCCAAAAGACAAACAGCTACCAAACATTAGATTGCGTAGATTAAGTCCACATTGCATGCACATCAAAGAAATGTCCAGGTAGACATTTTTAAGAAAACCTTAGGACCTGTCACTTTTTGAATGTCATTTTGAGAAGTCTAAAATAGAGTCGCAAGTGTTTCTGAAAGATAAAAGTCTGCTATATCAGTTCTGCAGCAAAGATGGATTTACAATCTCCAGTGGAAATTGCATTCCGCTTTCCTTTTAAAAAGGAAAGATGTTGATTAGAATTTGGGACTTTAAACGAGAAGGGAGTAAAATCAGGGTAGAAAGCAGTACCTCAGTGAAGAAGAGACAGTCCAGGAAAGAGGAAAGGGAAACATCTGTTGAGTGTAAACCTTTTGATAAAGTTTCTTTGTACTCCTGTGCTTCCTGCTCTTCACAGATAGCAGTCATCTTCTTGGAACTAGGATAATCAGTTTATTGGATTTATGGACAGAGCACACCATGGGGTACTAAGGTGCAGAAATAGCTGCATGGGAAGAACAGCTGTAATAGCAGTTTTATTATCTGGACTACTACCTCTATCTCTTCAGAAGACTATCTGCCTTAAAATCTAGTAGTGAAAGGATAAGACAATGTTCTTTTTAAATTAAATCATGGCACAGAAATTTCACCACCACTATAACTGGTCTTTTAGGCCTCCCCAGAAGATAAGACTTTTTATTTCCTCTTGAACTATTCTGTTGATGGATTTTGCTTTAATGCACAATGTATCAAAATAACAATTGTGCAGTATTTGGCAGGTGCAAATCAATTTGTTCAGCTTGGAATGCTTGATGACTTTTTATGATGGCTGTGACACTACATTTGTTTGACTGGTGCACTGAACATACAGTAAGGAATATGCCAAAAGGCAAATTCCTGACGAAAGCACTGACCTGAAAAGAAAATAATCGAAGAGGGTTGTTTGTATTGGTATTCTTTACTGATTGAGCAGTTTGAAACACAAAAACCATGGGCATGAAAACTATCCAGCCTGTTTCAGGCTTGGGTACAAGTCTTGCAATATAATGTGTATCTCTACTCTCTACATGTTTTTTACAAAACTGTAACATAAAATGTACGTTTTAAAATCTTAAATATTTAAAATGTTTTTAAAAATATATACTTTTAACTAGTTGTTTCTCTGACAAAGTTTGCACTTTTATAAAGTGAACTTCATACCTCCATAGGCACTTACCAAGGTTTTCATATTTTCAGAAACTTCCTTACTTCTCACTGCACATACTGCTCGAAGATGGAATTTGTGAGAATGGGATACATGTCAAGAAACATTAAAATATTGTACAAAAACCTTTGAGAATTTTTGGCCAGCTAGAGTAAACAGGTGTAAATTCAAATCAGCAACACATGCCAATTTACATATGAGTCTTTTTGTTCTCAGCTGAAAGTCTGTCATTTTATTTCTCAAAGTGACTTTACATGAATTTTCCTAACACTGCGTTTAAGCTTTCACACACACTCACTTGCACATTATTTTCATACTACAGTATTTTTAACCAAGTGTGATTTTGATATCCTATCTTCTGTTAAAATTTAAACTCACTTCTGTTATTCTGCATTGAAAGATTAATGTCTCTCAGCCTTCAGTGTATCCCTCTTTCCTGTAGGCACAAAGAGCCAAAGGTTGCTTCTGCTAACAACTGCCTAAATGCATTCACTGACGTGGCAGCAGATCCTGATAACAGATGTGTCAACAGCTGGAGAAATCTTTTTTTCATATTTGAAATTGATGCTTGAGTTTATATTCAGCCAAATAAATCTCTGATATGCAAACATGTAAATTCCCAAGGATGTCTTTGACTGCACTGAAGGTATATTTAATTTCTCTGACAATGCCTATTTCCTCTAAAGATTCATAGGCATCAGAACCTATCCATTTAGCACAAAGCACACAATTTTAGGAACTTTATAAAAATGAAGTCACATGTTTACATACAGAACATCTTAACTTAGGGGTTATATTCCTTAGTGAATTGGCTACCTGAGCCTTCCTTTAATAAAAGAGGAATTCTCTACCATTTCAATGACTTTGAATCTCAGGAAAAGTGAAAAAACAGGAATGCACACAAATCTCTAAGAATCCAAAGGACTTGCCCTTGTTTACAGGATGGTTAGGAACTGGATGGTATCTCAGGGCTTCTCTGAAAACCTTTTTTCTCAAGGTTGAAACACCTCCAGGATATGCAGCAAAGTGTGAGTGGTCCAGGATCTAGGCGAAGGAGAGTAAGAATTTATCATACATTTTTGATTTCTCCTCTTTTCCTTTGTTAAAAAAAAAAAAGTTTAAAGAGTTTCTTATAAACCTACAGTGCCCAGGCTTTAATTAAAGTTCAAACTGAGTAAAAAGTATTCAGAAATTCCTCACTCCAAACTGTATAAAACTTACACCTAGCTGCTTCTTGTTGATGTCATCCCCATTCCAACTCTTTCTTTCAACCATACCTTCAAACTTCTGGTTAACTTTAGTGGGTGAAATTCTGGTTTCAGCTTCTTATTGCACCCTACTAAAGTCAGGCTAAAGTCTGTAAAGATCAACATATTCTGATGAAACAGGCTTTCTTGTTATGGTTTTTAGTACCTAATCTATACCAGGGCACAGACTAGGAATGTGTGCTGCTGGAACACTACAAGAAGCCAACCAAAAGTCTACCTGTTTCTTAAAATTATCTATTACCTCACTTCTACAATACACATAAAAGGAATAATCCCTCAGGAACAGCAATTCTGATGCTCCTGTTACAATTGGTATGGAAGAAATTCTGACCAGCCTCGGAATTCTTCAGGGTCCTGATTTCCTGCAAGAATTCCTCTGATTCCCAAACTTTTGTGGTCAAGCCTGGGCCCTTCTAGGTGTTACCTGGGTGCGACTTTGCAGCAAATAGGTACCACAAATGTGATCCAGAACCAACTATCTAGCAGAAAATGAGAACTCCCTTTGACCAGATAGCCCCAAAAATCAGTGAGGTTCTAGCAGTACAAATCTTAACCACAGGCACCAGATCTTCAACGGCTTAAAGTGTACATAGAAGAAACTCAAGCTGTTTCCCTTCTGCTTGCCACTCGCCTTATTTTACCTGCCCTCCAGGGAACCAGGCACCTGGAGTCAATTAGATGAGCCCATATTCTGAAAGGATCTTTCAATAACTATTAAACACAAATGTGGGATTTCAGGTAGCAGCTGCAGATGTTCTGGATAAGAATAACAGGAGTTTAACTCTTTGCCTTCTGTTTACTAAGCTGAAGAAATTAATCCCTTTATGAGGTTAACATAAGTATATAGACCCGTATCTAAGAAATATATATCTACATAATGTATAAGAAGTAATTTCACCCAGAAGTGTTGAGAGCACGTCTTGTGCTTTCTTTCCAATGCATTTTGACATCCAAGCGTGAAAAGAGACATAAAAGAAGGAAAGTTGCAGCATAACCCTGCTTGGGTCAATGAGGATTTGAATTAGGCAAGGATTTCTCTCCAGTCACTGTTTTATTGAAATACATAACTTACCATTATTTATTAGGCCATGTTACTGAAATACATATGTGAACTCATAGTTGGGATGAGTTCAATCAAAATAGTTATATAAAACTGATGATTTCCAAGATTAACTAGTTACCTCTGTTTTTTACTTCCTGAGACTCAAAGGTGTATGACATATGCTGAAGCAGCACATGAGGTGACCTGGCATTTAAAGGACAGCTTTTCACTTTGCTTATGAATGTCTTTTTGTATTTTCATGATAAAAACAAACTAGATAAAATTTTGAGGTTTTAACCTTTCGTTTCATTCTCACCTACTCTTCTATCTTCTGAATTCTGAAAGATTTACAAAGTTTAAAGCAAGCATGTGTCCAGTTTTTGGGAAGTCTTGTATTAGTTTTTAATGACCTTGAAATGCTTTTCAGTGTACTGCAGGTACAGAATCAGATATTTTTCCTGCACTTTTGAATCCACATTCGACGAAACCCAAGGTCAGGCTAATTTTTGGATTACTGATTTGAGCTTCTTTAAATGTAGGGACTTCAACACTCTTACAAAGCATATAGAAATTCTTATCTTTGACTTTTTCACTACCAATAAAGAAACTGAAACACACACATGCCACAACTCATTTACAGATCACAAACATAGGCTCTCTATTATAAATGCAAGAGCTGTAAGTTAACTTTAACATTTTAACTATTTGATCATGCTTTTCATTTAACTTCTCTGAAATTAATTGTCTAAAGTGAGCAAAGTTTATGCGAGGTCTGTGACACCAAATACTTCAGAAGAAATTTCTATTTCTGCAAATAAATATTGTTATCAGGAATAAGAACTACTTCTTATATAACCCATTGTTCTCTGAAATGTAATAGAAAGTGTCCTTTGATCAAGAAGTACAGAATTTAAATCCTGAAGCAAATAAAAAGTGCTATTATATAGGGCAACTGCCACTAAAATTCTGTTGTATTTGAAAAATCAAAGACCATATAATTAGACTGAGAGTTGTGAAAACTGTAATAGCCATTGTGTGACATTCTACAGTGAATGGACAGTAGTAATCAATACACTCAATGGGTTATTACAATGTTGAGATTCATTATCACCTTGTCCAACAAGAAGATTTTTTCCCCAGATTCATGTTTTCAATTCCCTAAAGAAAAATCAGGGGCAAAACCCATAGCTTTGTGGGAAGGGAAGTATGAAAAATCTATAAGAGGAAATGTATAAGGTGTCCTAGATAAAAGAACTCGGGTAACCCTGTGTGTGAAGTTCAGTGAGAATCCCACTTCAGCTCCCTAAACTCGTTTGTTATGTAGCAATGCGTATTTGCATTCTTAGAGAGTGACCCTCATATATTCTCACATTATACATCAGTGATTAAGCTGCAAAAAGTTTAGTATATTAAAGAAAAAGCCTCAACAAGTCATAGGCTACATAAATTCTCCATGTAGAGAGACACTAACTTTTTAAAATTTTTCTCACAGCTGTTACTATAATAACTTAAAACAAAAAAAAGATTCATCATTGTGGATAAGAACTGAGACCAAACCACTTAACCTTTTCTTTCTTGGAAGGAATTTCCCTTAGAAAGCCAACTCATTGTTGGTAAAATTAAGTCAGAGATGCTCCACATGGCTTACAGAGCAGTTTTGCTGAGATCTGTGGGATTATATACTTCCAGCTCTTTCTCATTTTAATGAAATCCAGCAGGTTTTTGTAAGTATATAAAAAAAAAAAATCATTTTTTTCTTTTTTAAGAACAGCTCTTAAAATAAGTTTTGCCATTTCTAACTGAAAGGTCTGATCTGGTTAGATAGGAGATGAAGAGTGTTGGCAAGACAACTTGTAATTGAAAGATGGTCTATATCTTAAAAGAGTCTGAAAAAGTCAAAAAGCAAACACTACAGGCCTCCATTTCATAAAATGGGGCTGCCGTGGGAAGTGACAGCTATGAAGTTAGGCATGTGTCACATGTTTTTTAACAACTCCTGGTATTTAAGGTGGCTATAGCAGCCTATAAGGAGTTTGAACAAAGAAGCACATGTTGCAGAAGTTCTTGAAAGAAGGTACAGGAAGTCAATCCATGCACACATAGCTAAATCACAGGCATAATACTGCTAAGTCGAGGTAATACATTCTCACTTTAACTTTCCAAGTACTGAATCACTTTATACTGTGTCCTGGGTTGCAGTGTGTTCTGTTACCATCCTCATGAGCTGTTGAAATCAGGTGGGGCAGTGTTTTCTTGTTCCCACCCCCCTCCCCCCCTCCAGACTATCTGTTCCTGGCCCATCAATGCCATGCAGCATGACTCATTATCCCATTGTGAGATGCTCCACCCAGAGGGAGAAAACCAGCATTCCATCCTGGATATAACCTGAGATTCTGAATACCAGAGGCCTCTCTTTTCCACTGGAGTTCCAGAGGACAGGAGCTGCTTAGCCACCACTGGACTTTTCTGAGGAAGAGCAGATCTCTTTCTACAGGATCACTGCTTCTGGGGGACTGCAGCCACCATTCTACCAGACTGCTACCACCGCCCTGATTAACAGGGTGTCAGGTTGTATCCTGACTGTTAGTTTAACCCAGTGCTATCTGCCTTTATAATTTTTTTTTCTTATTAAATTGTTATTCTGACTTGGTGTCTCCCATTAGTTTGTTTTCAAACTAGCACATATTTTAGTGCCCAACGTGGGGCTGGCTGTTGAGAAAAGTCAGAATTACAATTTTGTATTGTAAAAGCCACCTACTCACTACGATGTTCAACATGCTTATATGGGTCTTGTACCTAACTCTCTACATTTTTCCACACATGGGGAACTATCTGCCGATTTTAATGCTCCTGTGTAGACCAGGGTATGGTATAAAATTTGCTTTATTAGTCTATTATGCCTACTGCATGATAACCTCCAAGACAGTGAACATAATTTGGAATATATACTCAACTTTGTCTGCATGTCCTACTTTAGGCTGCTACATCTGGGGCCTCAGCAATCATACGCAGCTCCTGGGGGGAGGACTAAAGAGGGTTTTTTTCCAGCTTTTCAGGCTAGACACAACAGTTTTTGGAAATACTGAGTTCTCTGTGGATGTTAAGGATGGCATAATCCTCTTGTCAGTTCTTTTTTCTTTTTTCTCTATGACCTGCACTGTGTATACCATGCTTAGGATCAGAGCTGTGGCACAGCTTCCTCAGGATGAGAGGGAAAAAAAGAGCAGAGCAAAAAGCACCATGTCTACACAAACCGTCAGAGGAGAAAGAAACCAGATGCCAGACAACAGCGTCCATGTCTACGCAGACTGACACAGAGGAAGAAAAAAAAACAAAGGCATTTGAAAGCATTTCCACACAAACCGTCACTGAACCGAACAGCCTAAACCGACTGCAGTTGACCCCGTGAAGAAGAAGAAATCAAAAAGCAAATCAGTCCGCATAGTGACTGATGAGGATGCAGCAGGACCTTTACACCCAGTAGAAGAGGCAGAGCCAGAGATCATCACTCGGTCGCTATCCCTGGGTGAGCTGTGTGACCTGCGGAGGGAATTCACCCACCAGACAAACGAGTCTATCCTGCCCTGGCTGCTCCGCATCTGGGACGCTGCAGCCAATGACACCATTCTGGATGGAAGTGAGGCCAGGCAACTGGGATCTCTGTCCCGGGATGTGGTCATTGACCAGGGGATCGGGAGAACCCAAGAAACTCTCAGCCTCTGGCAGTGACTGCTGACAAGGGACAGGTACCTTTGTAAAGAAGACCACCAGGTGCACCAAGGAAAATGGAGCACAATGGAACAATGTATCCGGTGCCTGAAGGAATTGGTTGTGCTGGAAATAATTTTCTCAGAAGACGAGAGATTTCCTAAGAGCCCAGATGGTGTCCAGTGCACGTCTCAGATGTGGTTGAGGTTTGCACGCCTTGGACCAGAGATTTAGTCCCATTACCTGGCAACGCTGCAATGGAGGGAAGGCGGGGACAGGGTGGGCGTTTTGGTCAACAAACTGAGAATTTACGAGGACACTGTCACAGCCCCGTTTCGCACCCATGTCTCATCTGTAGAAACAAGGCTGGCTGAGCAAGTCCAAAGCTTGATTGAAGAGGGCCATCGGAAACTGAAAACGGAACTTAAGGAAGAGATTTACCACATCTCGCCAGAACCAACAAGAGTCTCTGCCATTAGGAGCAGGCGTCCCCCAACCAGGGAGAGAGGATACACCCCACGAGGTAATCTCTGGTTTTTCCTTCAGGAACATGG
Organism: Athene cunicularia; assembly: GCF_003259725.1. Lineage (NCBI taxonomy): Eukaryota > Metazoa > Chordata > Aves > Strigiformes > Strigidae > Athene > Athene cunicularia. The sequence goes on along the minus strand of NW_020799142.1, from coordinate 9,218,992 downwards.
AGAAGACATGAGTAAGTGGGATGGAAAACCCACGTCCTCTTTAGCAGCCTGGGTACATGAACTAAAAAGAGGGACAACTACCACAAGAAGCTCATCTAGAGTCAACGCTGCTCCAGTCTCTCACGCACAGAACTCCAGACAGTATAGGAATGATAATATGAACGATCCTCTTGAAGGGACCTCAGGAGCATATTCACCAGAGGGAAGCAACATGTACCATGACCAGGAATAGAGGGGCCCTGCCTCTAGCCAGGTAGAGGAAAGGGGTAATCGGATCTTTTGGACTGTGTGGATCTGATGGCCTGGCACATCTGACCCACAAAAATACACAGCTTTGGTTGACACCGGCGCTCAATGTACTCTGATACCATCAAGGTATGTGGGAGCAGAACCAATTTCTATTTCTGGGGTAACAGGAGGATCCCAGCAGCTGACTGTACTGGAAGCTGAAGTGAGTTTAACTGGGAATGAGTGGCGGAAACACCCCATTGTGACTGGCCCAGAGGCCCCATGCATTCTCGGCATAGACTATCTCAGAAATGGATATTTCAAAGACCCAAAAGGACATCGTTGGGCTTTTGGGATAGCTGCTGTGGAGACAGAAGATATCAGACAACTGAGCACATTGCCTGGCCTCTCAGATGACCCCTCTGCCGTGGGACTGCTAAGAGCTGAACAACAGGTGCCAATCGCCACAGCAACAGTGAACCGTCGGCAATACCGTACCAACAGAGACTCTGTGGTTCCCATCGATGAGATGATTCGTAAACTGGAGAGCCAAGAGGTGGTCAGCAAGGCCCGTTCACCTTTCAACAGCCCTATATGGCCTGTGCGTAAATCCAGTGGAGAATGGAGACTGACGATGGATTACCGTGGCCTGAATGAGGTCACGCCACCATTGAGCGCTGCCGTGCCGGACATGTTGGAACTTCAGTACGAGCTGGAGTCCAAAGCAGCAAAGTGGTACTCCACTATTGACATTGCCAATGTCTTCTTCTCCATTCCTCTGGCAGCAGAATGCAGGCCCCAGCTTGCTTTCACCTGGAGGGGTGTGCAATACACCTGGAACTGACTGCCCCAGGGGTGGAAGCACAGTCCCACCATTTGCCATGGACTGATCCAGACTGCACTGGAAAAGGGTGAGGCTCCAGAACATCTGCAATACATCGACGTCATCATTGTGTGGGGAAAAACAGCTAAGGAAGTATTTGAGAAAGGACGGAGAATCATCCAGATTCTCCTGGAAGCCGGCTTTGCCATCAAAAGCAGCAAAGTCAAGGGACCTGCCCGAGAGATCCAGTTCCTGGGAGTAAAGTGGCAAGATGGACGACGTCAGATTCCCACCGAGGTCATCAATAAGATCACTGTGATGTCTCCACCGACCAGCAAGAAGGAAACACAAGCTTTCCTAGGCGCCATAGATTTTTGGAGAATGCACATTCCCGAGTACAGCCACTTTGTGAGCCCTCTCTACCTGGTTACCAGCAAGAAGAACGATTTCCACTGGGGCCCTGAACAGCAGCAAGCCTTCGCTCAGATCAAGCAGGAAATTGCTCCTGCAGTAGCCCTTGGCCCAGTCAGGACAGGACCAGAGGTGAAGAACATGCTCTACTCTGCAGCCAGGAACAATGGTCCATCCTGGAGCCTCTGGCAGAAAGTGCCTGGTGAGACTCGGGGTCGACCACTGAGATTCTGGAGCCGAAGCTACAGAGGGTCTGAAGCCAACTACACTCCCACAGAATAGGAAATCTTGGCCGCCTGTGAAGGAGTTCAGGCTTCTTCAGAGGTAATCGGCACAGAAGCACAACTCCGCCTGGCATCCCGACTACTGGTGCTGGGTTGGATGTTCAAGGGAAAGGTTCCTTCCACGCATCACACCACTGATGCCACATGGAGCAAATGGATTGCTCTCATCACACAGCGTGCCTGTATTGGAAACCCAAATCGCCCTGGGATTCTGGAAATTATAACGAACTGGTCTGAAGGTGAGACTTTTGGATTATCTTCTGAAGAAGAGAAGAGCAAGTGACTCGTGCTGAGGAAGCCCCACCATATAATGAGCTACCGGAGACTGAAAGACATTATGCCCTCTTCACTGATGGCTCCTGCTGAATTGTAGGCGCTAACCGGAAGAGGAAAGCTGCAATATGGAGCCCCACACGATGAGTTGCACAAGCTACTGAGGGACAAGGTGGATCGAGTCAGGTTGCAGAGCTTAAAGCCATCCAGCTGGCTTTGGATATTGCTGAAAGAGAGAAGTGGCCGAGGCTCTATCTCTACACCGACTCATGGATGGTAGCTAATGCTCTGTGGGGATGGCTGGATGGCTGGAGAAAGGCCAACTGGCAACGCAGAGGGAAACTCATCTGGGCCGCTGAGATTTGCCAGGACATCGCCAACCAAGTAGAGAAGCTAACTGTGAAGGTTCGACACGTGGATGCGCATGTACCCAAGAGTTGGGAGAATGAAGAGCATCACAACAACGAGGAGGTGGACCAAGCTGCCAAGGTGAAAGTATCTCAGGTGGATCTGGACTGGCAGCACAAGGGAGAATTATTCCTAGCTCGTTGGGCCCATGATGTCTCTGGTCATCAGGGGAGAGATGCAACCTACCGATGGGCCCGTGACCGAGGGGTGGACCTTACCATGGACAGCATCTCACAGGTCATCCACAGTTGTGTGAGACCTGTGTTGCAATCAAACAGGCCAAGCGGGTGAAGCCTCTGTGGTACGGTGGACGATGGTCAAAGTACAGGTATGGGGAAGCCTGGCAAGTTGACTACATCACCCTTCCCCAAACCTGCTAAGGCAAGTGCTACGTGTTCACCATGGTGGAAGTAACCACTGGATGGTTGGAGACCTACCCTGTGCCTCATGCTACTTCCTGGAACACCATCCTGGGCCTGGAAAAGCAAGTCCTGTGGAGACATGGCACCCCTGAGAGGATTAAGTCAGACAACAGGACTCATTTTAAGAACAGCCTCATCAACACCTGGGCCAGAGAACATAGTATCGAATGTATATATCATATCCCTTATCATGCACCAGCTGATGGGAAAGTTGAACGCTGCAATGGACTACTTAAAACCACCCTACAGGCACTTGGTGGGTGGACCTTCAAAAATTGGGAAGTGAACTTAGCAAAGGGCACCTGGATGGTCAATACCCGAGGGTCCATCAATCGAGCTGGTCCCGCTGAGTCTGAACCGTCGCACACAGTGGATGGAGATAGAGTCCCTGTGGTACACCTGAGAGGTATTTTAGGAAAGACTGTTTGGATTAATCCCACCTCAGGTAAAGGTAAACCCATCCGTGGGATTGTCTTTGCTCAAGGACCTGGTTACACTTGCTGGGTAATGCAGAAAGATGGGGAAACCCATTGTGTACCACAAGGAGACCTAATCTTAGGTGAGAACCGTGTGTAGGGTTTCATTGTATATATATATGTGGGGGGGCGTGTGTAGAGTTTAAGGAAGGTATGGATTTGGGATGATGTAGATGATAATAGAATAAGGGGTGGATTATGTCCTGGGTTGCAGTGTATTCTATTACCACCCTCACGAGCTGTGGAAATCTGGTGGGGCAGTGTTTCCTTGTTCCCACCCCACCTCCCCCCCTCCAGACTATCTTTCTGTTGCTGGCCCATCAATGCCATGCAGCATGACTCATTATCCCATTGTGAGATGCTCCACCCAGAGGGAGAAAACCAGCATTCCATCCTGGATATAACCTGAGATTCTGAATACCAGAGGCCTCTCTTTTCCACTAGAGTTCCAGAGAACAGGAGCTGCTTAGCCACCACTGGACTTTTCTGAGGAAGAGCAGATCTCTTTTTTCTACAGGATCACTGCTTCTGGGGGACTGCAGCCACCATTCTACCAGACTGCTACCACCGCCCTGATTAACAGGGTGTCAGGTTGTATCCTGACTCTGTTAGTTTAACCCAGTGCTATCTGCCTTTGTAATTTTTTTTTTTTCTTATTAAATTGTTATTCTGACTTGGTGTCTCCCATTAGTTTGTTTTCAAACTAGTACATACTGTTATCATATTTATAGGCATTACATATTTGTATGACATACAAGCCATATTACATGTCAATATTCACTGGCACCGGTACTGGGAGGGTGTCTTGGAGCAATGTGATCTCCAAAGCTACTTGCGGAGCATGCTTAAACCACAATCCTTTAGGCTGCAAGGCTGGAAACAGCTTGGGGTCCTGCCCAGGGATTCACAGGCAAGTGACAAGCATCACATGGCTTTCCAGACAAAAAAGCACAGCACAGAGAAGTGGAGAGGGAAACAGAGGTATCAAGTGGGAAGAGGGAAAGAATTCAGGTGAAAAAGTGCAAAGGCAAGGAGCTGACAAGTGATGAAATCAGAACTTTTTAAAAACAAGAGAAGCATGATTCAGACCTTTGTTTTGTGTACTATTTCTGTTCTTGCTACTATTTTTTCCTGCTACATGTTCACTCACAAACATCTGTACTGAGTATTTAATTCCACTCATAAAGATTAGCTGATGGAACACTTTACAGTCTTTTCTGGTGTCCCCATCAGCTCCTTTTTAGGCAGCACTTCCTCTCCAAATGACCAGCAGGAAGATTCATTTCTGGGACAGTGTTTGATTGCCTTTTTCCTGAAGTCTTAAAACAGTCATACAGAAGGTGATCTTCATTCAAACACTGAAAAAATTTTCAAAAGAGGAGGCTGTGTAGGTGACAACAGCCATGTAGTTTTGAGAGTCCTGCTGTGAACCACCCTCAGCAGAAACTGTTTATCCATTCTTTAATTGTTACCACAATCAGGACACCTGTCCTTGTTTGGGTGTCATTGGCACAGAAAATGGGCAGGGGAGAAGGAAAGGCAGTTTTAGTGAACCTCACAGTTTCTTCTTACTTGGATTTACATTACAAGGGACCATGTGGAGCTGGGTGGTCCTTCAGTTCCTGGCATGCCTGCCCCTTTGTACCTCCACTGGGAAGGAACAAGCACAGCACTGTCACCTTTGAGCAGAGCCTCCAACACTTTGTCCAGCAAAGATGTTCTCAGATTATTGTTCTACAAGCAGCTATGTGAAAAGGCATTTATGTGCTGTATAGGTGTCATGGTTTAACACCAACTGGCAACTAAGCATCAGATAGCCACTTGTTCACTCCCCCCTGGTGGGATGGGGAGAAGAACTGGAAGGGTGAAAATGAGAAAACTTGTGGGTTGAGATAAAGACAGTTTAATAGGCAAAAGCTGTGCATGCAAGCAAAGCAAAACGGGGAATTAATTCACCACTTCCTGTTGGCAGAGAGGTTTTCAGTCTTCTCAACTTAAAAGGTCCCCTCCTTCCTTCTTCCCCCATCTTTATATATGGAACATGACATCATATGGTATGGGATATCCCCTTGGCCAGCTGGGGTAAGCTGTCCCAGCTGTGCCCTTTCCCAACTTCTTGCGCAGCCCCATTCTTCTTGCTGGTGGAGCAGTATGAGGAGAAGAAAAGGCCCTGAGACTGTGTCAGCACTGCTCAGCAGTAACTTAACATCCCTGTGTTATCAACACTGTTTCCAGCAAACGCAAACCATAGCCCTATACTAGGTACTATGGAGAAAGTTAACTCCTCCCAACCCAAACCAGCATAACAGAGAGGGAAGAAAAGGAATGAGAAATCCAGGATCAAACTAAAACTGCCAACATCTACTCCCTGAACCTCTGTTCAATATCTCCTCTGAAGGAGACACATAAAACACTGATGGTAAAAGAAATTAATAGACAGATCAAGAAACAAATGTAGTTGCTTTTCAATTTGTTCAACATATTTTTGCTACATTTTAAAATTAGTTTTAATCACAGATGAGTAGTCTAAAGCAATAACAACCTTACTTACTTTTTCAGAATTCTATTTACATATTCCCCAAAGTTATGTAGTAGTAGATGATAGTTCTAATTACCTCTTCAACGCACCATGCTTGTCACATCATAGTTAATTTTTTTGATGGTTCTGACCTTTTAATCATTTGATCAAGAAAATAAGATGATCTGGGTTGCTTTGGCATCATCTCAGTAATTCCTCTGAAATAATTTGGGTGACTGCAAGAGTAATTAGAAATATAGTGACAATAACTGCAGAACTTGTGAAAAAAATTATAGGTCAGTGTTTCTTCTGTAATGTTATTTCCACAGTGATAAAACAAATTGCTCTTAAGTATGAGGTAATTACCACAATTAATGATGATAATTCTACGCAAATCAAACAATGTGGGAAACGCAAATCACATTATTTTGTTCCTCCAACAAGGTGGCAGTACTGTTCCTGTATAATTCATTCTAAGGCTGCTGTATTTTTGTTAATGAATTAGATTTACCACCTTATAGCTGGTGTACAGAAGTTAAAAAGTTCAGTTTGAGGTGTCAACTGTTCCCTTTCAGGGTCATTTACATGCATATATATGTACATGGTCTCTTGAAAACATTACTTCTAATGTTGTGGCACAGTTCTTTTTTCCCTTCTTTAGGACCAGTCTGGCAAAGCAGGAGGTTGTGCCAAGCAGAAATAGGCTTTACAGACTACAAAACCTTATAACCCCAAAACTCCAAGAACCCAGGCTACAGTTGGGAGGAAAATATAAAAACTGTGACTCTATGGTAATACTGGGAAGTAGTTCAAAATTAATTCATTCTCGTTATGACTAATTCAAGAAAATGCCTCTCTCCTGGAAACTGTTTAAGCACATGCCCCATCAATTTCAATGGGAGATGAGGGAACCTTACAAGAATTGAGCTTGCAAATTTTTGTCTTGAGGGCATATTTTAATATTTTGAAAGTATACACATATTTTTCTTCTCTTTAGAAACCATATAGATGGCTTTTAAAATACTGATTTGGATCAGAACACCAGATCCTGTCTGTGCTTATTTATATAATGATTTATCACTGTTTTTTGATAATTTTATATAAACTGAGAAAAGTAAGATTCTTTAAAAAATCATATATCTGCTCTAAAAAATCAAAAGGATGTTTCTAAACCCTACTGAAATGAAAACATGATTATTGGAATCCTCAGTTGTTATAGAATCATGGAACACTTTGCTCAAAAATAATTGGTTTTATTCCTGCAAAAGTAATTGGAATTTTCCTAGAATAAATGTGAACAGGATGTGATCCTCAGCATTTTTTTTTTTCTGTAAAATCAATAAGAAATGCCCTTTACAGTTCATAGTGCCAAAATAGGCATTTCAGCTATTGTCTTCTACACTTTTTACTGCCTTTCCTAAACTTTGAATAGAATACTTTTTCTAGACGTCAGTTTTCCTGTCATCTTGGGAACTTTCTTGACCAAAAGCTTATGAAAGTCTTGTCTATCCCTGCTCAGCTAAATATTTTATTATTCCAGTGCAAATGATAAAGTAGATACTATTTCACTTTGGGCTATTCTCCCTCTCTTGCTTTTCTTGAAGAATGAGTATGTGAAGGAGCAGGCAGGAGGTGCCTGTCAGAATCTGTTAGTTTGCAGTGCCAAGTGATACAAAAACCAGAAGCCTGACTGACTTCCAAGCATCCTGACACTCTCACTGGTTTTCACTCTATATACCGCTCTCTTTTACATTAGTGAGAGATTGAATCAAAGGTGCTTGACATAGTGGCTTACACAGGAAAAAGGCCTTGATACAGTCAGAATCAATCTAGATGCCATACTGCATCTCTTGTAGCTCCATGTTTGGACTAACTCAAGTCAAAGAAGTCTTTCCATTCAGTGCAGTGGATTTCAAATCGTGTCCTAAAAGATTCTGTGGCCTCAGGTGGCCAAAGTGTTACATTCTTCTTCAAAAAGCTATCATTGTGTTGTAAAGGGAGCTGCAGCTCTAACATTATTTTTATATGGTATAATAAAAGGAAAATAAAAGTTAAAATTTGTGTGAAGAAGTAAGGCTTGATATTGAAAAAAATGATCTGTATCATAAATTCTTCTAGTCTTTCACTGTTATTGCTGAACAATGTTTTGTTCTACAATGCCACAGTTTTTCACTATAAACCTCAGCAATAATTAAAATGAGCTAAGCTGAATTATTAATATCTGATTTATCACTAGAATGTAATGATCCTTTAATAGGTGGGATTATGGATCTTAAAAGAAAATCCAAACCATAAATGTATGATACTACAAAAGAGTTGAATTCTTCCTCCCAGTTTAGTACTGGCAACTACACAGTTTGAATTTTTCCCTGCATTCCATTTTAGAAAATATTAACTAAAGAGTTAGTCTTAAACTGTCTGAAAAATATCATTAAAATATATTAGCCTAAAAAACAACAACAAAAACCTAGAGAAATAATTTATCCCTGAGAAATTTTGTGGATGTGTGTTTGGAAACAGCAGAAAAGTTAAAAGCTTATCTAATATACAGCCTAAATTAATTAGAAAAAAAGTTGTATTATTACAGAATTTTGTACACTTCTTGCATTTTATTTAAAGATGGTGTCAGACATCTGATCTATATCCCCTGGACAAAATACTGTATCTTCTCTTTTCTAGTGATTTTTAAACAGATGTTTAAAATTCTTTGTTATTAATTGGAAAAAAAAAAAAAGGAGTAAATAACAAGCAAAGGAGCCTTACTTACATTCCCTCTCTCAGCTAATACCACCACAGATTAACACAGATTGCACTAAAACAAATGATCCTCATTCTAAACTGCCACTTGCTGAATAAGTGAGTTGGTGCATGTGTCTCCATGCCATTAATTTATAAGCAGGCTAAAAATATCCGCAGAGATCTTTGAGATGTGATATGCAGAAAGCATCATAAGACATCATAAGAGAGTGTATTTCTGTCATGAGTGTCTGAAATTACTCCAGTAGTCCTTAAAAACACAATCTTATCCATTGCTTCAGTATGACAGGTATGCAGGCTGTAGGTAAAGATTTGAGAGTTCTGCAGCAGAATGATGAGTTGACTTACATGAATTGGAAGATAGTTTTGTCAAGTCTTAGTGCTTCAGTAAACCTTGCAGTTATGTTGCATTATTGAGTTGGCAGTTTAAATAAGTTGGTATTTTAAATGAACTAAATAATCACTTAGTTGCTAATTTAACTTTAAATTCAGTTCAAAGGTTTAATTCAAAAGACAGTAAGTTTTGAATAAAATACAGGTGCTGTTGAAGTTGGCTTCATCTTTGGTATGATCAGGAGTGAATACTACCCTTTGATTAAAAAGTAACCCTTTTTCTCTTGAACTCAATGACCCCTATGGGCCTGACCCAGGCAGCTTGTGCTAATTATTCTACACTTTACCTAACTAACATCAGTCATTCTGTCTAAATCACCGAGATAACTTGAATAGGGAAGGAAGGGACAAGTTTTTTTGCTAAAGCTCTTTTGCCAACTGACTGAAACTATTAAAAATATAAAATCTGAAAATCTGGTTAAAAAACAAAAAAATATTTTATAATTACTTTCCTGGAAATAATATAGAAAAATACAACCAGTGTTCTATGACTCCATTATCTGGCTAACAATCCATTTTATTGCACAGCAAATGGCCAGAATTTACCTTTCCATACATTCATAGGTTATTTTTCACAATTTAGGTCTGATTTATAATCACTCCCATGTGCTTCAATGAAGTTAGGTTATTTTTCTAGCTTTAACTAATTTTCAAACCTCTCTGCTCATGTACAAACAGTTTTGCACTTTGATGGAGTTGGGTTTTGGGTTCTTTTTGGAGAAAATGTCTGAGATTAATAGCTGTCAATAAGTGTGTATAATTACATCCTTCCTGCTAGCTGAAATGTTTGCAGAACTAGCATAGGATATTTTGAAAAGTGTGCCTTTTTCTCATTATAATGATAGAAGTTTATCTGGGCATAGGAGCCATGATTTCTGTGAGAGGAAGCTGGGTCAGTCCTGAATGGCATTACTCATTCAGGAAACATAATAGTCTTTGGAGGCTATCTGCATGAGAAAGGACTGCTCCTTACATGGGGAAGGATTGTAGAAAGAAGTCTACACAGACACAACTCCTGACATGTCTGACATGTTGATTAAGGCCTTTTATGATTAGAGAATTTGGTTTCAGCCTCCCACTAACATGTTAAGTGTTATTAGCTACTCTGCTGTTCTACAAGGAATGTGTAGGGAAAAGGGGGGGATATATGCTTTGCTCAGTGTCTTTTCACAGACAAAAAGCATGACTGTGTAAAAAACAGTCTGCAGGCTCTAATTGAGAGTCCTCCAGTAAAGATAGCATGTAAAGGAACTGCAAAATCATTACCTGTGGTTTGCTTTGGAGGGACATCAGAGTGACTTTGTCTTGCCCATGATGCGATGCTGGAGACTGAGTGGCACTGTGCCAGGTATAGCAGGGCATGCCGTCCTTTCAGTATTATGAAATAGCGCTCCCTCAATTGGGAGCTGGGCATGAGAAACATAAAAACAAGGCAGGGATGTCTGAGTCCAAGCAATGACTCTGTGTCTAAGCTGAAGTGGGTTTAATGTTTTGGGGGTGAGGAGTCTCCTGATAATCCAAGTGTAGGCAATGTGACCCCAAGACACAAACACAATCACAATAGGATTTGCTTGGAGGCAAGCTGTAGCTTGCAAGCTAGGAGACGGTGGTGATTTCAACAGATGGTTTGACTTGATCTGTCTGAACCACCTCCAACACAGCTGTGAAAAAGGACATGCTTGGCAGACTACTGTAATGGAGACTGGTCCCTCAGGGCTTTTTAGTTATGCCATGAGCCATGCAGCAGCATGGAAAGGGAACTTGAAGAAGTAACTGGCACCCATTCTCCCTCATCTTCTCTCCTTAGGTTGAGTAGTGTGTTGAGCAGGTCATAGCTCCAGCACAGTTTTACCCACCTGAGCAGGCATCCTGAAAAACACAGTCACTCCAGTCTGGGGGATAATGTTAAATAAACTTATCTTACAGCTAGCAAACGTGCCTGGGCAGTTTCCCCAGAATGCTTCATCCTAATGAGAAATGGGAGCCTTAAGTTTTCAGGAAGACGCTTAGGGAAGAGTAAACAGAATAACAAAGGCTATATGCTAAAATTCTTCCGTGTTAAGAAGTTTTACAAAAAGGGAGATGTTGTAATGCTCAAGGGCTCTGATACAACTAAGCTGGTGCCTTGGGCAGATGGGCCACAGAAGTCATATTTAAGAAGCCTGTGCTCCAGCTCACTGGTTGGTATACAGCTAAGCTAGTTGTATATACTGGCCTATGGCAGCTTTTCCTGTCAGGGCAATTTACAACCCTAATGAAAAATGCCAAGTGTAATATACTACACATAGGCAAACTGGAATGTCAGTGGCCCACAATTCAGTGACATCAAAACTGATGTCTATTAGAATAATGAAAGTAATTTCTTGTAAATGAGGGATAATTTTTGACCTTCAACCTAAAGCCAAGAATCACTCTCAGCAACTGATTGAAAATATGAACTTCTCTACAATATTTGTTCAAGCAGAAATAAAGAGGTGATGGAATGACAGAGTTCAAGGCCACCAGTTTTTAAAGGAAGACTGTTTTGTTGAGCAATTGGAGTTTATGCTTTTGTCAACAAATATTAAAAATAGGATTCAGGACTTAAATTTAAATGAAAAGATTCAAATGGCTGGATCTCAGTGGAACTTAACAGAAAAAAATTATGCTCAAATGCCAAATATTTCTAAATATTGAGCTCTACTGTGCATACCGTACATTGTTTTGGAGCATTGCTTATTTAGAAAAAATAGTTATATACTAGAGAGACTTGAAGAAGGAGGAGAAAATGGATGAAGTAGTCAGAAGGAAAAAGGAAGGAATTAAAAGAGCTATATACATAGAATAATGAAGTGATGATTAATGACAATAGGACGCCAGACAGCATGATATACCTAACTGAAACATGTGACTTTGTTTTCCTCCTTGAGATTTTATGGAGAAAAAGCAATGATGGGATGAAAGCCTGAAAATTCTATACCTCTTCAGATCCTGCCAACAGACCTATGCTAAGTTATTTGCCTGTGAAGTTACTCTGCAGTATGGTTCTAATTAACAGTTATCAAATGAAAAGTGTGAGGGTATCTTAATGTAACACTGCTAGCCAATGTCACTAACAAAAGCAACCCTACTTCTTTCCATCACTGATTTTTATTATTTGTATTATATATATTTATTACCTATACTGTCCTTTCCTCCCAGGGGCACAAATGTTTGGTGTGGTCAGGTGGTAAATGAGATCCAGGGGATGACCCAAGTCACAGAGATATGCCAGCAGAATAACTGGAGTCATGCCCCATCATTAGCTCCCTTAAGCACTCTTTCTTTCAATCTTTCACAATGTCTCTAAACAGCAATGTACCTGTGGCTAGTACACCTAAAATCAGATTATATTTGGTATTCAATTCCCATGCAAACTCAATAGGATGAAAATTAATATGCAAGAAAACAAGCTGCAGTGGCACAAAAGGATAAAGTCATGATAAAGCAGTGTCTCATATAAGAATGGGAGAGTATTATCTTTATGTGAAAAATAAAATTAAGCAAACTTCTGGAAGTGAAAACAAGAAGGTTTACAACCCTATAAAACCACATAAATATATGACAAGATAAGAAATAACATGTTATCATTCAAAATATATGGGGAACAGTTTTGAACCAGAGAAGACACTGTGAGTTGGCATCATCACAGGTTCTGCTAAGTTAGAGCCTGAACTCTGCTTTCACTGAAATGAGCAGGCCTTCTTTGACCAGTGACCTTCATCTGTCTGTGGCCTCTCAAATGCACATGTTGATTTGGACTGAACAGAATTTAAGAAGAATGTTTGCTTGGAAATACTTGAATGTTATCCATTAGGAGGAGAGCATTGTGAAGATGTTTCATACGCTGGAATATTCTTGTTCAAACAAAATCCATGCTTGTTCTTTGAAACCTTCCAGATGGAGTGAGAGTGCTACGTTCAGGCAGCTCTGCATTGTGCATGCACATTGCTAGGCCTGAGAAAAACCCACTCTGTTCCTTCTTTTACTCCTTCACAAAACCCTCTACATTCCTTGTGTTGTTTTCATGCCCTATACGAAAGAGAAAAAGCAAGAGAGTGCTGATAATACTGCTGCCTTGAGCATCAGCCTGCTATCTTCTAAAGCAGGCTGTGGTGTGATGGAGGGAGTCATGAATCTGTGCTCAAGAGTGCTCCAGAGACAGAGTTTTCTCCTTAAATGAAGAATGTTGAGGCCCCAAGTTATTCTCAGCATACAAAAATATTGATCAGACTGGTTTTATGACCTGTTTGAATGTATACAATGACTTTGACAAGAACGGTCATTCTGAGCCTATATGTTTTGGTGAGAGACAAGCGTAAATAAATCATAATACTTCAGCTCAAGCTGTAACATTATTCTTAACTTTGAGACTTGCAATACCTGTAACCAAGTGAATGAATGAAACTCTTGACAACCTGATTCTGATCAGCTGCTCAACATTCAAACCCTGAGTCATTTACAGTTAGGAGCAAAGCAACTTTGAGGGAAGAATTTGGACACAAATATTTGTAGCTAATGACTTTGGTTTTAAATTACAAAGTTACAGTTAGGTTTTTCCATAAATTGTCTCACACTTTTCTATTTTTTCCTTCTCATTTGACAAGCTAAGGAACAGCTGTATGTGTCCCTGAGAAGTGCAATACTGACCATTTAGTTCTTTCTTTTTTTGAATTGTTACGATCATTGCTAACTGTCATGAAACATTTAATTAAGTACAAACACTGTAACAGTGACATCTTAATAGGTACAAGTCTTTTTATGATTAAGCAAGACACTATTGACACAGACGTGCAAAAACACATGATGTAAGGCCACATACATGTTGCAATTCTACCCTACGTCTGAGTCTTGAAACTATCATTCTGAGTGAATATAAATTTCTAAAGCAAACTGTAGTAGTCTATTTTTCATGTAAAGCCAGGGGGACAAAGAACAAGGGGTTACAGCAAAACTAATAGCAAACTTCAATATTTTTGAAAGACTTAGCTCACTGGCATTTCCTATGGAGATTTAATTTTGACATTCCATTATGTTTTTTCTTTAAGGTGCTCTACAGCTAAGTAAAGCTCACATGAACATCTGTTCACCACTATAAAAGTTTATAGTGACCTGTGAATTTGAAATTTAAATCAGGTAACATTTCAGGTTATAACTTTTAGATTAAAAAGAAACAGCTTGGCATTGTAAATGAACTAATGTTGGCAGAATGGCTGGAGCATAACTTTTTTTTTTTTTTTTTTTTTTTTTTTTTTTACCTTAAAACAAAAAGCATATGGGATTGATGCTAGCCAATGCCATTTTCTCAGGGTACAAGTATATACATCTGTTATTGCAATAAAGAAAACAGTTCTTTAGCAAGATGCATCTGCTGGAAGAAAATTTTCCAAAATTAATATTAGCATATAAACCTGCTTTTTACTGGTACTCATTCTTTCTATTCCAAATGTCCCTCTCATATTTTTCAGCTACCTCCTGCTATTTTTCTCCATTCTGCTTATGGCTTCTCTGATTGAGAGCCATACGGAACCAAATCCTGTTTGCTCCCACAACTAGCCCCATCTGTCTTACTGTGTAGACTTAGACTGTCTGCACTGTCAAAAAACCTTATTTTCCTTTTTTTTTTTTTTTTACAATGAGATAACTGGATGCATTACCTAGCTTTCTGTCAAATCCTAATGGAAATTAAATTTTTGACCATGATGCGGGTAGGTGAGTTCAGGCTGTAAAGTAAACCTCACCTAGTTACTGGTAGCAAGAAAAATTACTCATTCCTTGTCTCTGTTAGGAACCTAAATTGAGACAGCTAATGTACATACCAGTTATTTGGCTGTAAGATAGCCACCTGTTTTTGGAAAAGAATTGAATGAAAAATGGTAAAAGCATTATTTTTAAAATATCATTGCAAATTCATTGGTATCATACAGTTCTTAATCTTTATAGCTGCCAAGTTATGAGATTCCATAAATTGAAAGTGCTTTCCAGCTACTGCTTCCAACTGTGTATTTCAGCTGTATTCTGACTTCATGTTAGCACAGAAGAAATGCACAAGAAACTAAGTCCTGATAAGTGTAGACAGTTAGTACAGAATACAATGGGGGGCATACCAATGAAGAGAATTACAAAGCATTTAATGTTTTTACAATCATATTTTTCTCTATCCCTTATTTAGCATCTTTCTCATGCATTTTAATCTCGAGAAGTTGAGCTGCAAGGAGTCTCTGTCACATTAAAATTACTGTAGGATTTTCCTTGATGATTATTTAGCAGACATGTATGTGAAAATGTTTACAATGATTTTACATGGGCTGTTGACTGAATCATGGAAATAATCTCTCTACTAAAAATAGATGGCATGAAGATGACACAACAAAATCTAGAAAATTATTGTATCACTATTTATTAAATGCATGTTAGTCCTAAAAAAATCTCTTGCTGCTAGTCACCCATTGCTCCAGCTCAGGCTAGGCCCTCATCAGCTACTAATGTTTTCAAAAGACAATTTTTTCATTTTTAGATGCATTATTTTTAAATTATATGAAGAAACAACTATGCTATAGATAAACTATTCTGAAATTACTTTAGTCAACATGTAGTCGACTCTTTAACTTATCAAAACTCTCTCAAAAGTTTCCAAAATATTTTTGATATCTTACAGCAATATAAATGAAATTTCTATGTGACTTTTGCCTTATGAAAATATGTGATTAAATAAAAGTTGGTGGAGTTTTCTTCTGTTCCAGACTCGACTTTTTTTCGGAAAGTCATGCAACATAGCCAGGAGTTGCATTGTGATCTGGATCCTCTTTCTCTGGGAAGTCACATGCCCTCAAAATTACATAAATTTGTCCCACTTCCTTGCTGTCTGCTTCTCAGTCACAACTTGCCCAAATCAAGCTTCGAACTTCACTTCTGGATTTTCTTCATCCTTTTTTTTTAAGCTCTTATACCTGTCTTTCATTTCCACATTTGCTCAAGACTACTTCTGTCACATACTCAAAAAGGAGGAAGAAAAACCTCAGACTTACTGGCTTTCAAACTCTTCCAGAACAGAACAGACAGGGTTCAGGGGAGGAACATCAGTTTATTGCTCAAACAGAGAAGTCCAATGAACAGGACTGTAAAAACAGATTCACTGCACCCATGGATGGAGGCAAAGAGATGTTTTTCAACCACTGTATGTCTCCAACACACTCCAAGAATACAGTATGAAGAATAGCAGGGCTAAAAGGAAAATATTAATATTTCATAAATTTTGCAGATGAACTGTTGGACATAATTAATAATGAGACAACTGGATATACTTTTATGTATATCTGCATGGTAGTGGAAATGATCATCCAAGTTTAGCACACACAGCACACTGCATGTTAACCTGAATGACCCAGAATTATTGCTGTGGCTGGAATAGCAGAAAAGCAAATGCCATGATAAACTGTACAGTAATAACACAAATTTAGTCCAGCTGAAAATTGAAAGTGAATTCCAAAACTAGGTGGTATGTTTGCATAGTCATGAGCTCCATAAAGCTTGGGTTCATGTGCATCAACAGCCATATTCTTTAAAGGGATAAAATTTGAACTGAAGTACTTTCAAGGCTGGCACTGTTGAAAAAGGTATACTTAAGTAACACAACAGCCTATGAAAAACTGGTGACAGTTTCAAGATCTGACAACTGTCCCCAGTTATTTAGGGGCTAAAAAATCCATGAAACAAGAGGAATCCTGGAAAGTCAGAGGCACTGGCAATGTGCAGACTTCATCTGGAGTCCAGAAAGCATGAAGACATACAAGTCCAGCATGGCAGCTTGGTAGGCATCCAAGAGGTAGGGGCAGGGGATGTTTGACCAGGGTTGTTTTATTCATACATCATATATTATTTTTATGATGAAAAGCTACATATTTAGGCTATATGTCTATAAAGAGTTTAATTGCCTTTACTTTGTATACAGTAGGGCATTATGTTTATACAATGCATGCTTGCAGAACAGGATTTCACTCTACCTGGCCTCTCACATTACCACTATGTAAGTATACTGTCATTAGTCTTAAATGACTGAAAGTAGCTTTCAAGAACTCTAGATTTTGGTACCAAAGTGAAAAATATCCCACAATAACTAATAATTGTTTTTTCTAACACTCATTCTGCTAACTTTAGTTTCCCACTCCCTGAACAGAAATCAAACAGGTATCCTTGCACAGAAAATTGCAACGCAGCTCCCCGTATATCACAAAAATATATACAGGACTACTCAGCACTTTTTCCATTTGCTAATTCTGTCATACCATAAGAAGTCTGAAGGTTGTGTCTTTCTAATTACATGTTTCTCAAACCTATGTAACTTGAAGAAAATTAGAGTGAATGTTAAGGTGAAATAGTAAGTGATACAGCCTTCTGATAATTAAAGTATTTGATCTAAGAGCTGTGACTGACTCAGAGGTCTTTAAAAATGTGTAATGGCATTTCAAATACAAGAGACATAAAATGTTTCAATATTTATCTTACTTCTAAGTTCTTTCTATTTCCTTATCTGAAGAAAAAACATTATATCACTTGCCATTAGGAAGAGAGAGAAGGAGGGAAAAGTGGGAGGTTGATGTATGTGAGAGACCTAATACGAAATTACTGCAGAAGAATTTTCAGGTCAACTAATTTTGTTTGAAGATTTTTTTTTTGACCTTGCTTAGCTTCTGCATAAATTCTGCTTATGTTTACTTTTAGCATTAGCAGCCTAATCTTCCAATTACACCTGCATGCAGCACCGAAAGGCATTAAGCTGTACGCTGACAATGTGTTGGAGTAAGAGATTTCTACTGTGCTACAGCCTGACACTGAAAAATATTATGACTGTCATCCTAAGTCTAGTGTTAGGGTCTCATAAAAAATAATTGTAATAAAAGACTGAGATGGCTGATAGAAAAAATCAACTTTTTTTTTTTTTTTTTTCCTGTAGCTTTAATGCAGATGGATAAGCTTAATGCAAAGTGAAAGGATATATGAAATAAGGTTGCATGCAACTCCAACCTGATCTACAAGAAACACAATGCTTCCAGTCAATCTCTATTCTCAATGTCTGTCACCAAAAATCTATTCCTGCTAAACTGTGCAGTTCTGTAAGGTGGGCACAGAACACATTGCATATAGGCCTTTCCCGAGGCTTCTCATATTGAAACTGGTGTGTATCCAAAAGGAGCAATTCACATGCCTACACAGGGTTCCTAGTACTGTTTTAAAACTGTCAGCATACTCAGGACTTGTGCTGCTGTTCTAGACAGATGGGAGACTCCTGGTAGTCCTCTGTCACACTGTATTGTCCTACAGATGTCTTAGATACCTGAATACATCTGAATTGGCACTAAATGCCTAAATTTCATTTAGGCACATGAATGACTCTGTAAGTTACTTGGAAGCAGAATGTTTTCAAAGAGCTTTTTCAATTTTAAAATGTAGTGCCCCTGGCAAAGAAAAACTTCAGCCTCATTCCTGGTATAACTTCATTTCTCCCCCTTGAACTGTAAAAACTTTGGAAATGGAAAAGCTAAGTAAACCAGGGAGAAATTTATTGCTATGGCAAAACAAAGATACAAAACCATATACAAAACCAGTGTGAGGAAACAGAAACTCTGCTGTTTTAAGTGCTCTTAGTAAAGTCTTAGTAGAGCCCTGCAAAAAGGCTGTAGAGTTGCTGTACAAAAACCGTCTTGAAATTATGTGACCAAGTTCAGGAAGTATATTGAATTAAAATATAAATCTGAAGTTCAGCTGCATTTTTGCTGCACAGGTGAAAAGGAGGAAAAGCAGAAAAAGAAAGTGCTAGGTGGTCTCATGAAAACATAAAGGAAAAAGACAAGATTGTACAAACACTGGGGATGCTAGCTTCAGGCCATCACTTGGGTTAAGAAGAAAGTCTAGATACTCATGTCTCATGGTAATATTAGGGGATTAAATGGATAAAATATTCTCCATCACTTTTAACAGCAGGAAGTTACTAACTGAGTGTTCCTCCTCACTTATGGGGAGCTGTTAAAGGTACATTGAATGGACATGGAAGGGTATGAGGATACCCTGCTACATCCTGGGGAGCTGCTGCATATAGCTGAGAGAATTCATTACCTTTAAAACTCCCAAGAGTGGTCTGTTCAGTGCTGTTTATTTTATCAGGGTAAAAATCTAAAAAAGGTGAGGAAATAAGCTTGATAGAAAGGATTTAGGCAGATGAAGTTATCTCTGTCTCCTAAAGCAGAAGGAGTCGAGAGTCTGCTTGGAGTGGGGATAAGAAGACACATAGGGTTTAGTCCAAAAAATGCTTGAGATAAAATATTTTAAAATGCAGTCTCATCACAATGGTATAGATTTCAGATCTATTTTTAATGTATTTTTAGTGGAACAAGGCAAATAATAGATCTCAGACACTTAAAAAAGGAGAAGCCACATATACTGATGATTTTAAGGGACAGTTCCTTCTAGAGAACAACAGAGAAACAAATACTACAGATGTTTTACAGAAGCATGTGTCTGTAAGACAAAGTCTTTAGACAGAAGTTTATGTGACTATAGGCAACTAGACAAAAACATTAAAACTGAGTAGTGCATCGTTCACAAGATAAGCTCAAGACATGGGACATGTTTTACCCTGAAGTATATTGAATAGCTAGATGATAGAATTGCAGAATATCATAGGACTGGACAAGCTAACTTGAATGAAAAAGGAAAAAAAAAATTATGAGAAGTACCAAAAGAGATGGAAGTGATTTTATGTAAAAAGTAAAGATACTTAAGCTGAAAGAATGACTAAAAATTCCAGGAAAGGGAATTCAAAAGAAAACAATAAATTGTCTATTCCTATCCCAAAGACAGTACTATCAA
The DNA here is from genome assembly GCF_003259725.1 of Athene cunicularia. Lineage (NCBI taxonomy): Eukaryota > Metazoa > Chordata > Aves > Strigiformes > Strigidae > Athene > Athene cunicularia. The sequence goes on along the minus strand of NW_020799142.1, from coordinate 9,199,115 downwards.
ACAGCACTGTTTTTATTGAAGATGCAGCAAAACATCAGCCCATAGTTATGGAACTGAGCACAGACCCATGAAGATCATTCTATCTGAAAATGCCCCCCCAAATCTCCATAGAGGAAGTTTACCAAAAAAATTGCTTCAAGATGTGGGTGAAAAACTAAAAATGCCAGTATATTCAAAAGTGTCTGAGATTGGTACTGAACTATGTAAATTTGTGTCAGCATTACAATGCCATGTAATCTTGGCTCCTTCACTAGCTCCTTTTAGACCCAGTTTTGTCTTCAGAAGTTCCACAGCAGAAGGTTAAATGGAATACTGTTATGCTTAATTACAGGGGAAAGTCCAAACCTCAGTGGTTTCAAAATTTTACATGAAGCTTTGGCAAGGAAACAATCATAATGCTGACACATGAATAGATCTCACAGGTGCATACAATCTAAATAATATGAGACAGATCAAGACAGAAGTGGGGTGCCATGATAACATGATTTCAGGATGTGGAGATAACTAGCACAGATAACAGTTAACAAGTGATTTGCAAACAGTACATCAAAAGAGCGTTACAGAGGAAAATTAAGAAAACTATCACAGGAAAAAGCACAAAGGTGCTTGCTTGTATGTAATTACAAACAGCTGGTGAAGTATGAAAAGGAATGATTGAAGGATAATCGGTGTTTTCTCATGAAAAGCTTTGAAACCAAAGACCAAACTCCTCGTGTTGGACAAAGTGGAAAGCGAAAAGTAATGGGCAGGAAAACATCTTCTGTAACTGTGCTCAAGGTGGGGACTTATGGGTAAAGACTGCATTTGTTGAGAGTAATGAAAAGAAAGCTGGAATAATTGATCCAGGGCTGTAAAGAGCCCGACATTTTCACATTCACATACAACTTGGAAGTGAGAACTTAGTGATATTTCTAAGAAGAAAGTAATTGTTTAGAATAATATGCCTGAGTGATAAATTGCCTTACAGAAGCACCAAGAAAGAAAAACTAGACAAAAGGAGTGAATGTGAGATTTGTTTACATCATTCTGAGCCTGAGGTGAGTGCAAGTTACCATGTGGAAATATCAGAAAGACTGCCTGAGCTTTTGTTTGAAGGCAAAGAGGCAGGCTGTGAATGGAGAGGACAGTTGGTACAGAGATGGTGGCTGTATTTGTGCATCAGGTAAGATGAGGAATGAAAACTAAAGGGCAACAGTGAAGACTTTTGTGGAGAAGACCAGTAAAAGACTCATTGAATTCACACTACAGAGGTACACAAACATGGAAAGGTCAGAAGGAGGGAAACACAGGACTGACAGATACTTGACATGTACATGAAAAAAGATTAAAACATCTCTGGAATTTAAGTTGAGAAAAATGGTGAAAAAGAATACAGAGCAGGTAAGGGAAAAACTACAGATGGTTGGGGTTTAGAGACAAGGATAGAAGGAAACTCAGATCAAGCATCCATGTTTTCTAAGTTCTTTAAAGATATTTAACATTGAAGCATCTGTATTTCACTTTATACTGTGAGTTGAAAGAAGGAGAGCAAAAAGAAGAGAACACCAAGGGAGAGATGAAACACTAAAAGCGTAGCTGATGAAAGATAATGAAACTAGCAGGAGAGAAAGTTAGATGTTAAAACAGGGAAGGCGTGGCTCGAAGCAAGAAATCTTTAGCAGGAGGGGTAAAAATGGAAGAAGCACTGGAACGGCTGTATGTTATATTACTCTGCATTCCTAAGATATTCAAAACCATGTAGTATGCTAAGCCAAAGGGGAACAATGAAATTCTGAGAAAAGTAGTTAGTCAGACAGAGCTGCCTGTTCAAAAGGTACTACTCCAGACTATGGTCATCCATAACAATAAACATGAATGAAAGACCTTGCCCTCATATTGAACAGCCAAGTCAGAACTGTTTGTGTGATCCATACAAATTGCAACCCCTTAAAGCCACGTTACTGTGCTATATATCATCAACTAATCTTTTAATTTTTCATTCATTATTATATCACCATAAGCACTTGTGTCGCTATGAGGATCTGCCATATGGAATAGCTTTGGCACCAGCTGTTTTTCCAGTTATTAATAGATAAGGATCTGAAAAGTCTTCCAGTAAGATGCATATAGATGATTTAATGACTACTGAATAAGGGCTAACAAACTCATTCAAAATTTGGTGTAGTTCTAAAATATTTGGATGAGTATGAAAGATAAAGGAATCTTTTTTAGAAAAGTGACAAATATTATTGTTAGATCTGCAAAAATGTAAGCAACACACTTGTGTCTACCCTCCATGAGGGTCTAAGAAAACCTGAAAAGAGTACAAGACAAAAGGCTGAGAGAGGTGGTTTTAATTATGCATCGGAACATCTTGGTAATAATGAACAACAGAGCTGGATGATCCAAAGGGAGGACTGGAATGAGCAAAGAGAGGACTGGAATGATCACTGGCCTGCTACATGCGATAGTTCAATGCTATGCTGTTAGTAAACTTTAAATACAGAGTTCAGGCCAATTTGGAGCACTCTGCAAAATTCCAGGCTCCCTTCCCCCCTCTTTTATTAGTGTGTGTATGTGTGTATCTGTGTGTAAGAGAGTCACATAACAAAACCAAAAAAGCATTTTGACACTTCAGAAAGTAAGAAATGGAGAGGAAGAGGTTAAAAGTTAGAAAAATCAGCAGCTATTTTTGTGCTGCAAGTTGACTTAGATAAAAGCAAACAGTTAAATAGAATCTAATTCAATTCAAACAGGCAGTTTTGACATTTAAATGAAATTTCCAAAGCATGTACTGTGGTTAAACAGAGTGTGGCTAGCTTCCAGATACATATGGTAATTGTGAGGAAGCAGTTTTATTGATGACAATCAAAGCTGGCAAGAGAATTTTAGGCCCATGAACATAGGAAAAAACCAGGGTCCTTTGCATAATCTGTGTCATCTTCTGTCTTCATCTAATAACTTTCCTTTTCCCAACTTTCCATCTATATCTTTCTGTAACACTCCCTAACATTCCTTCTAAAAGCTCCTCTCCTTGATTACATCCTCTCTTTGATTGATTGTTTCAATCTCCCCTTTTCACATTATTCTTTTTCTATCATGCTTCCACTGTAGCCTTCATCACTCACTGATATGCAGATAGACTAGAAATACTGTCGTAACAATCTTGCAAAGATCAGCTAAATCTCCCTGTAATCTTTGTACTTGATGGAGTTACAAATACACATTTAGCAACTGCAGTCAATAGGACAGCTGTCAAAATGAAGGCACTGATTTTTATTTATACCTGAAGAATTTAGTTTGTTTTAAATATTGACTGTTCACAAACCATGTGTGACAAACATTTAACAATTGGTGGTATATGAATGCATCTTTACCAGTGTTACAAATAAGTCTCCAAGTGCAGCATAACTGAACAAAGTCCTGCAAAGTATTTTTTCTCTTCCTGTTCCTTTCTATGATGACTGTCACCACTTTTGCATTATACACAGAAGTAAAAACCAGTATGTGCTCCTATAGTGTAGCAACTCATTTTAAAAATGGAGCCAAACAAGGCAGTGTTCTGAACATGGTTGCTAGAAGCAGTCTTGCGGTCTAAGATAGGGAAAGGCAGAGCAAAGAGATGACCCTTTTTCTCAATCCTACAGGAGTCAAGACTGACTCAGATGGATCTCCAGCTGCAGAGAATCCCATATCCAAGGGCTCTCTCAATGGAATGCATCTTGTCCCGGCTAATTCTGCCTGCTGAACTGAAAGCCAAATCCTCTTTTCATGGGAATGAGAGGTCTATTAACAGAATATACCAGGGTAGATTACCAGAGTTTGTGGGCTGTTGTGCCAGTGACGACCCTCACCGTGCCATTTCAGTGGAGGCAAGGGATGGAGACATGCAGCACACTAAAGATGCAAGGGATATTGATGGATCAGTAACCGTGGGAACACCTGTGAAAGCTCAGACTGGACTTAGGACCTCTAAATGCAAAAAGGTGCTGGGGACATCAGCCCATCTGAAGTGCATCTAAACCAATGCACACAGCATGGGTAACAAACAGGAGGAGCTTGAAGCCATGATGAAACAGGAAAATTAGGATGTCTTGGCTATCACAGAAACATGGTGGGATGTCTCCCATGACTGGAGTGTGCCAGTAGTTGGCTACAAGCTCTTAAGAAAGGACAGACAAGGAAGAAGAGATGGTGGGGTGGTGCTGTATGTTAGGGGCTGTTATGATTGCTTTGAGTACAAGTATAGTGAAGACAGGGTGGAGTGTCTTTGCATTAGAATCAGGGGAAGGCCAACAGGGCAGATGTTGTAGTGGGAGTCTAGTATAGGCCACCCAAGCAGGATAGAGAGGTGAATGACATATTCTATAAGCACTTAGGAGAAATCTCATGATCACTTGCTTTTGTTCTTGTGAGAGGCTTTAACTTCCTAGACATCTGGAAATACAACACAGCAAAGTGGGACCAGTCCCAGAGAATCCTAGAATGTGTGGGAGACAACTTCCTGACACAGCTGGTGAGAGAAATGACCAGAGAAGGTGCCCTGCAGGATCTCCTCTTTGTGAACAGAGAAGGGCTGGTGGAGGATGTGGTGGTTGGAGGCTGACTACAGCACAGAGATCATGAAATAATAGAGTTCTTTATTGTTAGAGGCCAGGAGAGGGGGAAGCTGAACTGCCATTCTGGACTTCCAAAGATCTGACTTTCACTTCTTTAGGCAACTGCTTGACAGAATCTCTTGGGAGACAGTCCTGAAGGGTATAGGGGTCCAGGAAGACTGGTCACTCTATAAGAAGAAAGTCTTAACAGGACAGGAGGAGGTGGTCCCCAGGTGCTCTAAGAGAAGACGGTGGCAGAGAAGACCACCCTGGTTAAACAGGGAACTTTGCTACTCAGGGAGAAAAGGAAAGCTTACAACATTTGGAAGAAGGGGCTAGCGACTCAAAATGATTACAAAGGTGCTGTGAGGCTATGCAGGGTGGAAATCAGGAGGTCTAAAGCCCAGCTAGAAATTAATTAGGCTTCAGCAACCAAGGACAACAAGAAATGTTTCTGTAAGTATGTCAACAGCAAAAGAAAGACCAGGGAGAGCCTCCATCCCCTGCTAGACGCAGGAGGAAGCATGGCAACAAGTGATGAGTAAAAGGCTGAGGGTGCTTAATGCCTTCTTTGCCTCAGTCTTTAATAGCAAGACTAGTTGTACTGAGGAAATCCAGCCTCCTCAACCAGAAGATAGAGACTGGGAGAATGAAACCCTCACAATCCAGGACGAGACAGTCAGTGACCTACTGCATCACATAGACATATACAGGTCCATGGGACTGGATGGGATATACCCGAGGGTGCTGTAGGAGCTGGCTGGGGTGCTTGCCAAATCACTTTCCAGTATTTACCAGTCCTAGCTGAGCAGGGAGGTCCTGACACATTGGAAATTGGCCAATGTGATGTCCATATATAAGAAGGGTTGGAAGGATGATTCGGGAAATTACAGGCCTGTCAGCTTGACTTTGGTGCCCAGGAAGCTGATGGAGAAGCTCATCCTGAGTACCATCATACAATACGTGCAGGACAACCAGGGGATCAGGCCCAATCAGCATGAATTTCTGAAAGGCAGGTCCTGCTTGACAAACCTGATCTCCTTCTATGACAGGACGACCTGCTTATTGGATGAGGGAAAGGCTGTGGATGTTGTTTACCTTGACTTTAGCAAGGCCTTTGACACCGTTTCCCACAGCATTCTCCTGGTGAAACTGGCTGCTCGTGACTTGGATGGGCACACGCTTTGCTGGTGTGCAAGTTTTAATCGTTGCCGGAATCAGGGACCACGTGGCCATTGCCCCTCCCCCACCCGCACCGGTCGGGCTGGAACTTAGGCACAGACCCCGGCTGAAATAACAAGAAATTTAATACAACAGAGTGATAGAACAATCTGAATAACAACAGTATCAATGGTAACAACAATAAACAGCAATAACAGTGAACAAGACAAACGATATACAGAGAAATACCGCTAGCTGGTTTACGGAAAGCAAAATTCTCCCCTGAACCCCCTAAGGAGAAAGGAAGAGAGGTTCCGCCCCCGGACCTGACGTCAGCATGGTATGAATAACCCGGCTGGAGATCCCTTCCCCCTCTCTCTCTGCTGGGGAAAACTTTACTCTATTCTGGCTGAACCAGGACAGCTGGGTAAAAAACTGTCTGGATGGCCGGGCCCAAAGAGTTGTGGTGAACGGAGTTAAATCCAGTTGGTGGCCGGTCACGAGTGGTGTCCCCCAGGGCTCGGTTTTGGGGCCACTTCTGTTTAACATCTTTATTGATGATCTAGACGAGGGGATCGAGTGCACCCTCAGTCAGTTTGCAGATGACCCCAAGTTGGGTGGGAGTGTTGATCTGCTCGAGGGTGGGGAGGCTCTGCAGAGAGACCTGGACAGGCTGGAGCCATGGGCTGAGCCCAACTGCAGGAGTTTCCATAAGGCCAAATGCCGGGGGCTGCCCTTGGGCCACAGCAAGCCCGAGCAGCGCTACAGGCTTGGGGAGGAGTGGCGGGAGAGCTGCCAGTCAGAGAGGGACCTGGGGGTGTTGATTGACAGCCGGCTGAACAGGAGCCAGCAGTGTGCCCAGGTGGCCAAGAAGGCCAATGGCATCCTGGCTTGTGTCAGCAATAGCGTGGCCAGCAGGGATAGGGAAGGGATCGGCACCGGTGAGGCAGCACCTCGATAGTAATCTATAGTGTTATAGATTATATATAGTGTTATATATAACACTAATCAATAGTGTTCAGTTTTGAGCTTCTCACTACAAAAAGGACATTGAGTGACTCGAGCAAGTCCAGAGAAGGGCAACAAAGCTGGTGCAGGGTCTGGAGCACAGGTTGCACGAGGAGTGGCTGAGGGAACTGGGGGTGTTTAGTCTGGAGAAGAGGAGGCTGAGGGGAGACCTCATCGCCCTCCACAGATCCCTGAAAGGAGGTTGCAGAGAGCTGGGGAGTCTCTTTAACCAAGTAACAAGTGATAGGACAAGAGGGAATGGCCTCAAGTTGCACCAGGGAAGGTTTAGACTGGATATTAGGCAGCATTTCTTTCCAGAAGGGGTTGTTAGGAGTTGGAATGGGCTGCCCAGGGAGGTGGTGGGGTCCCCATCCCTGGAGGTGTTTAAGAGTCGGGTTGACATAGCGCTGAGGGATATGGCATAGTTGGGAACTGTTAGTGTTATGGTTGGACTAGATGACATTCAAGGTCTTTTCCAACATAGATGATTCTGTGATTCTGTGAAAGAGCAGTAGGTATGTGAATTAGAAACTTGCATTAAATCCCAAACCGACTTATTAACAACAAGAGAGTTGAGCACAAGAAAAAAAAATCTCTTTGGTCTCCCCTGATTTTGAAGCCGTAAGAGTTTCTGGGCAACTCTACAGTAGTAATAGGTCTAAGGTTTTTAAGCTGTCTGCTCTGGAAGGGATTAAATCGCAATTCTCATTAGTTAGATCTGGAAGAAAGTATCAAGTCTTAGAATTACCTGGCAATACAGAAAGACCAAAGGAGTCAAAAGAAATCCACAGTTCTTTGAGATTACCTTCCTACTTCACAGAGAAACAAATATGCTCTCATACAAATGGAAAGTCAATATCCATGTAATTTCATCTACTTACTGTCCAACATCACCTCATTCAAGTTTAGACTGAACACTAGGCAATCAATTGTGGCTATCCACTTCTCCTCACTGAAAACAACAGGAAATATTTTGACCTCACTCAACCAAGATCAAAGTTTAATTTGAAAGTTAACAGGAGACACCATTTTAGCAAATTCTGACATTTTCATTGACAAAACCTATAAAGTGATGACAGTTGAGTTTCAGGAAAAAAACAAAATTCTTTCTGGAAGTATTTAATTAGTTTTGATAAACAGTAATGCATAATTTGAATTAAATGAAAGGAGATTTAATTAAGAGAACATATAAGTAAAAACAGGCAGAAATACTTTCCAGTATGCCATTGAATTTAAGGTATTTTGTGTGTCAGACACTGAAGTTGATGCTGGAGGGACTGTTTAAGAGAAATATTTATGTACCATAATCAAGACTTTGAACAAATTGACCCAAATAGGCATATAGTGTTTATTCTAAAAATGACCTTGTTTCCCTCAGTCTTTTCATGATGAAATCCTAGCACTGTTGCTGTTTGTTTTTTCTCACAAAATCATAGAATGATACCATATTGATGCTGTTCTATGTGGACATATCTTCTGATGCAAATTTATTCTCAAGCCTCTTGACTGAAGAACAGGCTTTCAAAATTGAAGATACTCTCTCTTGATTAGAATCAGACTTTTGAGACTCCAGATCAATCTGTGATTTTATCCATACACAATAGCTCTCTCTAGCAACATATGTTCAGATATTGATCTCCTTTCCCAATTGCTATTAGAAAAGAGTTTCAAGATAAAATTTTCTTCTTCACATTTAATTTACAGACAACTGTAATTTCTAGGTGGACTGCAAAGGTACAATTGACTTCAATTTAACCTGTGATTCACAGTGTTTGCCTGCCAATGCACCAGCTCTGTAAAAAGATGCTTGTTTCCTTCATTGTCTAGGTTGGACCCTGAAGATTATGTAAACTATGGTGTACATTTAATAATACAAATACACAAGCAAAAAATGCCTAGTTAGCCAGAGACTCTATTCATATGAAAACATTTTAATCTATAAAATGTGGATGATTTTTTCAATCACGTAATATCTTCCTGAGCTGCATGAAGTCATGACTTCCAGCCTCCTGAAACTCATACATGGTTTACCCTGCATATAACTGAACACTGCACTATTACTACCCAGGAAGTTTCCATATAGCCTACAGCCTTTCTATTTTTGCCTTATTTTCCTTTTTTAATAGTAGTTGTTTTATTCTAACTAATAAATTTTGCACTTACTTTTTCTAATTCAACCCATGTCTAGTAAAAATGTATGTCTACATTCAAACCCAAGAGGCTCAATTTGGTTATAATACCCACAATAGATCAAGTAAAACAAACCAAGGTATTATTGTCTCAAGATGCTGGAAAGATACACACAGAACATAGTTCTTTTTTCAGTCATCTAGATTTTTGATAGATTTTTTCAGTGTATATTAACAGAAACTATTATCTTTTCATACAAATTGTTTTTATTTCTATCCCTAGACTGCCACAACCACAGAAGTATGACACTGAAGATGAAGTCCTTCACATACATAAACCACCTTTACATTCACATCTGTGTGTTTCACATTTTTGTGCTTCTACCTCTTATATGTACTCCTCTTTCCTAGACTCTACCAGTATTTAGCATGTAATTACTGCATTGTTTAATGTGTTTAATAGAATTGGTAATTGGATTGCTAAGTGTCAACATTAGCGCGGATTCTTTTACTTTCTGTTTATTTTATTTTTATTTTTTTCACTAACTCATTATTCATCTCAGTATGTTAAAAAATAAGAAGCAATATAATTTAGATTTCCTGGTACCAGATATGGGGAACTCCACATCCAAGTCAGATCCAACCTGAACACATTCTATTGGTGGTCTACAAAACCACTGTCCTGCTACAGCATACTCAGCTGGAATACTGTTAGTGTTCTGTGGGAGCTGATCTCTCCTGGAAAGTGATATATATCACATACTTTCAGAAGCTTCTGACTGTTTTGTGAAACAAGTCTATACTCCTAACATCAGGTATCTCTATGGCAACATATAGATATATCATCTTGAGTAAAACATCTTTAGTAGTCCTTTCACAGAAATCAACTCTTGAGGTACATGATCTGAGTTTGAAGGCAACTTGCCCTCAGCATCAGAGTGTAATTTTTGTGATGATCCTCTGAAGAGTCCTGACACACCAGAATATTTGTTATGACCATCATCTCCACAGAAGTTGGAACTTTCACTAATTGCCTTTTTGCTTGAAAGATCTCTAAGATTTATATGCCAATCTTAAAATGCTATTACTAGAGTCTCTCATTATTATGGGACTTTTCTAGCTTTTCAATGCTTTGTCTGGTTTATCATCCTCTTTGGAGTTATCTTACCTTAACACACAAACTAAATTGCAAATGCACAGATGTGTGGCATAGCATGGAAAAAGAAGCACATACAAAATACATTCCCATAGAAAGGAAAATGGAATGAAATATCTCTCTTCCTCTACAGCTCTGTTCCCCAATACATGCAACTTTTAGCAGTGAATCAGTGGAACATCAGGTCCCCAGTAATGGTGTACCCCTTAGCCCCAGAGAGATGAGGGTAGCTCAGATGAGAGGCATCACTTAAAATGAGTACATACACTCCAGGCCAGGAGAACACAGAAATTCCTCTGTAAATTTTATTTTCATACATAATTAAAAAAGACAATATTTTCTTTTACTTCTTTCAGAAAAGTCAGTTCTGTTTTATGGTTAAAGCAGGTAGCTATTTATTCAATAAAATTTCTTAAAACATCTGTATTTTTCAATGAACTTTTCTCAAGGTCAGCCAGGTAACAAGTTAAATAATGCTTCTCTTGTGCAACACCAACCTACACAACACCAGGTTTATTTTTGCAGCTGCCAGATTAATAAAAAACAAGGACTAATGTGCATAAAAAATTAATTCTCATATGGCCTTCTCCAGAAATATCAATTTATCAATTCTTAGAGAAGTACTGTGTAAAAAGGTGACTGCATTATATTTACATCTTTGCAGATATGAGAGTTCACACTAAAAATACTGTACTTCTCTGATGCAACCCATGGTAATTTGTTAACAGTTTAAAAAAAAAAAAAATAAATCAAGAAATATGAAGCCAAGTAAATTAAACATTTTGAGAAGAGAATCTATACAGCCAAAATTATTGCCAGGGTTACACCACTGGAACACATTTCCAGAGAGACAAAAAGAAAAAAACCATGAGCCTAAAGCAGTACAGAGGGATAGCAACCTGATAAGCAAGAAAGTTGTCTGGCCTACCTATGGTAGTTTTGTAGCTAAAATATGACAACTACAGACCATAAGAATAAATACTAGGAGATGTTTAAGTGACAGACCCAAAGGCATGAAAAATAAAGATAAATCTCTCTTAACGTGAAAAATCATGTTATTCACCTCTCTTACAGTAAGACTGAAGGTACATTTGCTCTTTAAAGCATTTCTAATCTAATGCTGCATCACTTTCATTTTTTATAGGAAATGTGTAAGTGGATTTGAAGTCTTTCAATTGGCAGTGAAAGTTTGTACCTGCTTTCATTTTTATATACATAAAACAATGATCTCATTCATTCTATGGATAGTATACATAAATTATGTAAAATGTTACTTTTGTTTTCTTTGGCAAATATGTTGAAAATTCAAGAGAAACACAATCTTTTCTTCTCTCCTCCTCTTTTTGAAGAAAAATATTCTAAGTAAGAGTGGTGCTGGTCAGCATTTTGCAAAATAGCTTCCTCCTTTTCTTCTGATGGAGAGAGTCAAAGGTGTCACATCTACAGCTGTTATAGTGATACTATGTTGCATCCTTTTCTTTGACTTTAAAACTTGTTTTATGGACAAACTATCCTTACTTTCTAATATTTCTCATACAGATTGCTTTGTAACATGTTAGTACTGAAACTGTAAAACAATTTAATCTGAATGGTTGTAGCTGAATCTAGCAACATTGTAGAAAACCAATATATTAATGTCTTTATCAGAATATATATTTGCTACATAGCATGTCCACTTTACAGTTTGTGACTCACATCCTAGTCAACCACTATGATCTTACAGTTGTCTTCATTTGGAAATATTCAGCAAATTTTAGAGAAAATAACTTCTCATCATGCTCTATTTCTGAACAGAACTAAATTACATGCTACTATTTATTGTCTCAAATGTGATATATTCTAAAAAGCAACATGGCACTTCTGGTTTGAATTTTGATCAATCAGTAACTACTTAATGCTAACCTGACCACAACAACTGGAAAATTTATAGACACCTGATAGCTGGTAGGGGCTTTATAAACAATGATGTAACATCACAAAATATAGCAAATCAAAATATTTTGTATATAGCAGTTAATTAATTTTGCTGCTTGAACAGCTCTAGTAAAAAGGTTCTTCTTACTAGCACAGATCTTCAGTTAGCCTTCATTATTATAATTAAATGTATGTTAATTTCATCTGGATCCAAATCAAAACCACAGATTAGAACATTGGAAGAGTTGGAAAAGTTTAGACCTAAAGCATGATCTGGCTGTGGATTTTTCGCCTTTGAACCATTTCTACCGTTTACAGAACTGTTTGTTAATAATATGACAAACAAAATACAGGACACTAATATATTTTCTAGCTAGCCTCCTGTTTCCATTGGGTTGAATTTCAGACAGAAGTCAGAGGTAACTGGGAAGCTGACCAGTGAGTGCCCTGCAGCTACATTTTCAGTAGTTTATGATCATTTCAGAGGAAAAGGGTGCATGGGAACTAGGTTTGATGACTAGCTGACAGTCATGGGTTTAAAAAAGTCTCAGAACATTCTGCTCAGCAAAGTACAGACTGAACTGTCTGGGATGGCAGCCCTACACCTCTTGTTCCCTTTATTTACACAGGATATTTTGCTGTCCACACTTTTAAAAAATCTACTGCTGTCTGTAAGGAAGAGATGTTGCTGACCACACCATCAGTAGACCTCATACATGACAAACTGGAATAGTCTTATCTATGCAGTCTTGTGAAGCTTCCATTTTGTATCAGTGACCTAATCCACTCATTAGATTTTAAGTCCCTTTTTCTGGTGACGTTTACTTTACCTCCAGGGTAAACTAGTTGAACCATTATTTGGAAATTCTGAAATACCTCTTTCTAGGTAAGGGAAACAGATTTTTTTTCTTTAGATAGAATTATGGCATTGGTGTTTACAGAGGGTTTTTAAAGAAAAATATAACATATTAACAAAAAGTACATAAGAAACCCCAACCCAAACAAACAGAAAAAACACCCAACCCTTCCTTCCCCAAAATCTCAGAAAAGATTGAATAAAATTGTACCAGCAGTACCTAATAATGTACTAATCTAACAGACTGTGGGTAATTAACTCATAAAGAGATCCACATGGATACTTGTGTAAACAATATAAAATAATCATCAAGGCATTTATTAACTCCATAATCCTGATGGATTTTGTGAGAATTGATATAATGGAAGAAATAAAATTAAGAAATTCAGTGGAAATATTACCTGAGATGGCAAGAATAAAAGTGTGGAGAGAAAGAAGAATCTACTAAAGAGCTTAAATCAAATTTACACTTTTGTGAATTGAATGTATCTGTGTGTATGACTGTGTGTATGTACATGCACGCAGGTGTGCATGTGTAGCAAGTAGAAAGTAGAAGACAGTTTATGTTCACTGAAGATTTGGATCTGAGCTTCAGCAAATTCTAGAGTTATCCCAGAACCAACCTGTCACTTAGTCTAAGCACAATTATTAAAATGGAAAATACTGTTCTGCAGGATAAGAGGAAGAGGAAGAGGGTTGTTCAAAACAGTTTAAGTCACCTGGACTCATTAACAATCCCAGGACTAAAAAACAAGTTTCTCTTTCATGTACATAGTCTCCTTCTAACTGCACACATTAAGGGAAAAAATAAATGAATATACAATAGTGTTATAATGCTCATGACCTAGCCAAGCTTAGCTGTTTTCCTGAAACATCTTGAAAATTGTTTAGCTGTGCAGAATGATATATTTGTTTTACTATTTAAATCTTAGACAAGATGTAAACTTTAAGTACCAAATCTTGATTCTGTGAATGATAAAGAAGAGGAGAAAGTGTTCACATCCTATCTTTCTGGGATACTTACCCAGAAGATAGCTACATGCTAAGTGTTGCTGAGTTAAAATTCATCTCCATATAGAACTGGTAATAAAGCCTATGGTATCTCTTCAGATATCTATCTGTTCAGGGATGAACTTTGTCTGCTGTGCTAAAATAAAATATGTGCTGACGTAGCCTCTTCTTTGTATATACCCTGAAAGGGCAGGAACAGACAAGCTGGAGGTAGGACTAGGGTGACAGACCATGTCAGTCTACTACTTTTGTGCAGAGGTATTAACAGACTACAAAATTTTTGAAGATATTATTCTACTTTGATGAGAATTTCTATGCCCAATGCCTGCTATTCTCTACTGCTCTCATCTACCTACTCTGCTGCCTCTGTTCAAAGTGTTTCTTGCCAATACTGCCACTAAGCTTGTTCTTCATTCCCTCATCGTCCTTCACACAGTGTTTAGACATTAAAGCTAATCATAGGTAACCTGAATATTGAACTGAAGATAACATTTATCACAGATATCTCACTGCAGACTACAAGCAAATTATTCATGGGATAGGTGAATAGCATCTACCCCAGCTTCTGCAAAATATATGTTGACTGAGCCAAATCTGTCTCCAGCTTCCAGTCCCCATGGGTGCCTGCATCCCTTGTGTCATGTGCCAAGATGCCAAATCTGATGGGCAGTTTTACAGCAGAAAGATCTCCCATAAATTCTTCCTTGAAGTGAAATAAAGTTTCACCAATGTGACCAACTAGCTACTGTTTCATCTTCATAATGTAAGTTTAGGTCAGCACGGTTCTTAAACTGGTTTAGTTAAGCTTACTTGGATATAAGAGCTTTTGATATCAGCATTTTTTTCCTAAAACACTGAGCACACTCACCAACTTGAGAAAATACTACATTATATGTAGCACTGGTGGTGGTGTTTTTTTTTTTTGTTTTTGTTTTTGTTTTTTTTTTTTCCCCTTTTTGGAGGGCACAGATGATATTACTAAGGGTTGTTTGTATGTTTTTTTCTTAGGCAATTTATCTTGGAGTGCAGAATTTATCACCACAAGACAGTGCAGGGGAGAAATTAATGTACAGTTACAGAAAAGATTTTTTTTTCTCTTCTCTATTATAAAGAGAGCATACAGACTAAACAAAACAAAATGGAAGAGTCACCTTGAAAAAAGTCATCATAAGAAAATATCTCTTTCCCTTCTGCTACCTTTTCCTCCTTGAGAAAAGAAAGTATTAAAACTTGTATTTAATATTTGAAAGAAAATAATGTAAAGATCCTGGAGTGCATTTTCATACAATCTTCAGAATTTATGGATAGATGGTATTTAAAATCACCCAGAGAACAAACTAAAAATGAAAACATAGTGTCCTCAATATGGAAGCAAAATATAGATAATAATGTAATGTGTTATACCAAACCCCGATATTAAAACAATGCAATATTAAACAACTTTGTAATGCCAGAGTGTCTGTTGACTAAGTGCAGCCTATTACTCCGGCAGCAAAGTTCACTATATGCACTGTGTTTTACTGCAATGTTTTTTCCTAAGCCTATAAATAAATATTCTTAATTTATTTCAGTTTGTTTTGTGAAAAGCTTAGCTGGAAGGAAAGGTTTCTACCCTCCATGAAATAAAAGTATTTTACATTTTACAGGCCATTATATTTTCATGATGAAGTAGAGAAACTAATGATTAGAGTTTTGGCGCAGGAACTACTTCTTCTCTGTCTTTTTCAGGATGGATTAAAGACTAATAGAGAGCACAGAAAAACAAATAATTAACTTGAGCTTTGGTTGTGGGCTTGGTTTTTTTTTTTTTTTTTTTTTTTTTTTTTTTTTTTTTTTTTATACTGATTTTAAATTGCCCCAGCATTTTAAAAGTACAAATATCACACAGCCAATGTACATTTCTAATAACGGATCTAATTCCATGCTATGTGTAGATAATTTTGCAATTTCCTAGTAAACATAAGTCTTCTACAGCTATTAATGAACAAGGAACATCTGTTACCAGCTATAAATCCGTCATGTCACCAGTAAATCCCACCAAGAAGACATTACTAACATATTACTCCAAAAGCCACAGTTACATGTATAAAAACATTGTGTCCTACAGAACAGCTGCCATGTCACCGCAAATTTGTCTAAAGACAGTGTGCTAAAGCATACTTACCTTTCTCATTTAGAAGGGCTATGTCCCTACAAACGTATTTGTTTCAAGACAGGAACTCTTATATGGAAGGATTGATCTTCAGACATAGAATACTATAAGGTGAACTTTGCTGCCTGTGTAAGAGGCTGCACTTAGTCAACAGCCACTCCAGTATTCCAAAATGGTTTAATATTACATTATTTTAATATTGGGTTTTGGTCTAAAACAGGTTACATTAATATCTATATTCTTCTTCCATACTGACATTAAGTTTTCCATTTTAGTTTGTTCTCTGGGTGATTTTAAATACCATCTATCCATGAATTCCGAAGGTTGTATGAAACTGCGCTCCAGGATCTTTACACTATTTTATTTCAAAAATTAAATACAATGGAGCAAAAATCAGATATTCATTGAGGCAGTTCATTATATTTCCTCAAGAAAAGAAGACCTAAAAGAAATTTTACTCTGGTAGGAAGAAAAAAAAATCAGATAGTGTCTTACAAAGTGCTATGTCCTGACATATCTTCTTGTGACACACAACATACTACAGCCAAAACATTTTTATCTCAATCATTGATTAGATTGGAGAATGCATTAGGAAAATTGTTCTGCCTGCAACACTTGCTTTATGTGAAACTTTAAAGTGGGTTATGTTTAATGCTGTATTTGAAGTGGTATTTTTATGAGGGTAGGACAACTGGTAAACAGCTTAATTGTTATCAGAGAAGATTGAGTCTAGATACCAGAAAAAACTTTACAGTTGTAAGGATAATTAATGCCACAAAAGACCACCTGTGGAAGCTATGTAAAAACACACATTTTATGTTTTCAAAAACACATTAGGCAAGAACCTTCACATGTGTATCTAATCCTACCTCAGAACACAGAGATGAGCTATATGATCTCTTGAAGTTCTCTCCTGTTCCTTACTGTTGTTGAAAAACAAGAAACATTCATAGGCCACCAGAAGGTTGTTTGCAATACCTTCTGTACACTTCTCTTCCCTTGTATCTATGTTTCTGCATAGCAGGGAATGAACTAAAATGCTTTTATTTCCTGCACTCTAGTTTACAGAAATTGTGATTGAAATTCAGTAAAACTACATGTGTCCTACCCTACTGAAAAGAATTTGTCTCACAAATTCCAACAGTGATGTTGGTGCATGACTGGTAAATTGCCAGAAGATTATGGAAATATGTTCTAGTGTCTATGGTCTGGATACATCTGTGTAACATTTTAAATTACATTTATTTTCAGCTATGGCAATTAAATCTGTGGCTGACTGACTACTTCTGAAGACGTTTCTGTTGTTAGCAGTCACAGAAGTCTGTAATATCGGAATGGGCTCTGGAAACTATTTATCCTAGAAACATTATTCATAGTTGAGAATATGTCTTCTGTGCTCCATATGCAAAAATAAAGAACTACATAATGACTCAAAAAGATCACTAATATAGTCTTTAGCCTGGCTAGTTCCATTATAAAATGTTACAAATGCGCTTTCTTAAACCCACAAAACCACTCTGTTTTGATAAATAAGACAGTGATGAAGCTCCTTAAATTTTGAAGCCTCTCGGAAAAAGATGTGTCAGTATTCAAAAGTTTCAGAGAAATAGAGAGGTAGCATGTGCTTAGTTGATGAATTCAAGGTATCTGAGGCCTGTTGGAGCTCATGCATGTGCAATGACTCAATAAATCACATGTAGACTGGCCATTTATTTAACACTGACAAAGTAGTTGCAACTTGTCCCTGCCATGAGATTCAACATGCATGTGCTATGTGACACATCTGCCTGTATTTTTAACCAAGGAAGAACAACATCTAAAAGCACATGATCCTGCAACAAGAAGGTGACACTTATTCATGATTCAGTGTGCTGTCAATAGTTAACAAAATGGTAATAAAGCAGTAGTTTCCTGACTTTTATTTTCTTTTTCATATTCAGGGTTTCAAGAAGTAGAGTCCACAAAAGAGGCAGGTCTTAGAACATAGGATTGTTTAGCTTTCAGGTACTTTGCACCCATTTCAGAAGCCGAGGTTATGCATTCAGATGCCTACATTTCCCTTACAATGAATAGGTATTGTAACACACCCGAGAAGACAGCCTGCCCTCAAAACAGCATACTGAGCAGTGAGCTTTTGGAACTATCCACTAGGAATTACCACAGGGCTAGTCCTTAAACATCACTTCTGTGGGGGAAGTGTGCCTTGAATTGAAAGGCAAAGGAGAAGTTCCTGTACTCATGAGGCATAGCCCTCTACCTTTTTTTTTTTTGAATTATTTCTTTTCCTTTTCAAACCCAAAGAGCATTTCTCAGAGGCAGCTGTAGGTAGATGGAGGTTAAGCTGCCTCTCTGACCCTTTTCCTGCAGCCAATCTTTCTGCTTATTTCCCCTATTCTTCCCATAAAAGCCCCACTCAGTATCAAGAACATTTAGTCAGAAGATCTGAATCCTGTCACCTCCTCAATTGGCGTGGTTTCAAAACCTGTTCCCCAGAAGTACTAGCCAGAGTGAGCTGTCAGAAGAAAGGGTCTCTTGGAGCACTCAAAGCAGAACCCAGGTTTCCCATTTCCCATCTAATACCCTGCCTAATGGCTACCTCCTAATTTTCAGGAGTACTGACCCAAATGAAAGCAAGCATGTGTTGTTGTGACCATGATTTTACAGTGCCATTGGAAAGAGGCTGAGGTCCCAAGTCTCACTTGAAGGTTTCTGACAACTAATTAAGATATATTTAATTGCTTGTGCTCTCTTTTTCCCCTTCTTGCTGACAAGGTTGCAAGGGACAGAAACACAGCCCATTGCTGGATCTGCTGCAGCGTGACATGAGATTGGACAACTGAAGGGAAGATGACAACCGTCAACAAGTGGGTTATTACCAATTCTTGTCAGCTGCCAATATACATTGTGATCATAGATCAATTACACTTGGACAGAGCTTCAAAATAATAGCCAACACCACATCATGAGTTTTTTCTTATTTCAGAGGACTGGCATAACACACACAACAGTTTCAAATGAAATAGGTCACAGCCAGACAATCTAGTGTATGGTATGATCAATGTTAGTACAGTCCTTGTAATCACCAAGTGATCCCCTCCTAGAGCCACCGCACATGCTAAAGCAGTAAGTGTGTAACACTGTTGAGAGGGAGATATTAATGTCCCTGATTTAATCAGCCATCAAATGCCTCAACTCTGTTAGTCTTTCCAACTTAACTTCTGCAGTTTTGCTTCTCAAAACAGAGATGATCTTTTTGTAATGAATCTACCATTCGGCAGCGTATGAAGCATGGGCCTCTGTAACTGCATAAACAAAGGGTTTGCAGAGTGGAAAAATAACATTCGCATTCTCATGTCTGAGTTACTGACCAGCATCAGGAACAGAACCAATTCTGTTCTGTATGCTATGTGTAGTAAAAATTGAGCTGCAATATACTCCTGTTTCAATATATACATGGAAGGTGTGATAAGTTTCACAGAAGTTTCCTGTGCTCAGTCATGACAGAAATACTTTAAGATCTCCCTTTGCATCTCTCTCTCTGTCTTTCTCTTTTGTAAAGAACATTCTGACTTAGACCAAGATTAAAAACACTTACCACATCTTCAAATTTTTTTCAGTGCATTCTTCAGAGTTTTTAGCAATTATTATAAGTGGTTTTAAGATTTTTCAATAAATAAGACAAAATACTAGAGCCATGGAAGGAAGACAAGTATGTCCTGTCTATTGTGCCAAAATCAGAGCTTCAATATTCCACTTACATTTTACTTTCTTCAAAACTGGTAGTTTGACAGATTGGTTTGACTCTCTCTTTTCATCCTTTAGATGTACATCCTCAGAGGTGTTTATAGAGACATACTGCAGGAGGGTGTACTAGGCTCCCAACCAACCACTGAGATAAAGATGGTCAGTTCATCTCTAAGAGGAATATCCTATTGTGCTAGAAAAAGATGGGAAGAATTTCCAGATTCTCTTCAAAGGAGAGCAGATAATGAATTCAGGAATTGGAGGGAAAGTATTTCAAAACTCAGTGCAATAACTCACTGGATCAGACTTAAAAATATAAGATGACAAGAGGCTTGACTTACTAGCCACAGAAAGACTGGCAGCACCCCACTGTTTTCAGCAGAGGGAGGAAAAAAAGTAACACTATTCATCTACAATTTTTATGCCTGAGTCTGAGGTTCATTAGAAGATGTTCACTTCCATGGTGAGCTTACATTAATTTACTAGGTTCAGATGAACTTGTAAACAGCTAGGGTATGTGTGAGACTGATTCAAACAAAGAAGAAAGTGAAAAGCAAAAAACCAAAAAAAAATGATGAGACAGAAGAATTACTCCGGGAGAAAAGGTTAACAATATTAAAATGACTACCTTGCCTAATGATTACCTAGAGACATCATAATACTCATGTACAAATATTTGCAAAGTATTACATTCAGAGGAATAACAGAATTTTGGGGGAACAGAGGAAATAAATTGAATTTTTCAGATAAATATGAAGAACATATTTGGGCAGGGAATTAACTTTTTCATTACAGCTTAGTCATTTCATGTGTTTTTGTCAGTAGCGTACAGATATACTAGAGGACATATAAGGGTGGTTATAAATCTCTAGGGTGAAGCATATGCAATCTATAAGTGTATTGAAACTCTGTGGAATAAATCACCCGTGCTGTGGAGAACAGGGGATGGAGCAGGTAAACCTTGCACCATGGTCTCTGCAATCTGGCCAGCTACCGAAGCAGATATTTGCCACAGTTATGTCAACAGCTGGTCATCCTGCTTTATCATGCTGGCACAACAGCAGTTGAAAATATGTTTTGGGGTAAAATGAAAACTTCACTTTGCTGCAAGTTTTTATTTTAAAAAATTCTATTTCAAATTTACTTAAAACAGATGGATTGTAAAAAGCTTTTTTGTTTTGTTTGGTTGTTTGGTTGGGTTTTTTTAACTGGGATGATACCATTTTGTTTCTAAAAGATTGAAAATTGTAATGGAGGGGTTTTTTAGGCTTCCTTCTCTTGCTGACATAGCTTGTCAAAACCAACATGCATTTAATGTTTCCATGAACTTGAACCTGCATTTTTTCCATAAATGTAATTTTAGCTGAAAAATATTTGGGCTCATAAAAAGAAAACAAAACAGATTTTTGATCCATTGGAGAATATGCTTTTTCTCACTGACATCTTACACTGAGATTCCTCTCTATCAGTATCTGGCAGTTTTCTGGCTGTTCTTATAGTGCAGACTTTGCCTCTTACCTGCAATTTTGGCCTGAAATTCCATACAGACCACAGGCTTTTAATACATGCTGCCTTTCCTGTATCATCAAGAAATACCAGGTGCTTGTTTCACCACAAGGCAAAGTAGACGCTCCTATGTACTACAGGAAAAGATCTCATTCTGTCAAAATGGAAAGAAGGGAATGACTTAATGGGCTTTTCTATCTCTAATTTTTGTCATTTGTTTCCTACATGAAGATGAAAGTAAATTGTACTGGAAGTAGCTGTGATCAAATAATCTAATTGCAAAGGGGTGTCCACAGGAAGGTGTTTTTTTTTTTTTTTGTTGTTGTTGTTGGTTTTTTTTTTTTTTGTGTGTACAATTAAAGACTTTTGAAATAACACTGAATTAAGGGAGAAGTACTACAAAGATTCAGCAGATTTAATTAGCGTAGTTGATGATCATCCATCTTTAAAGAACCTGTACACATCTCAACACACTGCATGCATCTTGTCAATTGAAACAAGAAACTGACTTATGCAGGAAAGTGACTTATACGTGACAAGTGAAGAACAAACTGTTGTTTATGACTGAATAGATCATATGAACCAAGACCAATTCTAAAAACATATTAGTGTGATTTAGCAGGAGTTGTTCATGCCAGACATACTGAATGTGCAAGCTGTTAGCTCTTCAGTGATACACATTTTATCAGTAGAAAAAGAAGTAATATTTGCTTACAGAAATTATTAAATACTTATTTAATAAACTTACAAAACTTAAATTGCAAGCTACAGAACTGGATCTCCAAAGAAAAATTTAGGCACTGAGCAGCTGTTTTCTGTTTTCACATGCAATAGCCAAGAAGAGAATTGTGAAAATTATTTTTTAAGCAGATTTCAAAATCTTAAAAACATAAAAGCATGAAGATACAATGGTAGATGAAATGGTATAATGAATAGATCTGTCTTTTTCTCCATCAATTGCTTTCAGATTTTCCATCTTTTCCACTGTCTTCATTTAACAATTAATGTCAATTAATTTAATGTTTAACTTGGTGTGGAGAATGTGAATATTAGGAAATGCAAATAAAAATAAAAAACACATGGAAACTCAAGTTTCAATGAGAAATTAAACACATTTTGAAAGACTGAGCATCTTTATTCACCTGTAATACTCTGTCCCCAGTGAAAACGCATTAGTGGTCATTCAGAAGAGGACTTGATTCACAGATATGTTCCTTCTCTGCATACACCACAGTAGTATCAATTCACAGGAGGAGGGTAGAAAGGATTGATGAAAATTTGGTGTCAGCTAAGGAATTCTCAGAGGAACATGTCCCAAAGTCAAAGAAATTTTAGGAAAAATCTGTGGTTGTGGCAACTTGGTATAGATCTGTTGAAGTCAGAGACACAATAGTCATTGATACCAGTTGAATAGTTGCCTTATGAAGTTGAAGAAAATATCACTAACAGTCATAACTATAAAATATCAGAGTCCAAAATAAGCTTTATAGTAGTAGATGTGTGAGGGTAAATTTCAAGTGTGGAGCAATTACCCCAGAAGTGACACCTAGAGGGAAGATCTGCAGCAGGCTGTCAGTATTAAGGACTGAAAAGAATGAGCAGGGAACAAATGCACATACCTTATTACCATGCATCCCCAGATGAAAACTAGCACCAGTAATGTGGACTTTTTTATCCTTTAGATTGCCACTACAACAGCAATGCAATGTCTTCATTTCTATGTGGAAAGCTTCAGTAAAGCAAAAGGGGAAGTTGGGGTGCAGAAATTGCCATACATATGAGAATATCTACTTGATAAAGTCATCTGATGCTCCTCCAAAAGCAAATAAAAATTAAGCAAAACAAAACCATACTGTGGAAAAAAGCAACCATAAAGGGATGTTTACCTGAGAAAATAACTTCTACCGAACAGATCAATCTAAATGAGCTAGATGGAGGGCAAAGAGGGTGAAAATGAGAATAAAATCCATCGAGTGAAAAATATTTCATATATTTTTATAGCCATCCTACTAAATTTCAGTTTTCCATCAAAAATAGGTCAAAGTCTGTAAAACACAGTCAAGTCAGAGTATTTAATGGGTTTGCGAGAGTGTGCATGCAGCATAGTTCCTTTCAGAGGAACTCAGGGACACTCGATACTTCCTTATGGAAGAAGAAATAATATACAGCTATTGGTGTAAGGTAAATAGTCAAGGGCAATGATAACACTTCTAGGTAAAATGTATAATGATACATTTTTAGGTATATGGGAAGGAATTTTGGATTGCACTGTTCATAGTATTCAGTAGTCAGATGACAGAAGTGACCTTTTTTCTACAGATAAGATCTACTCATAATGAAACAGACATCAGGTAAATAACAAGAAAAAGCAGCTATATTTGTGCCAACAACTTTTTCTTAGTGTAAAAATGGATCATAGAAGAAATCAGAGATGGTGAGCAAATAACGGACTAAGATTACAGGTGCAGGTCAGCATTCAAGGTCAGGCTGGATGGGGATCTGAGCAACCTGATCTAGTTGAAGATGACTTTGCTTATTGCAGGGGTTGTTGGACTAGACAGCTTTTAAAGGTCCCTTCCAACCCAAACTATTCTATGATTTGGAGAAATAGTTGGCTGCAGTAAGTCATTTGCCTGCACTCTGTCTCCCAGTTAAACTCAGGCAGGATTGACTGCCATTTGTGTATTTCCACACGGTGTGTCACTCAGATTAATCAATAATTTCAGAGTCTGTCTGAATATTATTTCAAAGACTACCTTCCCTTCACTATGTCAAATAAATCTGTGAAAAGGCATACTGAATATTTATGATAGATATATTAAAAAAACCCCAGCAAATACCTATTGAATTTTGCAGATGTTTTTGACAATTGTCATAAAATGGTGAATTTGATTACCAGCTGGAAGACGAGGTGTGAATAACTATTAAATTTACTGAAAAAAATATAGAGTACCAAGAGACTAATGAGTTCTGAACTACAGCTGGCCACCTAAAGTGGAAAGGTAATATTTCTAGTAATATTTCTAGACAATTTGAACTAGCAGTTAGTGGCATATGAATCTAGTTATCTTCATCTGAGAGACTAAAAAGGCAGGAAATTGTTTTTCCTCTGGTCCAAGTCTTCACCTGTTTGACTAGCTACAGAATAACTTACAACAGACTCAGATCTTGGTGACTAGCATTTTAGCAGAATACTAAAAAGTACCTTTCTGAATAGTCCTGGGAGGAGGACAGATTTCAGGGATTTGAAATTCCAAAAGAAGGTCAAGCAAGTCTTTAAAATGACCACATGTCTACCTGGGAGGGAGGCTATGAGGACTGTGGGATTGTTACAGCAATAACTCACTCTCTGATGCGGAAAACTTGCCAAGTCCTACATCAGCAGCCAGCCTTCTGGGAACCTGTTTCTTTTCTGGGATACAGGTTTTCTTTTTGTTAAGAAGTAAAAAAAAAAAAACAAAAACAAACAAACAAACCAGAAAATCAGAAATGGTCATATGACCCACAGCCACTCCTGAATACTGTAAACATTTTCTTTGAGTTTAAAACAACATTCATTTTAATATATCCAAACAATTAGAACACATCTGTTGCTCTAGTACATGGCTGAAAAGTGGTTCATCTGTTCTGTGGCCAATTGTATAGTAAGCAGAAATCATCACAAAAATTCAGTTATGCAAAATTTATGACCCTCTTGTGATTAGGATTAACAATGGGTAAACCAATGATTTTTAAAGTTAATTTATCAAAATATACCAATATAGCCAATATATTCTTAACTCTTCTCAGTTGCAATGAAATGCAACTTAATTTAAAATCTTTTCTACTGAAACTACACTGCCTTCCAGTTGGATAGTTAAGAAAGAGCATACAATCCTAGTCACTTAGTTGATAGGCAATACCCCACAACATTCTGATGATATTATCACATCCTTAACTTTGCTTGGTCTTTTCCTTTTACCTCTAGAATGACATATGATTTTGAAACATAGTAGGAATTTTGCAATGAAAAATCTAAATATTTTAATTTGAAATAGAACACGTCAAACTCTATCTTTTATTGTTTTTAATGAATTCAACATAATTCAATAGAAAACAGAGTCCTTAATTTTCATGTCCATATCACATTTTAAATCACATTTAAAAACTCGGTTCCTATTTGAAAGTGTTTGGAATCTCTTACTTAAGAAGTAAAGCCGGATGTCTATTGTTTATAGTCATGCCACTGTCCCACCCTCACAGGCATATGTGCTCTGAACAGACTCTTAAGAAAACTTCAGTCCTACCCCTTTGTTTTCTCCCATGTCCCCCTCTTCCCCACAATTTGGGTATTTTATGGTCTCTCACTCTCCAATCATTTCTTGTTTGTCTTCCAGTACTTTAAAACAACATCTGTGATGGTTTCTGCCAGCTTGCATCTTCATCTCATCCTCATGTTCTTTGAGTCTGAGGGAGGATATGTCTCTCTCAACTTCACTTTTCCCAGCAGATGCATCTAATGATGTGTCCTAAGTTTATTCCTGTTTTCACCAGTCGATTCTACCAAGGCTGCCTCAGACCCCATTGATATTTCCACATGGACTGAATATGACATGTGACTCATCAGGCTGAGAGGTAATGTTTACCTGTTTCTCTTCCCAATTTTGGGAATAAATGAGATACATTCCAGAAGAACCATCTGCTTGATTTCCTTTCCAGATTTCCTAAAAGATTGTTATTGTGACATGTCTTCCACGGAGGACATTTCCCCAGGAGCTTTGTTATACAGAATTCAAATAAATGGTTTTAAGTTACAAATCTTAAGAAAACCTCATCAAGATTATATGTAACCTTTTTTTTTTTTTTTTTTTTTTTCCCTTTCTTTCCTCTTTTAAATGCTTTTGTATTTATAAGATGAAATCCTATCTGTAATCATTTAAGCTGGTTTTCTCTTTTCAGTGTCACCTGCCAAATTTGTTTATATATATATGAATTAATTAGCCTCTGAGTCAACAAATTTCTTTCCTAGTGTTCAATCCTTTTTACCTACACAGTATCAGAATGTTATTTCCCTCATATTCTTTAAAAATGAAGTGCTAATGCCCATTATTCTTTCCAAATATTCTTTATTATTTACCCCTTTTAACTTTTAAAGGCATGCCATGCTCTCCTTTACTGATAAAGATGTTCTGCTGCTAGTATCAGCATCCCCTTTTTCATATTGAGTTACCTTTGGTCTTGAACTTGGTTATGTTCAGTTTGCCTTTACGGCCACAGAATATTCCAGCTGATGATCTTAATTTTGTTGATTTCACTTCAATGTTCTCTATGCCCTGCAACAAAACAAGCATGTTCTCTAAGTGTCTGTAAACTCTTACTACTATTTAATGAATATTTTTCTCATATTGGTACCCAGAAGTCAATCAGACTTTGCATCATTTATGTCTGGCAAAATATTAAACAAACAAGAATTTCATATACAAAACATCTTCTGTAGTTAGTATCTATATTAACTGCAACACAAGTCCTTTGGCATCCATGTTAATTATAGCATACACAAGTCACTTTGTATGAAACAGATCTACATGTACATGCCTGTTTTGTGCATCTATTCATGTGTCAATTTCATTATACATCCACATTTCAGTATTAATACTACATATTCTTTGATAATATGAATAAAATTTCCATGTGGTATCTGCAATTTCTGACCCAAACTATTTGGCTAATTTCATTTTAAACATTTCTCAGCTGACACAGAACACTTCTTTACCAAAATAACTAAAAATTCTGAGCAGCTGTCTAGTGTGCAGAGAAAAATATTGAGTGCTGAGTTTATGAAAAGCTGCCTTGGAAACATGTGAAAAAGTTGAATTTTTAATCCTGTGGCTAATACACAGTTACAGTGGGTGTCGGTGCTAATCTCAGTCCCAAATTTGCAAATAGTTTCAGAGGAAAACTTTTTTGTCCTTGTATAATTTTCCAGCCATCTTCAGAAATTCGCTAAATATTCCATGAATTCTTTTAAGCCTTTCCTAAAAAGGTAGAATATTCCATGAAGAAAAGTTATGTTGCCAATATGTAGTACGTATCTGACAAAGGCCAGACATCCAGAACTGGTTTCTTCCCTCGGAACTTTACAAACTTCTTACTAGTTCTCAGATGATTAAGTATGCACCAGGCTTACAGGTCAGAACAGTCCTATGATATGGGCAGGCTGACACCTCAAAAGTATTGTTTGGTTCTGTTAACATAAGGGATAAAGAACAGGCTGTTCTGTCTGCAAACAGAGTGAAGCTGCAACTAACTCAGATTTACAGACTTCTAAAATGTTCTAGAAATTGCTAATAAATTCCAGTGGAGTCGATAAAGACAGCATTATTCTTCACATAGTTAGAAATGTCATTGAGTTAATATCAAAGCATCAAAGCCATCAGTAATTCGAAATAGTTTAGACCTCTAATATGTTTACATGGCAAAACATGCTTTTTAACCTTATCAGGACAACACACACATACTCATGTGGTACAAGTGTTGGCTTAATTGGAAACACTGTTTTCTAATGCCCGGAGGCACTACCTAGGAACTACAATGGGCAAGATGAACATTCATATGTTCTGTATATCAATATTAAATATTCATATCTTAATACCTTATCGGGTCTTAGCAAGTTTCTGTGACATTGTATTAGCTACAACACAATGATATGTGAGACAGAACCGTTCCCATGAATACTTTCATTATACTGCTGCACCTGACAGATACAGGAATAAGTTGCTTATACAATATGGAGTCATATGAAACTAATATTTTGATAGTAAGTTAGTCAAGCATTATGCAAATATGATTCACTGTGTTGAAATCAAATGGTAACACAGTAAATGGTTCACTTGAACAGAACTACTCACTCTACTAACGTTAGTGTAGGGGTTGATCCTGGGAGCGTTGTTGGAAGAAGTCTGGAGGAGGTGTGGCCTTATTATTTTGAAACAGGAGACAGATTTTTGTCATTACAGTTTCCACTGTTGGAAACGACGAATGCTTGAAGAGTACACGCTGGCTACACATTTGTTCTAGGTAAACTATGTTAGGAGGCCCACCCTATTTCTGTCATCACACTTTCTCGTGTCCCAGGAATATCTGCAAATTTTCAACAATAAGCAGCCTTTGCCAGGTTTTTAGGCTAGGAATAACACTGGGAGTCAGTGAATAATCACTTACTATACCATAATTTTTTCTCTGCCAAGACATTGATACTGATAAGGTGATTTTGGACATAATACCTGTTCATACCTACAATCATTTCATTTACAATGAAGGAACAAAGTGAATCTGGGGAGTAATAAATATAGCTTGCGAAATACTGCAAAACTTCATGAAAATGTGTACATATCAGAATTATTATGTGAGTTAATTGAGTAATTAAATATGTTCTTTCTTTTTCCCATTACACTGGCAATGTTCATACTGTACTGATTAATCATTAAATGTAAATTCTTTCACAAGTTAGTTTTACAAAAGCAGATTCAGGCGTCTTCAAAAAAACTTCTCCCACCCCCCCACCCCCCCAGCTTTTTTAAGGTACCTAAAGATGCAGCTAAATTCTTGACTTAAAACTCAGAAATACTGAATTTTACCTGACCACGTCTACTAATGCTGCATGTATAAAGTGAGTATAAATAGATAAAAAGACTCCTACATTCTTCCCACAGTGATACTATCACTGAAGTCCTACAGCAGACAAGCTTTTTGCGTAGCTATGAGGAAGTAGAAGGATATGCTTCACAGGAAACAGAGACAGAAGACACCCATTTGGTCACACTAGATTTTCCATGACAATGCCACTGCAGGTACCAACAGCATTACCTTTTCCTTAGAATTTCTAGTTGCCCTTCCTCCCCTCCGTCAGCCATTTTTGTTGCTCAGTTGTCTTGCTTGAATACTTGGAGTCCAAACTTTCACTGCTTGCTCTTCCTTGTTTGGGCTTAAGAAACTTTCTTTTTTTATTTCTACTATTACTTTGAAGACATTTTTATAAGCTATTATCATGTCATCCCTCATCTTTTTCTCAACTTCCTTGCCATGACACTTCTCTTTTCTAGACTATAAAGTTTGACATTCTCTTATCTTATGGCATTCTTCAAGAACTGTAAAATCTTAGTTGTCCTTCTGTATATTTCTCATGTTAATCATATAAACACAAAGAAGAGTGAGGATTTTTTCCTAGTGTTTATTCCAGTCAACACCTAGGTAGGAAGCATACAGTAAATAGCACAGATAATCTGCACCCCTACTTCAGTAGTACAGGGAACCATGCCAGCTTCCCTGGGTGCCATGCAGCACAAAACTTCTCCAGAGGGAAGATGGTTTCTTAAAACAGTTTGCTGATACACATAAACTGATAGAATTACATAAAAAAAAATTCTAACGGAGAAGGAGCTTTTAATAGTTATTTTAGATGATTTTATAGTAACTTTTACAATTATAGCTTATTCAATTAAGAAACCTGATTTAAAGTATATTTACAAAGGAAGAATTTCAGCACTACACCCATTGGTAGCTGTAGTTTTTCATAGTTGTGTCATCAAAATGTTATACCTTCAAAACTACAGGAAAAACTTTGAACTTATACTTATGTCACTAAAAATACTAATAAAAATATTAAGAGTTATTAAGTATGTTATTAAGAAAATTGTTCTAGAGATACTGTCACACTACTGGGACATTTCAGTGAGTATAAACTTCCTTTTTCTGATTTTGCTTCAAATAATTTCATATACTTCCACCTCCATTAACTGATGCCTGCCCTGTGATACTTTCTAAGACATTAATGCATTTTTTTTCGGATTTTCATCCAGAAAGGCAGGAGAAAGAAACATGATGAAACTCTGTATGTTTGTAATCGTACACACCAAAAAGGAAGGGTGGGTGAAAATTCTTGCCTGATACCCTGACACAATATAAGAACTTTTTTAGAATAATATTCAGCTTGGCTTCCATCCCAAAAGGGAGTTCATCTGTTTCCTTCTATTGACTCTGGTTATAATATCCTGAAGCTGAACAGCAACAGCATGGCTTCCAGGCATAACTTGAACAACTGATACTGGGATGTCTCATTACTGCATTTCATCGTCTTCAATTTTATTCTGTGGCCTGAGCTTAGTGAGAAAAAGAAGACTTACCATAGCAGATACTATTATCTTTCATTATCTTATTATTATGAAAGTAGTATTTTGTAAATTATTCCATCATGTTTATTAATAGAATCTCCTATTAATAAGTCTGAGAATAGCACTGACCTTCACCTTATCTGTGAAAAATGTACTTTGAACAGTATCTCCATGCCATAATAACTGTATGTAATGACTGCATATAACACATATAACTGGTACCACAAAACTTGAGTCCAGCCCTCCCAACCTACTGATTTGTGCATAAGGTATTGATTTATTTCTTCTTTTAACACAAAAATACATTTTCCTACATTTGGAGTCTCCTATCACCTAGCACATAAAGCCAGAGCACAGATCTCGATGGTGAACTAGTGCTACCAGACACAGCTCCAGAATGCAGAAAGACAATTTATTCACACTGGCATTGTCCTGAACCCCCTGTAAGTACCTTCTAAAGACAGCTTGACAGTGTTAGTAGTATTTCTAAATTGCTAAAAATAAACTGTCTGTCTAAACATACGCTATTCACCAGCTCTCGTCAAAGCAATTCTGCTTTTTCTACATGACGGTCCAGCAGACCATGGAAACCTGATGCACAGACTATTTATTTTAGGACAAAGCTAGGCCCTCAAGCTACGATCAAGCCCATCTGAGCAGTGGTCACAATAAATACTGTTTTACTGTCTCATACAGTAACAGGGCCTCTCAGGGGGAATCTGTGAACTGTGTCAGCAAATGCAACTCAGTAAGAGGCATATCACTGGCTATAAAACATGCTGGGCCAGATATCTGGCTGCAGCTGAGGATCTCCAAGGTACCCATGGAGAGACGGCAGATGAAAGTCCTTTCCCTTCATCTGCACCCTGCCAAAATCCCAGAATAAGGCACAGCATTCTCAAGGAGCAAAGTTCAAAACACTATAAAGTAGATGTAGATACAGCTACTTATTTAACTTTATGTCCCTAGTGAAGCAAAACAAAGAAGCATTGATGGAAGCAAAAAATTGACCTTACTTACAAAAATAAAACAAAAGCAGTCAAAGGAAC
Organism: Athene cunicularia; assembly: GCF_003259725.1. NCBI lineage: Eukaryota > Metazoa > Chordata > Aves > Strigiformes > Strigidae > Athene > Athene cunicularia. The sequence continues at coordinate 9,167,703 of NW_020799142.1, read as the reverse complement.
AGAAGTTGCAAACATAGCACAACTGGTTTAGTGCTGATCAGAAGGGTCTGACACAGCTCACCGGGAAGTAGAGTCATGATGGTTTTGATGTTGTTGCACGTGCTGTGTGTGAGGTAACAGCAAACATTGCCCAAGTAGCTAATTCATTCACATGCCTTCTGCTTCCTTCTTTGTTATGTGCAACTGACACATGGTATACCACCATTCTCACTGCCACCAGGCAGCTGCCAACACTACTGTGGAAGGAAGCCAGTGTTGGTGCACATTCACATAGGTCTCCCATCTTCCCCACCACATAAGATCAGGAACAGCATCCTTCAGCCACTCCTCTTCTTGGTGACCTGGGCATTTGACACAAAATGGGAAGGGAGAAGCCTGTTGTCCTGTGTACGGACGCATATGCATTTCAGTGTGATCCTGCCTAAACACCTGAGCTAGTCTGCCTGTTCCTGCATTTCCTGGGCAGCAACAAAAGGTAAGATGCTAAGATGGAGACCTGGGAGCTGCTTGAGGGAAAACAAACTCAATGGCACAGTTGCATGCACTTAAACCGACACCACTGATTGACAGGCAGGTTAAATATGCTATCAAAGGGCTACATGGAATACTTCTCTCATCTGACACTTTTTCATAGAGCAATAGAAATTAAGAGAGAAATTTTAGTAATCACCATAAGTAAATATATCAAACAGCCAAATCCATTTAAATGGCAAAAACTTTCTTAGTGTGTATACACTATTGAACCAATTGCTTTGTGGAAAATATCAGAATGCAGGGGTTAAATTTTGTTGCCTGGAACAATATCCCTGTGCCATTTCAGATGTTGTATTCAGACAGATCTGCAAGGTTGGCACATGTGACACAGGACTTCTTGGAGACCCGCATTGCTCTGGAGTGGCTGCTGGAGGACAGACAGGATAATGCAGCAATTCTCAAATGACTATAGACTCCTATGTTCAGAACACTGGTTTCTATATTAGAGGCCTTTGTCAGATAAGTGTAGAGGTAATTAACACATTATTAGGAATAAAAGCAAATTCTTGCAATTCTGTTTGATATTCCTCTCATTACACAGATATATTATCTGTGTAAATGTTTATATATGCAGATACACATATGTATATACATATGCTATAACTATCTGAAAACAGCCACAGAAGATTCTGCCATAGTAACTGGAGCAGAATGGCTTCACTGGTCATTGATTCTCATCATTCACCAAGTGACTTTATTTGCTGAAGGAAAAATCTAGGCAGATCTCCAATCCTCAATGAAAAGTTGGAAGAAGCTTAATTCTCTCTTCTAGAGTCTATGAGAAAGAGTTAGAGTTTTAAAGAGTCCCAAAAGCTAGAGAAAACTCTGAAGGTTTTTTCATTCCCTTCTTCTTCTTAATAGAAAAACAGAGTCTGCGGGTAAAGCATAGGTAGAAACAGGGACATAACAAATACAGTATATTAGAATACTGGTTTTGTACTCCACTACAGAATACCTTATATATTTTCTATTACTATTACAGGATTACCAAAGAAAAATGAAGGCAGCTTCATAGTTTTAATTATTTGATGTAGTTTTTGTTACAAATGAGATCTTTAAATTAGTCAAGCCTGTTGGCCATCTCTACAGAGACTATTTCTTTTCAATGGTATTTTATAATGGCTACTGGCAGCTGTAAATACAGTAGACACATCTCATATTCAAACAAATAGGAACACTGATGGTAACTGAGCATTTCTATATGCAAATAACTTTAGACCCTTAGGAAAACACTTCCCAGTTTCAAATGGAACTGTACTCAGTGTTTTGTTCTTCCCCACCTCCAAAGCTACAGTGGCAAATAACAATGCATTAATGGAATGGTAATCTCAGTTGTGGGATACCTGCTAATACTAGGTTCAGAAACCATTGAAACAGGGTAGTATAATCAGAAGGAGTAAGCAATACAAAGCAGAACATTATTTATAGAGAGAGACTTTGATTTCACTAAAATGGTTTTTGTACTTCATGACCTGAAGATGAAGTCCCATTAATTTAAACTGAAATTCTGCGTGTGTATACATTGAGAAGCTGATTTCAGTGGTTATTATGACAATACTGCATGTCCAAACAATCCAGACAATTTTAATAAAGAAAGCAATGAGGAATTAAACCTGCCTTGAACTGCTTAGTCACAGTGATTTTCTATACCTAACCTGAAGAGTAATCAGATTACATTAACCTTTCATAATGACTCACTAACATCAGTTTATTAATTTAAATGAGTGACAACAGATAGCATAATTTTTCTTTGGCATATTTTAACCTCAGAAAAGCTTTTTGCATCACTCAGAAATATACTTGGGTACATGCTTGAACATAATAACAAATGGCCACATATTGGCCAAATGCTTTAGATAATACACTTTCCATAAAGTGGAACAAAATATTAAAAATACCTTTGTGCTCTTTTCCTAATTTATATGATCTGAAATCCATAGAACATAACCCAAAACACTGATGCACCAAATATCATTACTATGATTTAGTAAATGGTACCTCATGATGGGACAGATGCATACTAAGCTAAAACATGTAAAAGTATCATATGGAAGAAAATGAAGAAATGGCACAAATCCACAGAGGTTTCTCTTCTTTATAGATAAATATTTTTTCAGCTTTCAGGAGATCAGGTATGCTGTATTTTGAAATGGCTGGCTGTCATGTGCAGCTTTAGTCAATTCCACAAGTGCTTGAACAGTACTTTATAACTAAACCATTCAAAGTAGTTCCAGTATGTTGTTCTAAATATGCTTTTATTTCTAAGCAGGATTTTATAACACAAATTAAAAAAAAGATGTGCAAAGTTTGCCTCCAAACATACTAGAGTACCTGAAACTTTGGATTCAATTTTTCAAATTCATAGTATGTCACTAGTACAGAAATGACAAAACAGTTTGCTCTTTTGTGTTTAATTAGAGTTCAGGCTGATCATAAAACATAATACTTCATACTTAACTAAAGTGACAGTTTGAATGAAGTCTCAGTGGTTACCCCGGTACTAATAATGAAAAGAAAGGTGTAAATAGGAGGCAGAATTTCTACTATGAAAGATAGCTTAAAGTTAAAAAGATAAAACAGATTGTAAGTTAAAGAGTACATGAAATATGTAAAGTGGCAAGGTTAAAAATATAAATAGAGAAATATGGCGTTAATTCTGACTGGGATTTTCCAAAGGAAATTCTAAAGGAATTACACTTTTTCTACCACTACAAAAAAAAAGTGCAAGTTTAGGGACTAACATTTATAGACAAACACCTTCTCCTTAGTTTTTCGATGGGTACACCTTTCACCTTACATCTAATGCAATTAGACATCTAGTAGTGTCTAGAGGTGACCAGAGTGTTTTTTACAAAACTGACAATCATGATTCCTCATTATTTGACAGGGAATTTGAACCAGATCTGCTGTGTCTTGATCTGTGAATTATCAAATGATACAAAGTCCACTGAAAAATTTCCAGTTTGGTAGGAATTAGATTTAGCTAAAATACAGGTCCAAAATGTGAACATATAGCCAAATTTTGTGATCACATCCAGCAAGAAAGAGGAGGCTATCATAAGAGAAATGAAAGTAGGAAGTTACTAAGAGAGCTGAGTAAATGATAATTTCTTCACTGTGAAGATAGGTTGTATCCTGATGATGAAAAAACAGTTTGTCTGGAAAGCAAAACAATAATTTTGGAGGGCAAAGGTTCAAACAAATAATTTCATTTGATCTGAAACTTAAAACACCCTGTTAAGGTGAAATCAATAGAAGACATTAAGCCTCAAAAGTTACTGTTGTTTTGATTAGCATTCAAAGTTTTAATCAAAAAAGCTAGTCTGTCAAAGGAAACAAAAATTTTAGAAAGACCTCAGGTGTTAAAAAGTCATTGTGATAACAAAACATTTCAGTTTCTCAAAAATGTTGAATGCACTTTTTACAAAACAATTAATTCCTTAAGCTGACAAAAGTAAAGCTGAACGACAGAAAGTATTTCTCAAATTGCTTTGGTGACATCAGATCTAACTTGAGTATAACCAAGATTTTACATAATGCTGTAACGAAAAGGTCATTCTTGATGTTCAGTGTTACTCACAAAATGGACAAAATCTTGAAGTATTTTCTTAATTTTTATCTTCTTAATTGTTCTCTAAGTTACAGGCATCTGCTTGACTAAAATTTGAACAAAATCAAAACATAGCCCCAGGCTTCCTCACAGAGCAGTGGAACTTAACATTTTTTAAAAGCCACAGCAATCTATTTACTAGCAGAAACAAGTCACACTTGGTCCTTCCAAACTTACAATGAAGGGATTGATTTTTAAGAAAAGTAACGTTTTGTGTTACTGTAATGCTTTTTCACCTTACATTCAAGTCAGATTTTAATTACATGTGCCACGTAGGTTTTCCCAGGTTTTCATAGATGTGGTGATGGCTTTCATCCATCCATAAGCCAAATCAATACTAACTTTCTGTAGCATTCGGGGAAACAGATTATTTAGATAAAAGTTCATTCATAGTTTGACTAAATCAAAGTGATTGCATTCTCATTACAAGTATACAGTATTGTATGTTTAAGCAATAAGTTTAATTCATTACTCTTCTCCTGCCCCCCCCCCCCCCTTAGCACTCCCAAATAGGCCATTTTGCCCTCTCAGAAAAACCTCTGTCAGGAAATAATTTAAGATTAATATTAACTGTGTACAATATAAAGAAAATCTGATCAATGTCTATATGGGTTTACATTTGGATAAGCTATTGGAATACTGAATAAGCAGTGTAGAGGCTCCAGAGGATAATTTGGATTCATCAATGTGTCAGTTAGCATGTGTATGTAGTTTTACCAGAATTTGCTCTCACAGTATGATTTGTCCTTGTCTGCAGTCTTGCAGCTGATTCATCTCTTCGTAGCTATGCTGCAGTAACATTGTACATTGTATACTGTAATTCATATCAAAGGAAAGCAACAGAGTGATTATCTTCCTTGCCTGAGCACCACAGTTTCTAAACTCAGAAACAAGGGTTGAGTCCTCAAAAAATCCCTAGGAGGTGTCAAGCACATTATCAGCAATTAAACAGCAGTCAAAGCTTTGTTGGTCCTGATTATTATAATAATTTAAAATTCTTTGAGGACAGTTCTTAGAAGAACAGAATGAATCTGAGAGGCTGGTTTTATTTTCTGAATCTGAAGCGAGATAATTACTTGAGCAATTGCCTTCTAAAATACTTATGTGCCATTGAGACGTCCTAGGCTGCAACACCCCAAATTTGCTAGTTAAATTTGCAAAGATAGTTCTCCAGACAAGAAAAGTATAGGCAGCTCCTCTAGGATTTACAGAAGCTGCCTATATCATAAAGTAGAACTCAAATAATAGAATACTTCTTAAGGGATACTCAGGAACTAGCTTGTTGGTCTTTCAGTTACTCTTGTTGTTCAGAATAAGCCGTTAATGATACAGGAACTTTACTAAATAAATCTCAGCAGAGTTCCTTTCTATTCCCAACTTCCCTTATGATTCCTAGCAGACAATTAGGAAGCTGGCTGATAGAACTTTCTGGTTACCCAAACTTAATATTTTATTTACAGCCCTTGTTCACAAAAACCGAATCATGTTGCCAGTCAAAGGAAGATCACAGGACTGCCTGAAAAAATAAGAGTTTTTGCTCTATATGATTTCTATAACCAAACTGCTAAAATAAAACGTCTGCTTCTGTGTTTATTGGTGAGACCAGAAAACAGTATTAACTTTCTGCTTCTGCTTCAGCCTTAATTTCTCCACCCCATAATTAACAATTTTAGTACTTCCTGTAAATTTAGATTCCAACATGAACTATTATAAACTACATGTTTACACAGCCAAATGGATTTGAATCCATTCCCAACAGATGGAAATACAAATCCTGACAGCATAAAAGCTGTTACCAAATGGGTTGTTCTTTCTCATACTGCATCTATATACACTACTTGGTCAATCTGGTTGTAGCAATCTTGGACAAGCTTGAGTTTTGAAGTATTAGAAGAAACATTTTTGTGATAAACTGAATTTGGTACTGTTTGAAAAGTGGCTAAATTTCACCATCAGATTTCTGAACAAATTAACTGCTTTTCTAGGAATTTATTTTGAATCATGTAATTATATTCAGAGTAACACTTTCTCCCTCTTCCCTTGCAAAAAATACAACTCCAGTTTCTCCATCACATATTTAATTTATAGTCTTCAGTTTTTCCTCATTTTGGCTAACCAGTGAATATCTGCTATTTCAAGGTGCTACCTACTATAAATGGAGCATACATTTAATCTTCCATTTTTATTACAGATTGCAATATATAGTGATACATTAGTAAGCCTTTACACCATAAACCTGAAACAGATGAAATATTTACTGCTTTATATATATATATATATATATATATATATATATATATATATATATTTACTCTCAATAGCAATTTCAATTTGGGTTTGTCTAGAAGACTTTCAGAACTGTAGGAGTTCCAGGTTACATGAGAATTTGACTGCACAGTATGAAACCCATTGTAGGTTTCATGCTAATACACCCTACACACCTCTTATCTTTTCAAAGAGACATTCATTAATATCAAAATAGAAATTAGCATTTTCATAAGAAATTGTAGAATAACTGCCACAATATCCTTCACTAAGCCCCTTCCAAACTTTACTAAGCCCTTGTTTCGTTTGGCCTACATACCAGTTTTTACCCAACAAGATGTTCCATTCTGAAGAATATCCAAACCTTATTTGCATCTGACTGATAAAACAATTATGTTTCCAAAGGTTCAAGCTTACATGCAAACACCATGAAAAAAACAACACTTTGTCCTTAAGACAGTTAGTACTTTCCTTTCTGGTACTCAAACTACAGTGGGAGAGAAGCTAGACTTGCCTTTTCATTCATTTTAGATTCTGACTAAGGTTACAGATGAGAAAGTATACTGGATAGTATTGTATGCATTTCTGACCTTCATGAAAACTGAGGAATTTTGACTCAAGCCCTTCTAGTAGAACTACTAGAGAAATATCTGGAACTTCTACACTGTTGATTTTAACTGTAATTAGTTATCATCTTGCATCATAAATGCATCATAAAAAAAGGATCCTCTGGTCTGATCAGTTACTATGTAAGTCATGTTAATTTTAGTTCATGAATTTTGATAGAATTTTATGAAGTAATTCTGGATAAACCTGGTGATACATCTTTATGAGCCCACAAGTCCCTCAGGCAGAGCAAGATTGACTACACACATTTTATTTTTTGTTTTTTCGTTCTTGTAGCTTATACAAATAAAGATGAACTATATCTGGCTTCTGCAGGATTATTATCTCATAATATTTACAGTCATTCTATATATGTTTAAGTGTTTTGTAAAACATTCATTTTTTAAATAGATTTTGTAGTAGAGTAATTAATAAAACCCCCACCTGTTTCTTAAAAGAAATCACAGTCAATCTTTCCATTATGTTCAATGAAAGTTCATTTAGAACATGATTCATATTCACAGACTGTCTTTTAATTCAGTGTCTTTTAAGATATAGACTTGGTAAAGGTATTATTAAAACTCTATTATTCAATAAATACATCACTATAAAAACTGTTTTTGCAAGTCTAAGAAAATATGAATATTTTTAAGTAAAAGACATTTAACCAGCATCATACAAAGTACTGTAAAATATATGTTCAAACCCACAAGAAATGATGTAACAAATCATCAGCTGGTTCATTTCAAATGTATTTGTAGGGTTGGAAGTAATGCACTATAATGTTTTAGTGGTGGACTTGGTAGTGCTAATTGAAGCTTGGACTCAATGATCTTGAGTCTTTTCCAACATAAAGGATTCCAAGATTTTATTCTGTAATTCTATGATGCTATAATTTTCAAATGACCTTCCTATCAAAAATGGTACTCAGTGACACCTATTTTTGTTGACTTAAAAGCTAGAGAATTAAGTGATAGTTTAAGTGAAAAATTATAGGCACATCAGGTGGCCAATATTCTTTCTACTTAAGAATACATAACACTAGTTCATTGGAATGTTATCATTAAATCTAGTGAATATTTTATGTTAGCTAAGTAATTTTTTCCCTCCTAAGTTTACTGACATATAAGCCTTTTTATTTATTTCAAAAACTCCAAATTGACTTTTCAGCTGATGAAAACATACCTGAATATAAAGTGGGAAATTGTTTTGCTTGACTTTTTGACTCTACATCTTCTACACTCTCTCCTCTCTCATAGTGTCAGCACTGGCCCATGAAATCCAGATACACTTTGACATTACACACAATGTATGTGATGACTATACACTCTCTCACCAGACATTTTCCAAGTCAGCAAGGGTAGTGTTAGAATGGTCTCTCAAAACCAAGTTCAATAAATAACAACAACAAGAAAGAGAGAAAGAGAGAGAGAGAGAGAGAAAGAGAAATGAAAGAGAAAAAAAAAAAGCCAGAAAGCCAGCAAGAAAGTGAGAAAGCAAGCAGGAAGAAAGAAAGAGAGAAAGAAAGAAAGAGAGAAAGAAAGAAAGAAAGAAAGAAAGAAAGAAAGAAAGAAAGAAAGAAAGAAAGAAAGAAAGAAAGAAAGAAAGAAAGAAAGAAAGAAAGA
>NW_020799142.1:9141785-9159013 GCF_003259725.1 Athene cunicularia | reverse complement strand
GGTACTGAGTCGGTGAGCAGAACAGGAGCCAGCAGTGTGCCCAGGGGGCCAAGAAGGCCAATGGCATCCTGGCTTGTGTCAGCACTAGAGTGGCCAGCAGGGACAGGGAAGGGATCTGACCCCTGCACTCGGCACTGCTGAGGCCGCCCCTCGATTCTTGTGTTCAGTTTTGGGCCCCTCACTCCAAAAAGGACATTGAATGACTCGAGCGTGTCCAGAGAAGGGCAACGGAGCTGGTGCAGGGTCTGGAGCACAGGTCGTACGGGGAGCGGCTGAGGGAACTGGGGGTGTTTAGTCTGGAGAAGAGGAGGCTGAGGGGAGACCTCATCGCCCTCTACAGCTCCCTGAAAGGAGGGTGCAGAGAGCTGGGGATGAGTCGCTTTAACCAAGTAACAAGCAATACCTTTTCAGCTGGCACGCAAACAAGCTGATGGAAAGGAGTTACTCGGGATGCAAGAGTTGAGAGGCAGTTTAACAAGCTTAGAGCAATGGTGGGTTTATATTTGTAATATTTGTCTTTTTATGTTGTGTAAGTAATAAGTGTAAGAGGCCTCTTTGTGTGATTGTTTTCCGTGACTGATTGTTTTCTGTGTGTAAGATGCAGCCCAGCTGTTTAGCGAGGAGTTCTCTGACCTGCCAGGGAAGAGGCCGGGGAAGAACGAAGGGGTGGAGGGCCCTAGTGCCCGCCTGCTGGGTCATCAGTGCTGCTGTTCGTTTGGGCTCAGTGTTTGAAGTGTCTTAAGTGAAACATCTCCTGTAGCAGGAGGCAGTAATTCTATGTTAATTATTGTCTTGAAAAGTGCACCTCTGTACCATCTGCCTGAAGAAAATATTGTCAAAAAATTGTCTACAACCTTACAAGGGTTGTTTGTTTTACCAGGGGTTGTAGATGCCAATTATGAAGGGGAAATTATGGCCTGGGCCCCTGTGCTAATAGTATGCTGAGAAGCTGCAGTCACTTAGGATTTAGATCAACAGGTACTCCTCAAATATTTTGAGCAAATATTTGATACAGTAACACAAGGTTAACCTCTAGTAAAATGTGCCTTCACTAAAGCTAAAGAATCTTTTGAACTGACAGGCATTTTAAGTACTAATGTGCATAATATCGGTGAGCAGATAACTTATTAGCTCGAGTAACTCAGAAAAGTAATAAATAGTGACTTTCACATGATCTCTGACACAGTAAATGATGTCCAAAAAATCATTGGAGACATCCAATGGGTTAGAAATTTATGTGGTATTACCAATGATGATCTAAAGCCGTTAATGCCATTATTGAACAGTTCAAGCTGATAGTAAAAGAACCTTGACACAGGAACATAAAATTGCTTTGCAAAAAATTACAGATAAGATAGAGTTGTGTCATGCACAATGAATATAATTAGAACTCCCCGTGCCACTGATGATTATCAATAGTGGAGGAAATAAACAATATCCATTAGCCATCATTATGCAATGGAACTCAGAACAGAGACAACCATTGCTAATCCTCGAGTGGGATTTTACTGCACATACCCCTAAGAAAACCATAACTAGAAGAGCAGAATTAGTATCACAGTTAATTATGAAAGGCAGACACAGAATTATTGAAATTACAGGCACTGATCCTCAAACTACTATTGTCCCACTAATACAAGAATATCTAGAATGGCTGCTTAGACATTCTGAGGCATTACAAGTTGCTCTTGAAGATTATACTGGCCAGCACATGATTACTACCATTGTTAATGAACCAAGTAATTGAAAATTTTCCAATGCAATCAGAAGTTCCAGTTCAAGGGTTAACGGTTGTTACAGATGCAGGGAAAAAATCAAAACAAGCTGCATGTACCTGGTTAGAAGGAGAGGAATGGAAATATCACCTCATTCAAGGCAAAAGCGAAGATTCCTTGCAGACGTTAGAACTCCAAGCAGTTTTGTGGGCAATTTTGTCCTGGCCAGATTTGGGATTAAATGTAGTGTCTGATTCACTCTATGTAGTAGGAGTAGTGAAAAGGATTGAACAAGGACACATAAAAGAAGTAAAAAATGAACACTTAGGGAAACTGTTGCAACAACTAGTTCACACTCTTGATCAGAGGAGTGTTTTCTACTTTATCACTCACATCAGAAGTCATCAATCCAAAGAATGATCAGGGTATGGAAGTGAACTAGCTGATCAATTAGTTATCCAGCCTGGTCTGGACCCTCTCTGAATTTGTTTGCACAAGCTAGAGAATCTCACAATATTTTGCATCAGTCAGCAAAAATATTGCATAAACAAATTTAAAATTCCTTTTGCAGATGCAAAGGGCATTGTTGCCTCTTGCCTGTCCTGTCAAAAAAATAGGGTTTGGCCTGGGAACAGGAGTTAACCCATGGGGCCTATCCCCTCTGTAATTATGGCAAATAGATGTTACTCACATAGCAGAATTTGGTAGGTTAAAACATGTACCTGTTGTCATTGATACCTTCTCCATGGCTATTTGAGCTGCAGCTCAAGCTGGAGAGACAGCTAAACATGTTGAAAAACATTTATATAGTTCTTTTGCTGTACTTGGGGTGTCAAGAAAGATCAAAACAGACAATGTTCCAGCATATATTTCTGGGCGCTTCCAACGCTTCTGTATCTTATGGGGCATCAAACACTGCACAGGAATTCCACACTCTTGCACTGGGCAAGCAATCATCGAACGGGCTCATCAAACTCTGAAGCAAATGCTTCAAAAACAAAAAGGGGCAATGTCAGGTATGATGCCAGCTGAACAATTAAACAAAGCTTAATATGTTTTGAATTTTTTGAGGCTTACAGGAGAACGTCAGGAACCATCAATGATGATTCACAGTTTAGCAATAAGGAGTGATGCTGATCAATCTATGGGCACACAGCAACTGTTATTTATGTTCAAAAACTTAAATACCGGGCAAGGGGTAAGATCTGTTAAAATACAATTAACTGGGAGAGGTTTTATGTGTTTGCTTATGGTGGGTTCCATCTCGCTGGGTGCGGCCTTGGAAAGAAGGTCAAGCTCACAATCCTAAACCTTGCAATGATTCTGACAGTGATTAATGCTCATACATTCTGAACGTGTTTATTGGAATCCCTTCCAAACCAGTAGGGGTCCATGTTACATAGGAAAATTACCTATGTTCACAGGATAGTTGAAAAAGTTGTTACAAGGGGGGAATTGTTGTAATTGTTGTAATTGTTATGTTTGCTATTATTTTGTGATCTTAATTTATTGTATTAGACAATCGTTACAAAAGATTTGGATTGCTCAAAACCAAAAAGTGGAATATGTAGGGATCCTAGAGGACTTTCTGCGAGATAATGGACAAGTGAGCAATCCTGCACATAAGCAAGACTGATAAGAGCCTCATCCTTGGCAAGGACATGACAAGGACATCACCCTGAAGAGAGGACAAAGAACTTGACAAACAACTCCAGGAAATGGGTTGGGTGGAGAAAGACACTAAGCAAGGTTGAATGTGGCGTTTATTATCCAATCACAAGAAGGCTTGAAGCTCGTGAACCAAGTTAACTATCCAGTCATAAAGCATTGTATCACGTACTGTTCATATGCACAGGAGAAAACATTATAAAGGGGCTTGCTTAGCTGCAACAAGTTGGCATTGCTTGATCATATTGGTCGTGTGCATGTCCATATCTCTCGCAAGGGAATGGCCTCAAGTTGTGCCAGGGAAGGTTTAGACTAGATGTCAGGACGTATTTTTTTCCAGAAGGGGTTGTTAGGTGTTGGAATGGGCTGCCCAGGGAGGTGGTGGAGTCCCCATCCCTGGAGGTGTTTAAGAGTCGGGTTGACATAGCCCTTAGGGATATGGTGTAGTTGGGAACTGTCAGTGTTAGGTTAATGGTTGGACTGGATGATCTTCAAGGTTCTTTCCAACCTAGTTGATTCTGTGATTCTGTGAAACAAGGTCTAGGATTTCAGGAAAGACAGATTCTCTCTCTGTGTTTTGAGAAAGAACAGTCAAAAGTGAATGATTAATTACCACCTTTAAAACAAAGTGACCTCTTTCTAGGACTGAGAGGCATTTCAGGAAGACACAGAAGCATTGAGACCTGTAAAAATCTGTACTTGCTGAATGAATACATTTGTTTGACTTCTGAATGCTGCTTGTCTATTTTTGCACTTAGTTTCAATTGAAACAACTCATATGGCCATTCTGCCTCAATTAAAGCAGATCATAACATGAATTGCCAGATGTTTGGATTGGGGGGACTTATTAAAGGTCCTTTGAAACCTGAGTTAAGTGTGATTCACACTGCATCACAGGCACAGGCAAAGCTCACACCTTAACCTAACAAATTTCTCTAGCACTAACTAGGCTGTCAGGCAGTTTAACCGGCCTAAGTGCAGTGTGTAGTTTTGGCAAGGGTCTTTAACTTTTTTTCCAGCTGAGCTTCACTAGAAAACTGGCAGCTTTCTATGTGGATACAGATCCCCATCATCTCACTCTCCCACCATGGCCACTGGATTGCTTTCATAGCCTACCACTCTCATCTCAAGGAACACCATGGGCTCAACAGAGATTGTCAGACTGAAGTTTAACTTTCAGTGTAGAGAATGAATGAATCTCAAGGAGTGATGGGTGTTTTACTTTGTGACTATGGCAAGCTGAGAACATCCTCACAGCTGAGACCTTCTTCAGTTGCTTTCTCAAGATACTCACCAGGGCACAACAAAGGTGACGCTCCTCAAAGCCCTCATCACACTGTAGCAGGACACCTTAGCAGAACTTGCATGAGTGATCAGGAATGAGGATTACTTTGGTCACTTCCAGCAAACCTGTATGCCCCAGGCCACACAGATGCCCCCTCTGGGAGCAACATTCCAGGGCCTCACAGGAAACATTGCCATATGGTGTCCACTTAAGGAGGGGCAATAGCTGCCCTTAGAAGGGATGCCATTTATCTTGCTCTAGGGCCTCACAGGTCTTACATGCATATTAGTTACAGGTTAAATGTGCAACAGCCTGAATCTTTAGAATCCAGGAATGAAAAAAAACACCTTTCAATTGACATGTACACAGCAAGTAGTAGCAACTCACTGGCAGGAATCACACTGTTCTCTCCAGACATGCCAGATAAGGGGTATCTCGCTTCGTATTGGCAACCACGATGAACTCCATAAAGGTGGGGTTAAAAAGTGCAGGTGACTTCTGCCTCCCACTACATGGGAAATGAGACATTTTTTCCTTTTTGCTTCACTCTCATAGATATGGCCACAAGCTGCATAGGAACCTCCTTATGAATAAAGCTCAGGGCGCTCCTGGGCCACTTTGAACAGAGGGAGAAGCACCTCAATCTTCCCCATATTAAAAGGGCTGTCCTTGGCTTAGCTAAAGATCACTTTGGTCAACTGGATGAGAACAGTGTTGCATGAGCTTGCAAATCTCACCTACTCAGTGGCCTTAAAACAGGATGTGACTGTCAAGAACTATCACCAAACATAGGGATGGACATGTGCCAGCACAAAGCACATCGCTCCGCAGCAATGGTCTGTAAGCTGTCAGTATGTAGACTGCATCACCATACGGCAAGTGAGAAGCTCCATGACTTGCCTGTGCTGCAGAGAGACAGATGAGAGACTAACAGAGGGGAGTGGTGATGCCACTAGCTCTGAGAAAAATTTGCTTGTAAATTCAAGGCATGCTGGGCAAGGCTTTTACACAGCACAGCTTCTCCAGCCTGACTGTAAGTGTACTCTGTGTGTTAGGTTACAACCATAGAGGCCAGGCACTCCCACATATTCCCCATGGAGCTTTTGCTGGCACTCAAGACAGCAATTGCAGTTGGAGGAGGGGGAGTGGAATAATGGATTTTGCCCTGAAAGGCACCTCAGACTTCCTATTATAGGCAGTCCTCTAAGAAATTACACATCAGCTGAGCTTGCTTACATCTGCCTCTTCCAGCCCTGCCAAAACAGTACTGTCTAGCTCATCATGGTCCTAATCAAGCTCCCCCAAGCTCCTAAGTCTTTGTCAGGGGTGCTCTGATGACCTTGTTCAGTATCAGCTCCTTTCCTCCCATCCCTTTTGCTGAAAGGCAGCCACAGGCTGACAAGGAGCTCCCTCAAGCACTCTCCTTTACTGCTACTAAAATCAGGGAATTTTAAACCTTTCTTTCAAGTTGAAAATGTCTTACAGATTTTGCTGAAAGGAGCTAATAATGACCATTAACACTGTTAGATGGGCAAAGTAATTCAGCACTAATATTGAGGGGTAAGAAGTAAACTAAGCAGCTAGCTGTAATTTAATGTCTCATAGTGAGTGATTCCTCAACAACTTTCCCTGAACATGAACAGCCTGGCAAAAAGCTGACAGAAGTTTTGTACTGAACAGCCAATTTCAGGTACTGAGTCGGTGAGCAGAACAGGAGCATTAAGGAAGTTAATTTACAAAGGACTGTATAATAACACAGGTGAAAACCCTCATTCTTATAAATTATGTAGTTCTCTGTGTATTAGATATAATTTCAGTCTAATTTAAGGCAAACTGAGTGTTCTTGGCTAGGAAAGGGAAGGCACACAGGGAGAGTAATACTCAGTTTTTGAGAAGGACACACAAAACTTCCAACCTTCTGATACCCAGCAGTGGAGTATATGCTGGATTTTTTTTTCTTTTAGTCAAAACAAGAGAAATGTGCATGTGTAGAGATGGCATTCTTACATTATACAACAGCATTAAGGCTGCATGCTTTTAAAAGATATGTTAAGATATAAAGATAAATGGGATCACTGTGGCGATCTTTCCTGGCCTCCACTCCTACATGCCAGTACTCTGCTGGATTAATGTCTCTTTGAACCAGAAGAAGCCTTTTAGAAAAGCTGCCAATCTCCATTTCTATTTTCTACTCAGAGAAAATTTGCCACTGCTATGAGAAAGTTTCATTTAGAATCACTATTGAAAGTGTGCTTTCCATTTTGAGCTGATGTTCCCTAGCTTTAGCTTTTAGCTAGTGAATGCTATTTTCTCCTTGTCTGCTTTATTGAAAAGCCTCTGTCCTGAAAATCTTCTCTCCCATATTGATAATTCTAGATTATGAAAAAGCCATTTCCTTTTAACTTTCAGTTTCAGCTCAAGGAGTCTTCATACTGTCCAATGCTTTAATTATTTTAATCTCTCAGAAACCATATAAATTTTTTCCACATATTTCTTTAAATGGAACATCAAGAAATTCTCTAATATTCTAGAAATACATAGTTTATGTAGAAACAGGTAACAAAATCAAGGCAAATAACACACCTGTTACTAAAACCCTCACCGTTTCTGCATTATCAGACTGTCAGTCCTCTCTGCCATCCATTAGGAGCTCAAGATTAGCTGTCAATTTATGACAGTTCCAAGTTTTTTACAGAATCCCAAACCAAAATCCTGTAAGAAAGATGTATACATTTTCTGCTTAGATAAGTTTACACTTGCTCACAAACACAGACTACTTACAATTTAAAAAGACTATCCAGATCATTGTATGCAAGGTGCTCTTTACATACTCTCTCCTACACATTTTCTTCTGGAAACTCTTTTAGTGATAGTATTTTATTCCACATTGCTGATGAAAGTGTAAGATAATGTGAGGCAAGTAGAAAATATTATTTTGCAGAAAATTCATACTATTGTTGTCTTTAATAACCAACTAAATAAAAAACAACAATAGAATATGTCAAGATTGCTTGAAAGGTACAATTTCCACAGTCATTGTTCACTGGAATTAATTATTTATGTCATTCTTTATTAATTGAATCCCATCTACGTCATTCCATTATTTTGTCTAGATCAATGTTACACTGATAAACCACTGATTATCTGGTAATCCCACTGTGGGACAACCAGATGCTCAGGCCCAGTCAGCATGGGTTTATGAAGGGCAGGTCCTGCTTTACAGAACTCATCTCCTTCTACAACAGGACGACCTGCTTATTGGATGAGGAAAAGGCTGTGGATGTTGTCTACCTTGACTTTAGAAAGGCCTTTAACACCGTTTCCAACAGCATTCTCCTGGCGAAACTGGCTACTTGTGGCTTGGATGGGCACACGCTTTGCTGGGTAAAAAACTGTCTGGATGGCCGGGCCCAAAGAGTTGTGGTGAACGGAGTTAAATCCAGTTGGCGGCTGGTCATGAGTGGTGTTCCCCCGGGCTCGGTTTTGGGGCCACTCCTGTTTAACATCTTTATTGATGATCTAGACGAGGGGATCGAGTGCACCCTCAGTCAGTTTGCAGATGACCCCAGGTTGGGTGGGAGTGTTGACCTGCTTGAGGGTAGGGAGGCTCTGCAGAGAGACCTGGACAGGCTGAAGCCATGGGCTGAGGCCAGCTGCAGGAGTTTCCATAAGGCCAAATGCCGGGGGCTGCCCTTGGGCCACAACAACCCCCAGCAGCGCTACAGGCTTGGGGAGGAGTGGCTGGATGTTTTGCTGATTAATGATACCAGTTAAACTCAGACACCAGAGTGAAAAGAGCAGGTGCGGAGGATGGAGGAAGCAAGCAGTTGATTCAATGTGAATGATAGATCAAGCTTCAACTTTATTGAAAGAAATCACACCTTATATAACCACTAACTATAATTATGCATGCTAATCATAAATCTATTGGATACATCTAAAAGGTTACATTATAATATCCCAGCCCCTTGTGGCATTTCAGGTATTTCACAACATCCTCCTTCCTCTGGCCTGCCTTTTTCCCCCAGGTTGTTTTTTATTATACTCAAGGCCGTTGTGTACCTCAGTTTCTCTCTTTGTTAGCATAACTGTGCCCTGAACCTCCTTCCTTGTTAGCATAACTGTACCCTGTTTTTTTTTCCTTTGTTTACCTCAGATGGCTGTAATCAGCTCCTGCACAGACCCATGACCTTGCTCTGCAAGCCATTCTCCAACAAGCAGGTGTATTTTACTGGTGATAACCAAATAATATAACAGAGTAAAACAGAAGACATGCAGTAAGAAAAGGCAGAACAGTGCACCTAGGGCAACAAACAGGAAAATACAGGGTAATACATCAAATCATTGCTACAAGAGAGAGAGAATGGTGATTACAAAAGATCCCTCACCACTTGCATCCATTACCATCACCCAGACCCGCAGTCACTGGGCAGCCCCGGTTACAGCGAGGGTTGGGGGAGCCCGTCCTAGCCAGTGGGAAATCCACCGCGGTGTGTCCACCCATAGAAGAGGCTTCCAAAGTCACTGTGAGAGGGCCCAGCCTTATATACCAGAGATCAGCAAGCCAGAATAGCTGGCACCTTTGTTTTGAGCGGAAAATTTCTGGTTTCATTCTCCTGTTGGATTCCACCCAAAGCCTGGCCAGGGCTCAGGGAGGGGGAGATCAAGGGAGTATCTGACAAGGCCAAATACGTGTGTTCTCAGCCTTGAACAAGGCTAAACAAGACAAGTTGGACACATTCACTCAGCATTACGTCCTCCTCACTACTGATTATATTCTGTCTAAGCTGCATCTTTCACTAGTGAGCTTACATACTTTGTTAATGATTACAGACTAAGTTAGCAGTTTTGGCTTGGAGCCTGTTGTTCAGTTTTCAGTATTTCAATGCTTTAGCACTTTTTACATCATCATAAGGGGGTTGTTATAACTTAATACAATACCTACTAGCACAATGGTTATCAGTTATAAAATATACAGGATTCATCTATAGGTCAACTCTGGCTTGGGCCTGTTGTCCAAGCCTTAGCAGTTCACTGGAGAGCTGCCAGTCAGAGAGGGACCTGGGGGTGTTGATTGACAGCCGGCTGAACAGGAGCCAGCAGTGTGCCCAGGGGGCCAAGAAGGCCAATGGCATCCTGGCTTGTGTCAGCAATAGCGTGGCCAGCAGGGACAGGGAAGGGATCTGACCCCTGCACTCGGCACTGCTGAGGCCGCACCTCGATTCCTGTGTTCAGTTTTGGGCCCCTCACTACTAAAAGGACATTGAATGACTCGAGCGTGTCCAGAGAAGGGCAACGGAGCTGGTGCAGGGTCTGGAGCACAGGTCGTACGGGGAGCGGCTGAGGGAACTGGGGGTGTTTAGTCTGGAGAAGAGGAGGCTGAGGGGAGACCTCATCGCCCTCTACAGCTCCCTGAAAGGAGGCTGCAGAGAGCTGGGGATGAGTCTCTTGAAGCAAGTAACAAGTGATAGGACAAGAGGGAATGGCCTCAAGTTGTTGCAGGGAAGGTTTAGACTGGATATTAGGAAGCATTTCTTTCCAGAAGGGGTTGTTAGGCGTTGGAATGGGCTGCCCAGGGAGGTGGTGGAGTCCCCATCCCTGGAGGTGTTTAAGAGTCGGGCTGACATAGTGCTGAGGGATATGGCATAGTTGGGAACTGTCAGTGTTAGGTTAATGGTTGGACTGGATGATCTTCAAGGTCTTTTCCAACCTAGATGATTCTGTGATTCTATGATTTACCTTTTTATGTTACTGTTATATTAGCTTTCCTCTATTCCTTCAGAATTTTCAGGTTTTTGCAGGACTTTTTTAAAATTAAAATTAATAATCCAGGAGGTTACTTTGCAAACTCTTTAAAAAACCCAGGATGCAAATTTTTAAGTGTTCTGATTTACAACACTGAACTTCAGCAACTGCTTTTTAATAGTATTCAGAACCAGACTTGGATTGTATTGTTTTTGCATGGGAAGGTTTTGGTAGCAAGGGGGACTACAGGGGTGGCTTCTGTGAGAAGATGCTAGAAGATTTCCCATGTGCAACAAAGCCGGTGCCAATCAGCTCCTATATGGACCCACCTCTGGCCAAGGCTGAGCCCACCAGAGACGAGAGTAGCACCTCTGGGATCGCACACTTAAGTAAGGGGAAAAACTGCTATGCAACAGCAGCCAGGAGAATATGTGAGAGAAACAACTTGGTAGACACCAAGATCAGTGAAGGAGATGCTCCAGGTGCTGGAGCTGAGATTTCCCTGCAGCCCACAGTGAAGACCATGATGAAGCAGATAATCCACCTGTAGTCCATAGACGAGGTGGATGTGTCTGCAAGAGGCTGTGACTCTCTGAAGAGCCTGTGCTGGAGCAGGCTCCTGGCAGGACCTGTGGAGAGAGGAGTCCACACTGGAGCAGGTTTATTGGCAGGACTTGTGACCCTGTGAGGGCACCTTGCTGGAGCAGTCTGTTCCTGAAGGACTGCACCGCTTGGAAGGGACCCATGCTGGAGAAGTTTGTGAAGAACTGCAGCTCATGGGAAGACACTGGAGCAGGGGAAGAGTGTAAGGAGGAAGAAGTGGCAGAGACATGTGAAGAACTGACCACAAGCACCTTTCCCCATCCCTCTGTGTCATGGCAGGGGGGAAGCAGGTAGTGGAAAATCAAGAGTGAAGTTGAGCCCAGGAAGAAGGGAGGGATGGGGAGAAGGTGCTTGATGATTTAGGTTTTATTTCTCATCACCTTATTCTCATTTGATTTGATAAACTATTTTTTTTTTCCAAGCAGACTCTATTTTGTCTGTGCAGTAATGAGTGAGTGATCTTTCCCTGTCTTGACCTTGACCCACGAACCTTTTGTTGTATTTTCTATATTTCTATCTTTCATGTCAAGCTGAGGACGGGAGTGATAGAGCTGCTTTGGTGGAACCCTGATGCCCAGACAGGGTCAACCCTTATTCAGCAGTGAGAGTACATCACCTACATCTTCCCCAAACTATTTCTTGAACATGGCATTAATGCAAAAAAGAATAAAAAGGTAATGAACAGCTTGGAGCTAGGCTAAGGGGAAGAGCTACTAGGAATAAAAAAATACTTAAAAATCCAACAATTTGATTCAGTCTGGCTCTTCTTTCTAACAACTTTGCCAAAGTAGACATGCTGTGAAAGGGAATGATATTTCATGGACATGCATGTGCACACACAGTCATTAAACAGTAGGAGATAGAATACAACAGGCAATCTTTAATTGTACAAGTCAGCTATTTAGACATGGTGAAAATGACCATCAATTTAATAAACTAACATAATGCAAAACATATTCCAGTGCTGCTAGCACTTTATTGTGTGGCAAACTCTTAATACATTCAAAATTATACATGCATTCTACCACACCACAATTCGTAATTTTTTTTTTTTTTTTTTAATTTCTGTTACAGATGAAGGTACCAGTCTTAACCTTGATAGCCAACTTTTGTACAACCCAGAACTTAAAAGCAACCAAGAAGAATGTAATCATTCTTTCAGAATAATTGATGTGTTACTGTGCAAAATTTGTTTTTGTCTTTTGAAGTTATATGGAAAATAGTTGTGACCTGTCATGTCATTCAACAAAATGCAAGTCAGAGAAAACAGAATATACTTTGAGGCATTTACTACTCAGTTAAAATTATTTGCAAAAATGTATAAATTAGTTGTGTGTAAGGTGACCACAAAAAGGACAAATTAAATTTTTTTCAAATCATATTTTCTTTCAAGTATCTTACAGAACTGTTCTTACTTAATTCTTTCCTGGTTTAAGCATGACTAATGACTTAATCATTAGGTGATTCTTTACCAATTAATCATTTTTTAGGTTGTTATGATATTACAAAAATATATGTAATACACTAATCTTTTTGTCTGCATCCAGACATCACAAGTTCTCCAATATAATGACTCAGTAAGCTAAGAACCAGAGAGATTTTCAAGGTTTTAAAGAGACAAATTTTGTTTAAGTATGAATCATGATAAGATTCAGGCATTGTTTGTTACTAGCTAGAGTCAGAGTTAAACTTAGGCATATTAACTGGGAAATCTATACTAATGTTTATACCAATGCTCTCTCTCAAGTAGAATGAAAAATAAATGCTTAACTGAAGCAAGAGTTATGGGAACACTATAAGCAAAAGTCTCTAGATTTGAGTGGGAATGTGAGAGAGGAAATAAATTTTATACAACCTACATTAAAATTTAAATATTTTGTAATATGATGTGTAGTCTATAAATACAGTTGTCCATGTACAGCTTCCATTACAATTTGAATGGAAAAATGACAATTTCTACAGCAATGGACTTCAGTGAAAAAAAAAAAAAAAAGCAAATTCTGATACAGCTAGGTTTTGCTATCTATTATCTGTTATCAACCAGAAATATGGCCTGATACACAATGAATTTTAGCCTTTAGAAGAGTAAGAAAGCCATGTGAAGAAAGAATGGTTTGTTAGACCACTGGATCATCACTTCCTCTTCCAAAAGTTACCAGTGTTTGTTCAATAAGGGTAATACTCTCCTACCTCTCTAGGAACTTGAATCAAAATCCAGTCAGGAGTTTGATAAAATTAAGTAGCACTGGGAGATACACATGCATAAAACCCCACCACAAATATGATTTCCAACACTGTAATTTCAAAAGGGTTTTAGCTCATTGTATAGATGAGGGTGTATTGTATTTTAAAACAGATATCTTCTCGGACTTCCTAAACCTTGCTCGTTCTTTAATTCAGTCAAAGCCATAAAGTTTCAAAGAATTTTGGAAATTATTCAATCAACTCATGGAAAAGGTAAGTGATTTTAAACACAAGAATCAATAAAAGTGTTAACAACACTGATAACACATACATATGGAGCACCAAAAGGCATATATAAATACATCTTTCCTTCTATTTTATTTGCTGCCCTCAGCTCCTCAGAAGTCTGTGCTTTTGAAATACGGAAATAAATGAAGTGGGAAGCCTCCAAAGAATCTGAAATTTAGGAAAGAGGAAATTTTATTAGTAACTGTAGATTGCTTGTCTATAAACACCAGTCTTAAGAATAAAGACAGAGGCAACACACAGAAAAAAATGGCTGTGCTCCAAGGAAATATTTTCTGCCCATCAATACAGCTGTAAACATTCAAACTAAATGAAATATTTAGCTAATGTTTGTATCATCTCACAGAATGTCTTAAGTATCTAACATTGTGTCCAGTTTCAACAGCATTGCAGAATAAATTAGGACTCAATTCCTAATTTTTCAATGGACATTCATGTGGAAAATGTAACTTTGGATCATAAAACAAGTGAGATCGACAGGACTGCATGCAATTTAGGACTCAGTGAACGTAAGTAAAGGTTGGAAAATTGTTCTGCGAGTACCCTGGCTCATATTCATCAGTATTTTAAATATTACTTTGATTAAGCTCCCTATATTTAGCAAAGACTTTATTAAAAAAAACAACAAAAACCAAAAACCAACCAACCAAACAAACAAAAAAAACCACCACCACAACACAACAACCCCCAAAACAACAGGTTTTGGAAATCAAGAAGTCTGTGGGAGAGTATATTGTCAAATATCTTTCTGTTGTGAAACTTGTTTTCTCCAGTTAAGTCTATCCACCTCAACAGATTTCAATTTGGATGTTTTGAAAGCATTTTATTTTCTCCTAAGCAGCTTTAGAGCCTCATTAAAGTAGTGCAGTATGGGTACTTCACACTGTTTCTGTTTGGCTAGACTATATTTCTCATGATATACCACAGCAAGTTTATCCACAGAGGAATACTCCCAGCTAAAGTACATTTCCCTGGCAGTTGAGAAGTCCAGTTTTAAAGTATAAGACAGCTGTGTTGCTTTTCTTGTAAGCCACAATACTGGCTTAGGCGGATGCAAAATAAGTCTAAGACCATTCAAAATGAAAAATGCCTTCACTTCTGAATCAACCTTTCTTGAAAATGTTTGTTGTCTGGAAAGTTTTGCAACTTAGATTTTCCTTGCAAAAGAAAATAAAACATCAAAATATCAGATATCTCACAGAGCTAAAATCTCATTTTAATTTCTTCAATTTCAGTTCATTTTCAGACAGGGAACCCTTAAGATAAAGTGAAACACACTGCTGTATTTGATCCACTGAGAAGTCTTTCATTGGGACAACTGCCATAGTTCTTGTTTCCCCACTATGTACCACAAAGTGTGTGAAGCTCCATTTGTTCATTGTGTAAGGGTGATGGAATATAGCTTTAATTATTATATTTGTCTGAAGCAGTAACTATTGCGTCTATAGAAAACAATTACTCATTTCCCCAGTTCAAATACCAGCTTCCTTTGCTAGTGTAACTATGCAAGTCAGAATGGCTAGAATAGAAGAAAGCAGACAAAAAAGTTGAATTCCATTTATCTGCTGAAATTCACGCTTTTGAGCTACCTATTTTACACATTGAAGCTTCCAATGGTTAAAAAACCCAGCTTAAATGAAGTTAAATGAAATGGTGTCAATACTCACGGGTGTCTGTGTCATATAAAATAAGCCTTGCACTACTCTGGTGATCTGTGCAGAGGCTGGTCATAATCAGTACCATCTTTATGTTCAGACCTGGAAAAAAGAACAAATCTGTGTTCTCACCCCATTCAATACCAAGAAATCAACCCTTGTCTCTGTAAAAAAAAACAAGAGTCAGTAGCTTTTGATATTACCACAGTTCACTGAGGGGCAATGTCTTCAAAAGTTCCTTATTTGTGAGAACAGGTTCACATTATGAGCTCCTGCTGGCACCATCTGGCCCTAAGTTAAAGGGAAAATACAAAGAATGCACACAGAATGACTGCATTTTAAATGTGTGTGTGTGCGCGCGCACATGTATGCATGTGTGTGAGGGTGGTGTTTTAAACAAAGATGGCAAATACAAATTCCCATAAGGATCTTTAACTACTTTAGGATGGACAACTTGACAGATAAGCTGTTAAAATTTATAAAATTATCTTCTATCTCTCTGTCATATTGTTGATTTTCTTTTTTCAGGGAGAGAGGCATTTCAGCTATTTGAGAGTCTAAAAGATCTATGATAATAAAACCACTGCTCCTAGAAACATGCTAGTTAGCATAAATGATTTACTGATTTCAACATTGTAAAGAACATGGTAAAGTACAGTATAAAAATGTTTGTGTTTTTTTGTTTTTTTTTTTCATAAAAATCTACTAAATGTGTTGATACACTTAAAGTTCAGCTTTTGCATGTACACACACACACACACACACACACACACACACAGAGTTTAAATATATGCTTAAGCAACCCTGCTGAGGGAGACCAAAGTTTAGCCTTTGGTCACAATGTCGTCTCAAAGTACAGGCAGTACACCAGATGTTCTGTGTATATCTTCACAGCTAGCAACTATAAATCAGGGTTTTCTGAGTTTCAACTCTTCCTTTTGACTAGTCCTTAAGACTTTTCTTAATTTGTCTGTATCATTTTTAAGACTACACAAAGTATAAGCTTATATAATATCCTGAGCACCTGTGTGAAGTAGTTTTTTTTCAGCTGATTTCATTTTATGACCCCTAGCCCTTCTACTAGAAAAGAGAGGAAATAATAATTTCTTATTCTCTTTTCATTCTACTCATGATATTATAGACTTGTTCTATCCCTCCTCACTCACCTCTTTCCCAGGTTGAATAGTCCAAGTCTATTTAGTTATTCCTTATATAGATATTATTCTTTAATTTTAAGCATCCTTGATACCCTTCTCTTCACTTTCCTTAATTTGTGTTCTCTCATCTCAAAAATAATATAACCAAAATGGAAGCATTCAAAATATAGTTGAATGATGAATTTATGCAATGGGATAATGATGCTTTCCTTTCTGTATTCCTTTCTGAATAACTTCTAGTGCTCTATTTACATCTTTCACTGTTTGTAATCTGATGCTTTCATAAAACTACATTATAACATCAGCATCTCTATTCTGTGTCTACTGCTTATCTTGGATGCAGATTTAATTCTTACTATGTATGAAATTATATTTTGGAGAGAGAAATTCAGAGATGGGTTTGCTTAATGTAGGCTTAGTCTGCTAAAGAGGTTTGTGAACATCAGCAAATCTTTAAGTGAAGATAGTCTGAACTTTTCTGCTTACAAAAATATGTAGGTCAAATGAGTTTTGTTTTGCTACCAGTAGTTTGAATACATCTTGTACAACCCTGTGGGAGTCTTCTAGTATTGTGATTGAAAGGTTAATATTAAGAGGAGTTTGGGCTTTTTTTCCCCTCATAATGGCAGAATTTATGGTTAAAATTTGAAAACTCCTGGGTATACTTTTGGGAACATTCCACCAAAATTTTTGGATTATAATAGGGATAATTTGCAAGTACTTATACTGAAACCCTGCTTAATTTTTAGTTTGTAGTTTCTGCATATTTGGATCTGCTGCCTTCCACTCTGCTAAAAACTAATGGGGAAAAATAATCTTTAGCAATAATGAATCAGTAAATTTAAGTGAAAGAGCTACATGCTGTTTATCCCACTTTTTTTTTTTTTTTTTTTTTTTTTTTTTTTTTTTT
>NW_020799142.1:9117510-9141735 GCF_003259725.1 Athene cunicularia | reverse complement strand
TTTTTGTTAAAAAAAAAAAAAATAATTTTACCCAATTTGCCTAGATGCTGGGAAACTCAATGGTAATCTAAAGGCTTAATGTGAGTAGAAATGAGCAAATGGTGAAAAAAAATTTAAATTTCTCACAAAATAAAATAAAAGATGAAACCACCAATGGACTTTTAATGAAAAAAGGTTTAATTATTATCTTTTTCTCACTGTTAGACAGACTGGATGGAAACAGTTTCTGTGGTGATTTATTTTCATTCATCTTGTCAGTAAGAGTTGAATCTTGTGCTCTAATCAGGCTGCCTAACATTCCCAGGTATTTCATCCTCTCAAGAAAGGTGACCTTTGTGTGCAAGTAATCTTGAAATATCTTACTATGCACCTCTATGTTCTTCAGCTTTCACTTTGTCTTCTTAAAGGACTTGATAAGATCTGATATTTTGTTTACATCTACTCAGCTAAAAACCTGTAGAACTAAAAGGCGTGGAAACCTCTGGCTGTTTGGATCTCTATGATCAAGTCAGAGTCCTGTAGCATGAAGCATTAAATAAAGCTTACAGAATATCTAGATGTCCATAGAGAATGAAGTGCTGGGTCTAGTGACCTGTGTCAATAACAGTACTCTCATTCATTCCTGTCCAAGATTGCTGTTTATATTAAACAAATACTTGTAAGGCCTCAGTATTTCATGTCAAAACTTGCTACTGCTGTTTTCAGCGGTAGTGCAGTCCTTCATCAGTTTCATAAAACCTGAAGTAAAATTAATCTCTTTATACTATCTCTTAGCTTACAATAGTTTTTGCAGTATAATATGAAATACAATTCTGCAAAGTATATATGAAAGATTAAGATAAGATTAAGATTTTTTTTTGTGTCTAGGGACATAAGCAATCTCTTTTCTTTCACACTTCATGGTAGCAGTCAAACCCATTTCTAGTACCAGGTCTTCATGAGGAACTTATGCAGCTGGGGTTATGTTAGTAGTGTATAGATTAATTTTTTTTTGCTATAGTATATACATGTATATACAGAGTAGGCCAGTATAAAGCCATGATAAAGGAAACCTGGGCTTGGGCTTCCTTGTGTTGCCCCTTACTCTCCCCAGCTCTACTGGCATGATGGTTGGCAGTTGCAAATGGAGCAGTTTTAAGGAACCATCCAGCATAATGCTTAGCTACGAAGGACTGTGTCAAAGTGTTTATGCAGTCATTAAAAAATAACACGCAACAAAGCAACTTTTTTAAAAAAATACCTTTTTATAGGTGTTATTTTGCAGTACACATGTGGAGTCTGAGGCAAGTTTGCCACTCTCTTGTAATGGGCGCAACATTTCTGATCCCACAGTAATGGCTCCATTTGAAGATATGTCCTAGTGAAAGCGGCAGAGCAGAGGCCAAAACAAATGAATACCAGATAGGGAGTGAAATGGAAATTTCTAGAAAATTGTAACTCAACCTGATGGAAAGCACTTTTATTAAAAAGCTTTGTTGTTACACACTGTAGGTTATATGTATTTTAAGCTTCCCAATAGTAGCTTATTTACAGAAATATTAACCTTGTTGCAATACTCAAGCTCCCTTGGCAGAGACTGTGAAATCACCAAGACAGATGTTATACAGAAACAGAAAAGATGCTCTCTGACAGATTATTTTACAGATTAAATAAAATATAAGGTAATATATAGACATACAATAGATGGAGAGTACAAGGAAACAGGGAAAGTAAAGTTGATCAGCCTGACTGTCCTTGTAGTAGCACCCTCATGTCAATTTTTGCATAAACACCATGGAGAATTAAAAACTAATTCAGAGATGGATAATAGTGCAGCTTTGTGAAGCTTTGAGGGGAACTCCTCCCAAGAAGAATGGAATATACAAGTCATAAACACCTCTGTGCTGGTTTTGGCTCAGATAGAATTTTCTTCATAGTAATTAGTATGGAGCTATGGTCTGCATTTGTGCTGGAAACAGTGTTGATAACACAGGGATGTTAAGTTACTGCTGAGCAGTGCTGACACAGTCTCAGGGCCTTTTCTGCTCCTCACACTGCTCCACCAGCAAGAAGAATGGGGCTACACAAGAAGTTGGGTACAGCTGGGACAGATGACCCCAGCTGGCCAAGGGGATGATATCCCATACCATATGACCATCACCCTCAGCAATAAAAAGCTGGAGGAAGGAAAATTAAGGGGGCATGTTTGAAGTGATGGCTTTTGTCTTCCTAAATCACTGTTCCATGTGATGGAGCCCTGCTTTTCCTAAACTCCTTCCTGCTGATGGGAAGTGGTGAGTTAATTCCTTGTTTTGCTTTGTTTGCATGTGTGACTTTTGTTTTGTCTATTAAACTGTCTTTATCTCAACCCATGAGCTTTCTCACTTTTACCCTTCTGATTGTCTCCTGCATTCCACCAGCAAGTAAGTGGTTGTGGGGTGCTTACTTGCCAGCTGGGGTTGAACCGTAACAACCTCTTTAAATTTAACTAGATCTTGACATCGTGGTGAGCCAGACCTGAAATTTGGAGGAATGAGAAGTTTGCCAGAGCAGAGAGGACTGTAAAGGGATTTTAAAAGAAAAGATACAGTTTACATTTCATGAAACAGAGGAAACATCTAGTAAAAGGACAGACAAAGAGTCCAACAACGTAGATTAACTTCCCAATAGCATTTCAGGTGAATGTGAATCAAATATGATTACATTTGTCTCAGAATATAGTTTAAGAAACCTCCAAGCAAAAGGATGAACATTACAGCTATAAATATAAAAGTACAAAGTAAAGAAATGTGGGTAAATTTGTATTTTCCATTCATGAACATCAAGTATAGTTTTATAATGTCTCTGATACATATTTTAGAGGATTGAGGCTGTCCAACAGTAAGGTGACTTGTATTTAATTCAGAAAGTGAATTAATAAAATTACTTTTTGGTTTCTTGTGAGAACCCATCCTATGGGATCGTGCTGTCAGTCATTTCTACCAAAACCTCCAAGTTTATTAGCCAGTTTCAGGCAAGGTTGAAAGAATTCTTGGTTATAAGCTCCCAGAAGTTTTATGGAAAATCAACAAAAAGGCAGAAGCAAGAGTTTTGAATTAGTTTCCCAGAAGACACCTAGATAAAACACAACGACTATACAGATTGTTTGGAAGCAGACTGCTGACCACATAACTTGCTCTACATCACAAATGCACCCTCTGAACAACCAACACATAGGTAGCTCGCTAGTCACAAGATCTCCTAAGAGTCCCTAGAAGAGAAGAGACAGAGAACAGGAACAGGATTTACTGAAGTGTTATGAGAAAAAGGAAACAAATCCATAAAGAAGAAAGTCTCATTAGCACTCATCAGGGAACAAGAATTTTTAGGGTCTTAAGCTGAAATAACTCAGAATTTGAAAGGATTACTCTATACCTGAGGAGTCATACCCTGATACTATTACAAACATCAACATGTGTCACTCCAGTTGTAATATAGTTCCAAAGCTTACTAAAAATTTTTAAAAATATCTTTAAATATTGTAATTGCAGTGCCATAAAGTAATTCCTCCACTCATACTGTTAGAGGCTGAAGTTAATTGGTCATACATGGTAAATATTGAAAATTTTTGGCAAAAATAGCAAGACTCCTACATACATACAGATATACATAGATAGCAGTCAGTAACTGGGTTCATGTGTGCATCGGAGAGTTTCCATATGCACAACGAATATTGCCTCTTGTACCCAGCTCACCAGGACTGCTACAGGGTCTCCAGGATCCTAAGCACAGCTCCTCTTCCCTTCCCTTTATTCATGAATCCTTGATGTTTGGACAACAGGATGAAAGTGAGTTAGGAAATGTCAGAGAGGAGATTGGTATGACTTTCTGGTTCCACAGTTAGATACTAACAACTTTTCTGATGATAAGACCACAATAAAAGCTGGATAACTTTCTCAGGGTGAGGACACTTCTCCAGAGGAGTAATTTTTTGTTTGTTTGTTTGTTTTTTTGGTTTTTTTTGTGACTTAATTAAAGCAGTGTGCATTGTAATGTAGGTAAGAAGATCTGCTAAGCAACAAAGTTATTTTGACAGAGCTACTTCTCACAGTGAAATAGGATGTTACAATCTATACGAAACTGAAGTTAGTGAGGAGAGTGAAGAAAAGTATAGCAGTTTTCTTCTGAATTAGAAAACTTGAATGGAATTTCAAGTTACAACTCAGAATTCAGAAGAGCAGGATGAGAACTGTAAGTCGTAGCTCTTAAGATGGCACAAAGCTCCTACTGAAAGCGTCCTAAAGCACGTTTGGTCCAAGCCAGAGTATTTCTGAGATTCTGAAGTGGTATATTACTAATGGCACGCCAGACTTTAGGGTAACACTTATTGAGTATCTTTGATTTATATTCTGCTTTTCAGAAGTATTACCAAATGTACTGAAAAAAAAGTCACACAAACTCACAGGACCTAAGTCCATCCAGTTACTTTACAACATTCCCACCTATGGAGATATTTGACAGGGAAACCAGAGAGCATTCATACTAGCTTACACAGTAGAATTTTTCATATTCTTTGCCTGGAGGTAGTTATAAGCACTGTCTCCTTTTTTTATTATTTAAAAATAGGGTTGTTAATAAAACTATATGGTCTGCATCATATTCCAGTCTAAAGCTTCCAATTACAATAGGAATGATACTGCTTTATGATACGTCTTTCCTAAAGATTGACCTTTACTATGCTGATTCAGTGAAGTAAACGTATGATTTCAGTCCTCCTTCTGAAATTTAGTATTTTACAATTGTTTTATTCTTGAATTTGAGTTAATCCTGAAAAATCATCATAAAAAAAGGACTGCATATCAATACTAGTGCCTTAGCCATTGGGAAGGCACACATAAACTCAGGACTCAATAGAGTAAAGGAGAGGCTGGTGAGCAGTTTGACTCCCTGATAAAAGTCCTAGCTTAAAAGATATGCTAAATGAATTGTATTCATTTATTTAATTCAGAATTATTCAATTCAGATTTTTTTCTGAATGTTGATTATTGGTTTTCACCACCAATCTCCTGTAATAAAAAGTCACAGAGTTGATGAGTTACACAGTGAGACATGACTCAACAACATATTTTACTGTTAGTATGTCAGAAAGCTGCATTCAGGCAATAACAAATCCTTCATCTGTGAAAGGAAAGAGAATAAACAAAAGCCACAAGTATCTATGTTGCTGAGAAGATCTGAGAAAGAGGTTAGTAGTGAAGTAGACACCAGTCTGACAGCAGCTCTTTCAGCATCACAATCCGTGTGGGCTGTTTTTATACCTGCTATACCTACAGTTATTTTCTTCTGGGGTTCTTACACCAGAAATATTTCCATTTCTACCAGCTTCACTGTTATTGTCACCTCTTTCATCAAAATACTGTACTTTTAAATAACCCCCAATGATCCAAAACTTTGAGGTCAGCCTCAGTTTTAGTGGAGAGTTGAACTCAGTGATGTCTAGATATCCCTTCTATGACAAATTTTTCTCTGCTTCTATGATTTTAATTCTTTCAGTGGAAGAGTTTCTTATCCTGCATAGTACTTATATTTTCTGTTGTTAGGCCATTATCAAGGTACTATGATAGATGTAACATAAACTCCTCATTTGTTCATGCTTTTGGCTAACTCCTTTTCTACAGATCTGCAAAAGCCACCACACTGTGGTTGTTCATAACAGCTGGGCCTTTTCACCTAATCACATTACTCTTTTAAGAATAGATAGCCACTTTAGTACAGTGTCACTGGCTTGCCAAAGATGTTGCATTCTGAACTCATGGCAATTGAGAAGCAGTCAGGCAGGCTGAGTATTCCCCAGGTTACCTGAAAAACACAGCTTGTTACTGGATTCCATGTTAGCCTTGCTTATAGCATTTTCAAGCCTTTTTTTCTAAAAGAAAAATACGCTGACTTTTGCTTCGAAAAAATGCTGTAGTATTTCAATGTTTTGATCAAGATATAAACATTTCATTTAGGCCAGTCTGTCATAACCTGTGTTTGTCTCTGCTGCCCCATTGAGCCACTGCTGAGGTTGATCTGAAATTGCAGCTCCCTGGAAGGATCTTGTTTCCCATTAGGCTCTTGATGTTGCATCAGGGAAGCACTTGGCAGTACTGCCTTCTGGGCTTTTTCCCTGCAACTGATATTACAAAATCACCTACTATTATACACCAGAAGATCCACATAGAAAAAAAACGTGTAGGGAGTGATGAGAATTTTTCAGTGTCAGGTAAAACTGAGTGCTTGGGGATATTTGTGCTATGGCCTTAGCTGTGCATGCTCTGATATTTGATGTGAAACTTGATATGTGTTATCTTTGAGATGTCTACCCCAATATGGGTTTGACAGAAACAGATTAACAGACATATATAAAAATCACGTCGGTCACATTACATTAACATAATTTAATGTATCTGTAGTTACTGCAGATGGGAATAAATGACATACTGGGCTACTGAAGCAATTTTGCATAAGCTGTGTTGGACTTTGAAGGCAGTTTACAGGTTTAAAACTCTGAAATCTCTGACATTTTGTTAACTTTAAAAGGTTCTTGAAAAGACCAGAAGAGTCTAAATGCTTGACCACACTTAATAAAAGTCAAATTTCCCCATCTCCTTTAAACAAGACTTAAGCCACAGCTGGGTTTGTTTAATATGTTGAAATTTAGCTATACCAATGCTTTAATAATGAAAGCACACTTTATTCAAGGGTCTTCTGCACTCATGAAAGTGGCATCTAGCCCAGACAGGACATTCAAAAAGCATTGTACCTAATGGTTCAACAATGCATACAAACTCAATACTGACAGAATTATTAGTTAATTTCCATTACAGTGATAATATATACAAACTTCCAGGGAAGTGGTTGAGTCACCACTCCTGGAGGTACTTAAAAGACATGTAGATGTGGTGCTTAGGGACATGGTTTAGCCGTGGACTTGGCATTGTTAAGTTTAGGGTTGGACTCAATGATCTTAAAGGTCTTTTCCAACCTAAATGATTCTATGATACTATGAAACACTGGCTGGAGTATTTCGTCTGTTTCTGCAATTAAAACCCTACCAAAGAAATTTTTAGCACCTTGTATCACATGAACAAAACTCCCAAATTTGTAAGCGTAACTATAAGCAGATATGCCTATACTGAGAAATTGGTATTTCAAACTTTATGATACTTAGCTATCAGGTCTTTGCCTGACGAACCGAATTTTTCCCTTCTATAATTGCTTAATTAGGTTTATTGCAATACCAGCTATTTCTTTGATTTGTGTCTATGGTTTTTATTGGTACTATCTGACCAGTCAAAAGTGCGGAATAAAAGGCTTTCATCGCAGTACGATCAACCAAACCAGAAGTTAAAGTTAATGGCTTTAAATATAATACAAACTTTAAAAAAAGAAAATTAAAAAAAAAAAAGAAAAAAAAAGAAAAAAAGAAAAAAGAGGAAAATCTTATTTTCAAAAGAATGTAGGCAAAAGAGTAGATTTTTTTTTTCCCTTTCCTTGTTTCAATTTTCTCAGATAGATTTTGAATCTGTTGTTATTTGAAATAATGAACAACTACTGACAGAAGTAACTTTTCCAAACCTATTTAATACAATTCAAACTGAACATCTATTCACTTTAGGGAGTTTTTGCCAGCTGAATAAGTTTTTGATTAAACAGAGAGCACAATGAAGTACAAATACACACTACCGTCATAATCATTTATTGAAACCTCATTATATCAGGGTGCATCTCTATGACAAAATACATGAACTTAGAGTATGCCTCTTTCAATTGATCTTCTAGAAAATAAAATCTGCTGAGCAATCAAATAATAATAATGCAGAAATCTTACAACAGTAAAGTAATTGAGAAAAAGGCAACTAAGTTTAGAGTCAACTAGAGGCAACTAAGATTAAAGTGCTTTTCCTTTTGTCTTTTCCTATTGATATTGGAGTTAAATCATATAAGATGCATCTATCCCTTAAGAGATCATCTGTCCCACACCAAAAACGTGAAACATTGATATCTATGCCAACATTACATACTAAGTTATATTTACAACAGTATGTAATAGATAGTGTTCATGCCATGGTAGAGTTCAGGAGACTCACCATTGAACAACATCCCTTTATGCATACATACCCAAACAGGTTTTCTTTCTATAGTTTTCAAGAACTGGACGGAGTGAGGTTAAACAAAAGGTTTTGTAACTTCATGATTGTGGAGAAATCTGGTCTGTATTGGCAAAAATAATTAATTTAATTAAATCTACAGCCTTAAAAAAACCCCAACAAATCTTTTTTCTTGAGTATCAACAAGGTGGACTGTCTTTTTCTAGACACAGGACTTAATGCTTTTCCTTCTGTGTTGTGAAAGCACACAAATAAACACAATAAAGGAAGACACAAATACAATACAGGACCTCAAGACCTCAATACAAGACCTCAAACACAATACAGAAAGAAGAGGGCAGTGACCATCTCCAACATTTTGTGCACAGTAATACTCACCAGATAACAGTAAATTTCCCTGCAGCATTCCAAATTATTTGAATGGGAAATAACAGGGATCTCTAAGCTGCAATCCACACAATCAACAATGCTGTTAATGGCTCTTCTCATATTTCTGTAACTCTATTCACTCCATCAGTGAATGAACTGATGGTCTCTGTGATATACAGTACATGTTGTGATGTCCTTAATCTTAGTTTGAAATAGCACCGACTTTCTGTTTAAAATTATTGTGTAATATGTCAGTTCATTGAGATGGTACAACTGACCACATTTTAGCCCATTAAATTATATTAGCATTTCATCCTATAGCGTAGATAACAGTAGGGTTTTCAGGTCCATAGTGAAAAAGAAACGTTATCTCTTATTGCCTTCTTAGAAGAACCTGGGTGTAGAAGACGTCCCTGGAAACACCTGTTTGCACTGCTCTTGGTTATACTCTGAATGACAGTTAGACTATAAGAGTAGATACTAAACCCACATACTGTATGAGCCTTAGGAAAAGGAGGAATTGTCTTTCTCTAGTGTTCTGTGAAAAAATATATTATGCTAAACCTTTGCAACCCTTCAGAAAATGTCTATTAAAAAGATTTAAATACAAGATAAAAACATGAACAAAACTAGAGATATGAAGTTCAAGTGAAGGGGAAAAAGTATGCTATTGGCACAAATGCAACAAAGGGACAGAAGGATGAGAAAGGCAAAGCTGGG
This sequence comes from Athene cunicularia, assembly GCF_003259725.1. NCBI lineage: Eukaryota > Metazoa > Chordata > Aves > Strigiformes > Strigidae > Athene > Athene cunicularia. The sequence continues at coordinate 9,132,535 of NW_020799142.1, read as the reverse complement.
CACGCTGCAGCTACGGGAAGGATACTCATCTTGTGACTGCAAACTGCTGAAGAGTGAGGTGGAGGAAGAAAAGCAAGCTAGCAAAAAGGAGAAAATAGGTTTTGTGTTCAGCGCAGAACTATTTAGCACCTTGTCTCCCTGCAAGTCACTGATTAGCTGGCTGAGCAGCACAGTGCTCTGAGCTCAGTGCACTGAGGGAAAAAGGTATAGACAGAAGGGGAAGAAAGGTAAAATATTGCCATTAGAAGAAAAAGCATTAGGAAAAAAAAATCTTATACATCCTATTCAATGCAAAGGTGTTAAAAGCAGAAACAAGGATGAGGAGTCACAGCGAATGAAAAAAAAAGAAGGAAAGACAGCAAGTAAGTGGGAGAAAATGGTATGGAAAAGCAGAGTTATGTTTTAGATACAAACGATAAAGATGAGAGAAAAAAGAATAGATTGATCATGATGGTTGAAGAAATAACTGAACTGAAAGAACAACAGAAAACATTAAGTTGCACTCATACAACACCAAGTAGAATATGGAAGTTAGACTGAAATATTATAAGAGATATGGATGGACACATAGTAAGCAGGAGATTTATTTTCATATTTTGATATTTACAGAGAAAAATATATTCTATATTTTTATGTTTTGGTCACATTTCAGTGCAGAGAAAAGAAAAAGACACTTTCTTTTTACATATTCTCACATGTGTTGTTTTCCAAAATAATGATTAGTTTCTTTCCAGATATGTTACATTTACTAACTGCATTTAAAAGAGCTAAAAGTTAGTGACACCGTTATGCAAAAGAAGATACTGAAAGAAAACAAAGACTACCTGCTAAGTCAGTGCTCAGTTCAGCACTGCAAGATGCAAAATGAGCATCAAAAACATTTCATTTCAGTGACCTATTATTTCCGGTGGGAATATGGAAGAGTAAATGTGTTCCTCTGTTTCCAAAAATTAGGCTCCTAGGTAGCAAATATCACAATATGTTCAAAAGATCGATTCGCTTCCAGCAGTTAGATAGTAGGTATAAGTTGCTTAATATGGAATTGGAGAAACCAGTTTACAATGTATTCATGCTATCTTTTATTAAAAAAAAAAAAAATTAAAAAAAAATTACATTATCAGTCATATTCTTAGAAGGCCTTGAGATTTAATAGTCCAAATTATTAGAACTTTTAATTCTCACCACTTTTCTACAGTTAGAAAACACAGAATTTCACAGTTAATTGTTGAAGCTAAACAGTTTCATTCCCACAATTTCAGCCCACATGCAAAGCAATGCAGTGTGATTGGTAGGTGAGAACTCTGCCTGTTGCAACAAAGTCCACTGCTCTGAAGAATGTGTTGTGATCTGGTCTTAAGTGAATTTTTCAAGTGGTTATTGTCCATTTCGCTGAGAAGAAAAACATCTCATCTAATACACAGGAACCTGGCACTGGACTGTAGACAAGTGCGTTTCTGTAAACAAAAGGAAACTGCCTGAAAATAAATACAGATAACGGTGAAAGCTCTCATTTATTTTCTACTCATAAATGGATACCTGCTTATATTAAGAATGCATCATGCAATGATTATTTCTCTGGCTTACTCATTTACTTTTTCAGGATGGTTTTGTTTTCAGCACAGTGGAAACAGAAGAGAAATAAATACCCATTAAAGAAGAGATATATATTATACTAGCCACAGCAAATCCCTAACATTTCTACTATTCTGCATGAAAATTTTGTCATAGTATTTCACACTTATTTGGGTTGTACTTGGTTCACCACTTTTTCCACCAGGAATAGTTAGGAAAAAACAGTCTAAGCAAAGGAAGTCAAGCAGAGAGCAACCTAGATTTAAAGTAACTCCAAAAGTAGGATTTTGGTCAGAGGTATACTATACAAAGAAGCTCCAAACAACGTCTGTATTATTCTGATTTGAACTTGTCCTATCTAGGCCCAGGAACCTGAAAATAAAACCCAACATACGATGATAGCTACAAAGATTTTGTCCAAAAGCTTTTCTTATAGCTGAGAATAGATGAGATTTTCTCTAGGGAGAAACACAAGAATTAGACAAAAGCTGACTGTATCAAAAAGGATTTTCTTAGAATAAAATTAGGACTATACAAGATGATGAAACTGTTCCTAGTATATTACTGGGACCTTTAGTTACTAAGAAAAATCAGCAGTCCCCAAGATAGGGTACACCTACATTGGTGTGGGAGTCACAGTTTATAAATGTTTATTTCTGTGGTAAAATGTAAATATAGGGGGAAAAAAAAAAGTCAATTCCATTTGAATGCAACAACATCCTGTTCAAAAATAAAATAATTTTAATCCACTGGATATTTTCTAAGGCATACTGAAAAGTTTCAACTTAATTTCAGGTTACACAACTCTTAAAAGCTATTTCCTAAGTTCACTTTAATATTAAGATGTTATTTTCTAGAAAAGACATGAAGAATTTGTTCTTCATCAGCTGAAACCTAAGCATCAGCTTTTGGAGAATACTGAGGAAGAGATTAACAAAAAGCTTTTAATATCTTCAGAATTATGTTCTCTTCTCAGAGGCTAGATCAATTTCCAGAAGAGTAATTCTGGCCTTTCTGCAACCTTACCTATTTTTCATGGAGGTTTTACTTCAATCTTTTGTATTTTCACTGAGATGGTATTGAAGAAAATCCCATGAAAATCATTACCATTTACAGCAATACAAAAATAGTCATAACAAGAATTAAAACATTATTACTTTTTTAAAGTATTGGACTAAATGTGTCTGAGTAACATTGTATTTATTTAAAATAGAATTCATCCATATTTCAGAACATTTTGCTAGTGGTCTTGATGAATAATAGAAACAGAAAACAAGTTATGTTTTTTTCTTCAGTCAGAACACGGGAGAAAGACAGTGATTTGTTAAAAAATGGGAAAAGGAAATGGAAAGGAAAACCAAAATAATTCAGTTACCAGTCCTGAATTATCTGGATATTCTCTTGTAAGATCAGCAAGGGACACGTGGAACTATAAAAAGAATTACATTTTATGAATTTACAAATTGTAGGAGAACATGTTTCTTCCCTTATAGTTACTGACAAAAAGCAGAGCGATACAACAAAAAATCGGAAGTCACATGGTCTGCTGCCCATTGATTTGATAAGCATTGCAGAGCCTTATATTTATGCTCTAACTTCTGATTTTCATCTCCTTTCTTCTCATTCCACAACGAGATTATGTATCATCTAGCCAAATAAATCGATGAAGAAAAATACAGTTAAGAACTGGTCTGAATTATGGACTTGTTTAATTCAATATTCCAGAGAGCATGATTGTTTTAAGGTCTGAAATTGAACAATATCTTAGTAAAAATTAAAAACAAAGGAATGGACTCTGGTAATTGCTTATTAAATTTTCAAACCCCAGTGACCATAACAAGTTTAAATTAATTGCTCAATTGCTCACATTTAAAATAGATGATACTGAATGCGCAACAAAACAACACTGGCATAGCTTGTAAGTAAACCTTCCTGAATGGATAAATGCCTCAATACCTTACTACCTCTGGAGAGTTTAAGGGAACTCAATAAGGCTGACTGAAATGCATTCAATGAAAATGTTCTGCAGCAAGTATGACTAGTGCTCGTTTGTACCAACTGCTGCCTCAATTTAGTGCTTTGGTGGAGCAAACTACATTCTTACCACATTCTGGATTTCAGCTATCAGCACCCAGCTCTCCTGCAAAAGCCTTCCACCTCCTTATTTCTGCCTTAGTGCCACAAGGTGCTTGTTTGCCTGGCGCAAACCCCAAGTTTCCTCATGTTCTGTTAAATTTTCACAAGAAATTTCATTTCTGTATGGTAAGGTCCAGGAGTTCAACACCAGAAACCAACCAACCAAAAACCCCCAAAGATATTTTAACACTTTAATACAAGGGAGATGGGTGGGAAAGGTTGGACTAAAGGATCTTGTCAGGGTGTATGGAAGGAGAAAAGGAAGATGTGAACAAGAAAAAAAAAAAAAAAAGGCTAGAATTAAGAAAACAGCCTCAGAAGAAAAGCCCACTGGCTTATAAATCTCACTTCTCATCTTCAGAGAGCTTCTCAGAATGCTAAAGGAATTTAAAGACATGAGTTTAAAGGGTTTTCTGAAAGACTTTTGCTTCAAAAGCTATAGGATAGTCTGAAAAAGTCACATGAACTGGAGACAGGGGACTGGGAATAGGGGAATGAGAGAGAAGAGAAAGGGAATAAAATTATTAAGGTACTTACACAGAAAGGGCAAGTTTTCACTTTCACCCTGACTTTCACAACACTAATCCAATATAGTTTTTATATGTTAGTAGGGAAAAAACTATTTGCTTAAACCTATGAATTGATACATTTTTGCTTTGTCTTCCAGAGAAAACACACCGTGAGTCTGTCAAATAAGCACTGAAAGATACAGACAAAGAAGCATGAACTCAGACAACTAAACCAATTGGTATTAAGAGGAGAGCCAGTGTGCCTCTTGTCATTAAAGCAGCAAGAATTTCATCCTTTGGAGCATGCTGCTGCCCAAATTACTTGGCAAGACACGTGAACTTATCTTCTTGACAGCTGCTGCCTTTAAAACATCTTTAGATTTGAATGCAGATTTACAACACAATGTTTATAGTTTAAACACTCGTTCAAGGATCACTTCAAAGATATCCAACCTGTGAAGATAAGTGGATGAAAACAAAATTACAGGTCATTATCAAGGACCTGAATGTGCCAAAACTTGAAATTGTGACATACACAAAGAGTTGTGAGCACTTACTTTATGCTATAGCTCCTGACAGACAAACAATGTAAGTGGAGAAGTAGAATGGATTATAAGGATTTTTCTCACTCTTTCTTTCTTTCTTTCTTTCTCTCTCTCTCTCTCTCTGTCTTTTAATATCTTGTCTTCTTTTAGCAAGTGAGGAGTAACACACACTGTGGAATAAAGGCAGAATATCTGCTGAATAAAAATAAATAAATAAAAACTGTCTGCAAAGGGAATATGAGGTGATGGGTTCCTATTTCTTTTACTTCCATCTGATAGGTGAGATTGCGTTTATTGATCCGAGATTTTTCAGAGCTGACACCAAGTGAATGTTAAGCTTATTTAAGACTAATATATATTGCTTTTGATATCAGTACTTGAAAAGGAAGGTTATGTGGAAATCAAACCAAATTTTTATGATTTAAAATTATACCCCCCCAATGTTACTATTCTTTCAATGATTAAAGTTAAAACAATGTGTTTTTAAACGTAAAAGTGAATCCTTACCATCAGCAGTAAGAATTCACATTTCTGTCTTACATAAATTATGCATTTTATTTCATTCTGGTCCAGAGAACTCTTTTAAAGTTTTCTAAATTTTCCATGTAGTTTCTTTTTATCCTCTTATTAAATATCCCAGAGTTAAGTTTTATTACTAAATTTTATCTCTTATGAGTCCTGCACAATTCAGATATTTCCTCCTAACTTTAGGATTCTACAATTCTGCCTCCAGTTCTTTCCATATTACATGATCTCAATCACCCTCAAAGTGCTGGAGATTTTACTTCGAGTCCTAAGTCCCTGAGATCACGTTAAGAAGTGAGAATCTTGTAATTCAGTGTGTGTGTGTGTGTGTGTGTGTGTGTAAAAAAAACAAACAAACAAACAAATGCAAACAAACCACCTAATTTCTAGCTGGTTTGATACCTTCAGCATATGATTTGGATGTCCCTTTGGAGTTAAAAAGAAAAAAACAAAAAGAAACAACTTTTAACATAACTATCACTTAAGCCTCCCTTTAAAGAAAATGCTGGTAACAATGTGTGATGCATATGTTTCTTCCATGTAGTTCAAATCACTGTTATCTCCTGAGTCTGCTCACTCCATTGTTGGACAGCATATTCATCTCTCAGCTACATAGTTCATTTTCCATTTCTCCTTGCCATGATGCACTGCCTCCTTCCTTTCATCTTGACATGAAGTGTAAGCCTTTAAGAGGGAAGTATGCTTCAAAACTTTCAGTTCTTAACATCTCCCCAAATTCCAGGGAATTTTGGATATGAACCTTAATTCTGGGACATATATTCTCCTTTACTTTCTTTAATGGGCAACATTTTTGATCAGTATACCTCTTAAGAACATGAGGAAGTCTCCTGTTTTTCGTCACACACACTTGCAAAGTAAAAGGGTAAGTGAAATGGTACTCCTCATATTTATAGATAAGAATGTAAGGTCCAGAAGTAGATAATGTTCAGAAGAGCTCTTTAGCCTTCTAATTAGAAAATGCTTTAGAATTAGAAAAAAACCCATATCAAATAAACAACAATAGTCACATTACTCTGCTAACATATGACAATGCACTGGAAATAGCAGCTGGGTGCTTGCCATCAGCCATGCCATTGCAAGGCAAACAAGAATAATGAATGACTAGAATTTTAATAGAAGTATTCTGATAGAATAGACACCCATGCATTTATGTTAAAATGAATTATCTAATTTAAACATATGAAACCAGGCAGATTGAAATGAGGTTTCATTTCAAATTCATACCTCCTTTTCCCTGTTTCAAGAGGGAAAGGAAGACTTACAAAAGAGATGACTAACTTTTATGTAGAGGATCTCAGCATTGTCAGGAGAAGTGAGATGATTTTAAAACCAAGGTTGTTGATACAACAATTAAAATTTTTTTTTTTTTTTTTTTTTTTTTTTTTTTTTTTTCCTGGCTCTAATACTTTCTTGGATGTTTTCCTTAGCAGCTTCTGGATTAGAAATGTAAGGGCAACTGTTTCTGCTCAATGGGTCAGTCTTTAAGAAACACAAACTGGAGGCAAATAACCAGACATGGAAAGAAGACAGTACAACAGCCAGCCAACCTGGCCCTTCAATGAGTGGCACCTTGTTCCACAATGCATTTGGCACATAGTCTTTATTTTGTCAATGGAACTACTTGTAAAAGAATAACTTCTCAGCAGAAGGAAGTGCAGTAGAAACTGCTGGTTTCTGAGACTTTCTTCCATTTATCCTTTGAGCATGCAGTTAATATATATCAATGCAATATGCAAAAAGTAATGGCAGAAAAAAATTATTCATTTGAACACAGGTTCTCCCAGAACCAAATTCACTCAGAAAATGCAACACTCTTCCTTTTTCTGTCATACATAATTGTCTCTATTTTCCTAAGTACTTTCCTCTAGGTAATGGGAAAGAATTAGTTCTATTCCCCAATATTCCCAACAATTAAATATTAATTCTTGATAAACCCATATGCCAGAGTAAAGGACACATTATAAATGATTCATTAAGTATGTAAATAACAAGCAATATGCAAAATGTCATTGTTAAGCAGAAACATTGATAGCTGAAAAGAAATATAGCTTAAAAATAAAAGCTTTGTATAAGAGTGTTATCCAGGAGTCAGATCCTAGCTATACCCCTGTACCAGTTGCAGCTCAACAAGGGAGTGAAGATTCCTCTGCACTAGTGTTTTATTTTGAATCAGAAGAGAGCTATTGAAGGAAGCACACAAATCCTCACTGCTTACAATTCTTGTGCTCCCATCACAGAGTGTATATAAGCTTGACTCTTTTTAGAGAAGCTAAACCTAAAGATGGACCCCAACCACTGTGCAGTTCATGGAGCCAGACTTGAGCTGTTCTGAAGTCACAGTGTCCAAGAGCATAGAGGGATGATGGTGGGTCCTCAATACCCTACACATCCATACTTAACTGCTATTTCCATTGTCTACTAATGTAGACATGAAGCAGTATATCTTGAGCAAACTTCGAATGCATATATGCTTTTTTTTGTAGTCTTTATTTCAAGGTGGGTGATGATATAGCCAAAGTTGATTTATAATCTAGAAATCTTGAAGTAGAAGTTTTGTTCTGAAACAAAAAAATCAAAGAGGCTTTAATCCATTTTCCAAATCAAAGCAAGAAATCATTTAATGTAGAAAAAAATGTCCAATACAACTTTTGTTTGTCCTGTCATCTTCATTATATATGGCAAAAGCATAAAAATGCTATTATATTAGCATCCAACCTTTCTTTTTAACACAGAAATGAGAAGAAATGAATGGGAAAAGAGCCCCAGCTCCTGAGTGGCAGTGTGGTGCTCTACTTATGCATTACATGTATTGCCTCCAATAGGGTTTGAATTGGTTGGACTTTGGGCGGCCTTCCAAAAGAGCTCCAAAACAATTTCTCAATAGATCTTTTACATTTTCAGTAACAACATAATCTATGTTCCAGTTAACTACACTGTCCTGGTTCAGCTAGGATAGGGTTGTTTCCCCAGCAGAGAGGGGGAAGGGATCTCCAGCCGGGTTATTCATACAATGCTCACATCAGGTCTGGCGTGGCAGCACGGGAACTTTTTCTTTTGTGGCTTTGGTGACGGGGAGCATCGGGAGCAAGCTGCCTGTAACCATTGCGGTATTTCTCTGTATATCTTTTATCTTGTTTACGGTTATTACTCTTTATTGTTGTTATCATTTTTACTGTTGTTCAGATTGTTTATTACACTGTTGTATTAAATTTCTCCTTATTTCAACCCCGGGGTTTGTGCCCTACTTGTGTCCAAGGGTGGGGGAAGGACAATGGCAATGTGGTCTCCCGTCCTGGCAGGGCCTAAACCAACACATACATTCAAAGAGTTTTCAACTGTATGAAGTTTGAGAGGCCTTCCTGCTATAGACAGTGTTTCCTGTCAGCGAAAATATGAATCCTATTTAATAATGTGACTATGTAAATGCTGAATAATTTTAAATAATCATGTTTTTTTAGAGGAGCTGAATATATTTAATGTATTTGAAAATATGGGATTCAGAAGACTCAGTTCTACCTTCTTATCTGGTACAAAAAGTTCATGAAGTCCACACTTAAAGTGAAACAAAGGATGCTGAATTTTTAATCATCTAGATACACCTATGCTGCTCAGGCATTTAAGGTCTGTCTGTACTTGCAATCTAACTGTGAGATTCCAAATACAACTGTGTCAAAAGCATTTTGGCAAAAGCATTTTCCTTCAAAACTGAACATTTTTGAAACAATTACTTTCTGTGCATATTTGGATGTTTCTTAAAGAAATATTAAAAACAAACCTGAAAAGGGTTCAGAGTTTGGTTTTCTGATACCTTTTTCAACAGGAACCTAAATATTTTTTATCTGTTGTATTAGAAATAGAAATTTATTTCATTTACAGAGTTAAGTTTTAAACTAAATGTCTAAAAAGAACTTTGTTTTTGTTGTCAAACATCAGTATAGCCATCTGTTTGAATTTTCTACCCATAACTTGTACCTGAGCTGCTGCATTAAAAGCCCAGTACCTTGGTCATTCACCATTTTACTGAATGCTCTATCACCAAACATATCACATTTAAAAAGACATCATCTTCCCAGTGTTCTAATTCAGTTTAATGACTCTGGAGATAAGGTCTTTCTATCTTTTACAAGAGATAAACAGACACTATCTGTTGTTGCCCTTATTTAATGCTCTTTCTGACCCCAGTAAAATGGGACTTGCAAGCTACTGGAAGATCTGACCGGAAGCATATTCATGGGTAACTATTCAAGTCAGCCTCTACAGTGAACTTGAGAAATCATGCCACCAACAGTGGAACAGTGCAACAGTAGTAGGTTGTAGTTTATTTTCCACTGACCCAGCACAGAAGATACAGGACAGCTATTTATATAGCACATATTGGACAATGCAAAATCTCAGATGTTACATTGCACATTCTCAAATAACTTCATGCTTACCATCCTTTCCCAGCTTGATCCAGTCTATTAGTTTCTATCCCTCTCAAAGCATATTAGAATCTTCAAAGGTAACCACAACTTCCTGGCATTTGCAATCTTTAAAATAAATAATACCGATCCATGTTATAGACTCTGTGTGTGCCCTTACGTCTTGACCACCTTTGGAAAGGGTGACAAATATGTTTGTATCTGCGGTTAAGTGCGAGGAAGCACATTTCATATTCCATATGGGATCCTATGATGCATACAGTTGAAGGGAGATACATCTGGCTGCAACTACTGATATTCAGATACCCTAAGTGCGATGGTTTTGTTCTTTAACTCTACTTAAAAGTGCCTAATAGAAACAAACAGGAAGCAGTTAGAAAAAAACAAGAAGATATCTTTGCTTTCAAGTACAGTAAGATGCATATAATTTGCTGTTTAAGTACATAGAACTCCATACTTGAAATTATCACTGGTCATCCTTTCTGTGGAAAGTCCTCTTTCACATTACATATATGCTAAGAACTGCATTATCTTCTTTACAAGAAACCGGTGACTTTTTGGAACAATGAGAGAATAAGAGAACATAACAAGAAGGCTGTCTCTCCTGACCACCTATCACACAAGAAGTGTGAGATGGCTGTCATTAACAGTTTTAGATCAGATTCTGGTCTAAAGCATACTATTTCTGCAGTCCCCCAGGGATAAAATGTGTCATGGCACCTTTCTTTGCTAGCACCAAGGTAATCAGGTCGATTATGGTCACTATTATGCTAATTTAGCCAGCTGGGGGGGTGGGTGAAATAGTAAGAAAATCACAGCAGTTACTCAAATTTGGAATCTTTCTGCTAGAATGCATAAGATTCATGTTAAAAAGTCACAGAAAGTTGGAAGTCCCTCTCTACTAATGTGATTTTATTTAATTGGCAATGCTCTCATCTGTAATTGGGATAGTGTCAAAATGCAAGATCGCTTTCAATAGCAAGCAGGCATAATGTGAACATAGTGTAATAAACTCACTGCAATTTATGTCCACTTTTCAAAGCAAAATTGTGTATGACCATATTTTCTACAGAATTAAGTGAAATATGAGGGGGAAAAGCTTTTCAAAGTGTGTACATTAATGAGTAAGTGGGAGCACACTTTTCCCCTGCTTTTCATGTCATGAGTAGTTGTAATAACAATGGTAATAGTCACATTAATTTGTGTATTATAACACAAGCAATATCTAATTCAACCTTTAAGTGGCTTGTTGAAATTACATGTTTTACTTAATTGCCCTCAGAAAATAGTATTTAAACTCTAGAGTTAAATTAAAACCACCTTATACCACTGGTCACCCCTCTAACAAATAAATTTCAGGCTTGACATAATAAGTTACACTGTAGAGAGCAAAAAAGCCCTATAGCCTGTGGGACTGCCCAGGTTGTACTTTGAAACTGGAAAGACTTATCTCTGGTTCCTAATGGTATTATGTAAATACAAAGAAATATGCAGTATGCAAGGTCACATCACAGACTATAGAAGAAAAGGGCATTAAATCACAGCATTAAATTAAATCAAGGCCAGTATAACAAAGAAGCTGCTGAAACCTATAAACATATCCTTATTATACTACATAAAACAGATGCTACTTTTACTTTTAAAAAGCAGTAAGATTATCTGAAGAGAATATTACAAGGGAAAAATATTACAGCAAACATTGGACTTTGTGAGATGATTAGAAGTATAAATGATTTTTCTTCTGTGACTTATTCTTTAATAATAATTTTATGTCTGTGGTTTGTACCGACTGCAAATTTGACCACAGTCCACAAATGTTGTTGGTTTTCAAAGTGGCCATCCTTGAGATTTTCTTTATAATATTAATTAAATTCTATTGCATAAAATCACCATAAAACTTGATGTGACAGAAGCACATGATGTTAAAATTTCGGTATAGTTATGTAGTTCTTGAACTTACAGTGCTTCCGTAAAAAATTAAAATTTTAATTGTCCCAAGCTGAGGAAATGGTTGTCCTAACTCATGAATTTTAATGATCTATTTTTTTTTTTTCTAACACTGTTCATTACTATGCATAACAAGATTATTCAGAAAACCCAACTCTGTTTACTATAAGGAGGACATTTATTGTATGTTCTTTAATATCCTTCATTTCTGTTTAGTACAGTGGTACAAAACAATCACCTGCCTACTGCTGACTACAGTCTAGGCCATTTCCAAATTAGCAGCATTACAGGCACAGCTATTGTGTCCATCTCATTACAAGATCATGGCTATTAGAGCCTTAGAAAAAAGAATAAGAGAACCATGTGTGAGCTCCTTCTTGCCCAGAAAAAAATAGATTATTTAAAAGTTATTCAAGTGTTGTACTAAAATTACTGGTTTATAATATGGAATTTTAAAAAATCTGGTGCCTTCATAAAATTTCAGGAACCATTAATACTATTATATTAGAGATAATGTACCATGCCCCCTCTGCACTCTTACTGGTGCCTATCATGGTAAAAGAGTTTAAAAACCTACTGCAAAGTACAAAGACCCTGAATGTAGAGAACAGCTTCTAGAGTAAGAGTTCATTAAATAACACACTATGAGAGTAAGAGTTCATTAAATAACACACCACGTTGGTACATGTTTTCCTGCACATCATTATTTGAGAATAAACCCACCACATTCTTCAGTTTATTTTGTGTTCAACCAGTAAGGATAGGTTCTATCAAATAATTCAAAGTCTGCAGATTATTCATGAAATTGCTACAGAGAATATTTGCATATGATGCTATATTAATTGCATTATACTATCAGTTTAATTAACTAAGACTGTGTCAATTATCACTTTCACAAATCAACTAGACATGTCATAATTGTTTTCAGTGAATATAAACTCCAAAGTCCATGGAAGTCACCTAGTATCTTTTCAGATTTTCATGAAACTTTGAAGCAGTTCTCAGCAATAGTATTTAATGATATAGTTTAATTTACCAGATGTTTTCATTATAGTGAAGTCCAAGTGCTTGAAAGTCCTTGAGAAAGAAATGCCTAAGTTGTAAAAGAAGAAATAAGAAAGTTCACTGTTGAGTTTAAAAATGAGCATAGAGTGAAGAAATGATTCTCACAGTTATTAGAGGTACACATAGTAAAAACAAAAAGTTGAGCTTTCCCTTTTCCTTAATTCAATCATGCAATAATTTCAATAATAAATATATTTGAAACTTTCATTATCTTTTTTCAGTTCATTGTTGGATAACATGCAGTAACTGATGAACATGCTCTTAATGGCAAGATGAGTGGAATTATATTGTAAATTTTCCACCTAAAAGCTCTGACAGTTAATTACAAAAGTTACTATTGACTTAATGGAACAGGTCTCAGTGAGGAACACTTGAGCTTGAATGTCAAAAGTGCAGACTGGTGACACATAACAAGGTTTTTTAAGTAGGCCAGATAACCAGAAAACACATACTCCACAAACACTGTTCGTGCTGGGACAACCACTCAACCCTCATTCAGGGTGAGCTTAGAAGTGACATAAAGTGTTTTACAGAGTGAGTAGGAGTTATCAGAGTGAAGGGTTGTTCCACCACTTAATGGTGACTGCCTTGTGAAGGAAACTGCTGACAACACCTCATGTATTTTTACTTTCTGGAAGACTTCACGAGTAGCTCACTCTCTCTCTAAATCATGTTATCTTTGCACATCTATTTGAAGAAGGTATATCCCTGAAAAGGGGATGTCCACAGAATGGCAGTGTACTGTGTCTGGCTGAGCCGGAACTGGTTTTCCCCTATAGCCGCCCCCATGGTGCTGTGGTTTATGCTGGGAGCTGGCAGGGTGTTGGTAGCACCCTGGCGTTGTGGCTGCTGCTGGGCAGTGCTTACACAGCACCAAGGATCTTTCTGACATTTTCTAACCTCAGTGGGACGGGGTGGGCAAGATCTTGGGAGGGGACACAGCCAGGACAGCTGACCCGAACTGACCAAAGGGATATTCCAGACCATATGACGTCTGCTCAGGATAAAGCTGGGAGAAAGGAGGAAGGGGGTGGGGTCACCCTTGGTCCTCCAAGGAACCACTACAAATGTTGGAGCCCTGCTGCCTGAGAAGGCCCCACAGCGCCTCTTCATGGGAACTAGAGAATATTTTTTTTTTCTTCCATGCACGGACCTTTGCTTCACTTTGCTTACATTAAAACTGCTTTTGTTTTACCCACAACGGTTGATCTATCTTATTTTCTTTCCCCCTTTTTCTTTGCCCTGTTGAGAAAACAAGGGGAAAAGGGGGAAGTGATAGAGCGACTTGGTGGGTACCTGGCATTTAGCCAAGGTCAAACCACCACAGGCAGCAAATCCAGAAAAGCAAGACTTCATCATAACCACCTCTGTAGTGTTCTTTAATCAGCTAAGTTCATATATTTCTCTACCCTGTATGCTAGCTTCTGTTGACATATTTCTTAGCTATAAAAGTCTCCTCATGGGTAGTACAAAACATGACAGGGTAGTACAAAACATACAGGATGTGGCTTCCACTGGGTGACCAAGTAACCAACCAGACAAGAACTTGCAAAGCTGAGCACTGTGGCTCTTCAGGTCATATTTGAATCTAGCCACAAAAGAAGCACTAAGGTTATGATAATGGTATATTCTGGTATATTCTTATACTGGTGGTATGTGAACATCTGTACTGCAAGGATTTTCTGATCTCTTTGCAAAGTAAACCTTTGCTCCTTGTCATAAGACCTAGAATTTTTATGACACAACTAGTCAGATAAGAAAAAAAATTTGGATCATCAATTCCATGTCCATCAACCTTCCCTTACCTGTTATCACAAATCACTGATAAACCAGTGTTTAAGAAAAGCACATCTTTACATACCCACTTTATTAATAATTAATTATGGAGTCTCCATACCTACTTATGGTATGGCACTTAGCAAAACAACATTTTTCAAAAAGTCTGTGAGCAGACTGTTGTAAGAAACCTTTAAAAAAATCATATTTCACAATACTGTAAACCAAAACCTAATCAGTTCAAACCCCTTTGATTCTTGCCAGTTTCATGTCCATTGTGCCTCTACTTTGTTACTGAACACACTGTCTGTGAATTAATAACATAGATATTAAGCACACCTAATTGCCTTTAGGTTTGGGGAATTTTTATGTTTTTGTGTCTGATGGAAACAAAAATCTTGTGTTTAAAAAAGACAGACTTTGGAAAAAGGGATAATTTTTTATAGGAACTGAAATTAACTATGCATTTCATGGATTAATTAATGGTTCCCCCCCCCCCCCCCCCCCC
>NW_020799142.1:9097006-9117460 GCF_003259725.1 Athene cunicularia | reverse complement strand
CCCAGCCCTTTATCAAGGCCCCAAAGGAACTTTTACCTCACCTTCCAAACCATCACCAATTTCATACTTCGTTGTGCTGTACAATCTACTGTTTTTATTTAAAAACAGAAGAGCTCAAAATATCCAGCCTCCACGTTCTACAGAGTTTATTCAGCTGATGTGTCCTGCATTACATGCATTCCATGTTTTAAAATCCTGGTCTTCCTTTGGCTGTAAAACTGTTCAAGACATATTGATCTATTCTTTAAAAGATATTGCATGTACAGGGGAAGCACTTTCAGGGACATCACTTCTCCCAATTATATTTAGATGCATGTAAATGCAATGAAATCAAAGTAGGGCTGTAAGAAGGTGCAAAACAATGGAGTAAGAGATAAGTATCTCTTGCCAAAATATAACATTTCCCCACTTTAAAAAATCAGTTATTTTGTGATGCCTTTTGATATATGAGGATGACATAGACTACAGGCATTATAAAATCTGTCAAAAAGGATTCATTTTGTTTGTGTCTTCTACTGTGTTTTAAGCTGTCCTGCTGGGTGGTACTTTGTGTTGCTGGGAATTGATTCTGACTTTCTAAGATAATGTGATACTGTGTTTTGGATTGGATTACACAGTAAAATAGATACCTTAATGGTATAATGCATCTTAATCAATAAAAAGGATAGGCCAAGACAAAACAATAGTACAGACATTTCAGATACCAAAACCAAGCATCACTGCAAAGCACTATAACAGTGCTAACAAACCACACAACGCAAATGTTAGACACACACACATACACACAAAGTAATTGAATCCTGAACTACACTAATACCTCATTCAAAACTCAGAGGAATTTATTAGACAACAGGTTATTACTTGAGAACAACTAGAGCAGCAGTGTGGAGAAAACACCCAAACAGCTCAAACTGCTGTAACTTCATTGAAGATGTTCTGAAAGCCAAACATTCTATTTATCACTTACTTAAAAAAAAAAAAAAAAAAAAGTGCATATCAGTTAGATCAGTGGTATTACATATTCACAACTTGGGCATATCTTGCTAATTCTTATTAGTATTATTATTGTGCTAGCTGACACTTTTGCCCAAGGACAGTATCTTACTGAGTGCCATGGGAAGGTAATTGCAAACTTTTTGCCTTTGACTACCTATAATATCCTTTGTTTCCTTCCTACTCACAGTTAACAGCCACATCTAATTGCCTGAGTTATAAATGAAATTAGAAAACATAGAACAACCGTAAAAAAAGGACCCTCACAAGTAAAAGGTGTCTCCATGCCAATAGTATAAAAAATAGTGTTGCAAGAGCAGAACAAGGTCTGGTATGCAAAGTCTCGATACCATGAGCACACTTCAGCAAAACCTTGCCTCTCTTCTAAGGCTACTGGGGCACCACTGAGGCAAACTCAGATTTTGATCTATAGTTCAACGAGAATAAAGGTATTTCAAAATCTGGTAAACACTTTACATCTTTTCTTTCTCCTTGGGGGTAGTCTGTTTCAAATAGTTTCAGAATCCAAAATGAAATTCTCATCAATTACTGTGAGGTGACTGATGAAAAGTCCAAGGAATAATTTTTGCCTAAGCTTGTGGAAAACTTGGAGTCTGAATGCAAAGAAGGTGGGATACAAAGAAGGGATACTACGGTGTCCTACAAGGGCAATCTGTGTCCTATGTAACAGTTTATCTCCAGCCCAGTTAAGTAACTCACTGTCCAGTGGCTTGTCATAAAAATACCATTTAATAATTATTGACACAGACTATTTCACTGATGCTTCTCATGTTGACTTCAGATCATTTTCTGAAATATGTTTCTGCTATCAGACTTTCAATACTATAGTGTCAAATTGAATAATAATCAACTGCCACCAAGATTATTTTAAAATAAAAGAGATTGTCGAGCAGTTGGTTCACATAAAATCTCATTAGTCTCTACTGATTGTTTTGACATGTCTTGGAATAGAACTGTTCATTACTATGCAAATGGAGATAACCTCTGTTTCTAGGCTAATTGTCATATAGCAGTTTACATTTGAAATTCACTTGGTGATTTTCAAGTCAAAACAATCATCCAGGCCTAAATTATAGGGAAACTAAAAACAGGACTTCAAATGTAAACTGGTTAAAATAGTGACTATGAAATTGTTCTGCCCCTTCTGTAACACCAGAGAGAGAAGTCATGCATACATTTTATGCCATATTACACAATGGTGATGTTATCTGACAGACCAAATTCTTTCATGTAGAGCAACATATGCAATGACTTTTATTGATATTGATTAGACCCAGTTTAGATAAAACACTGTGAATAGAGGTGGTAGACTTTAACAAAAAATTAGCAAGTATTTCAGCACAGCCACATCCTGTAAGAGAGGATGAAAATGGTAGTAATATATCAAGGAAAATTTTATGTAATGCTTAAATTTCCTAAATCCTGTTAGAGCTTATTAAAAAACGTTACACAGAGGTAACTCAGGTATGGTAGAGTGTGTGGAAAGGTTTTGCAGTAGAAGCTAGACCAACACTCTCTGCTCATGGAGGTAAGTAGTAAGAAAATACTTTTCCATATTGGAGAAGATATAGGAATGCAAATAACAGAGATGGAGTAAATGTCTATCCTGGTTTTGGCCTGGATAGAGCTAACTTTCAGTGAGCTGAGAGGGAGCACAGCTGGAGGGCCGGGTCCTGATCAATCACTGGGCCATTCCATGTCATGTGATGTTGAAGCTCAGTGTACAGACGGGTGCATGCTCTCTCACACCAGTTGTTTAGGTTTCGTTTTCCAGATAGGCTACGCGGAGTTCTCTGGTGTGGTGTGGTCACTGCTTGGGGTGGGCTCTGTACCGGTTTCTGTTCGGTGAGCCACTACTGCATTTTGTCCATTTTGGACTACTATTATTACTGTTGTTTTTGCTAGTAATTTTTTTTTAAGTTAATGTACAATTTAATGCTTTTTTGTTCCGCCCCTATTTCACCAGGTTGGGCAGGGGGGAAGGAGTAAACAACTGGCCACGTGGTGATTTGCTACCAGCTGAGTACAAACCACAAGAGTTTTGTGGCGCCCAATGTGGGGCACGAAGTTTGAAGTCATGGCAGAACACATAATAATGTTGATTGCTTGGCTCCTTAAGATTTTATCACCTCATTTGCAATATGTATTTCCCACGCTGTTGTTCAAAGGCCATGAGAGTTGGGTTAAGATTTTGGTTTTGATTATCTATGATGGGGTGCTTTTATTGGTCCTGGGGCTTTTTACAATGGTGTTTGAGGAATTCAGGAATTTCAGATACCTTTGGAATGCTGATAGTAACACGGTTGTTTTACTGCTAGGAGCTAGTGTGTTCCTGCTTGTGGTTGAGGTTGAGGTTTTGTTCAGGGTTAAGCAACTATTTAAGAGTTATCACCTGGAAACCTACCCCAAGACTGGTGAATTATGAGTGACTGGGGGTATGGAGTAGCATGCACAAGTACCTAGCATAGTGAGCACCTCCAGTGTATTGGAACTTCACTCCTGCACAAGTGCAGAATCCTGAATGACTAGTAAAATATTTGGAAGAGTATGTCATCCAGGTAATTCCAGAGAGGTACAGCTCACTGCAATATGCTGGGGCTTAGCCCATGCTTACTGAGTCTATTAAACACTGTTCAGCACCCTCAAGAGGAGGACACGGGCTCTGGATCTGTTAACAAAGTAACAGACAGTGCAACCACTCCAATGTCCACCACAGAAACTGCAGCCACTACAACCCCGACACAGGCACTGCAGCTGAACCAGAGAATCAACCCATGATGGTGTCAACTGCTTCCATACATAAGAAAAACACAAGAAAATCCCCTTGTGGCATACAGGATGATGATGAACCAGGCCCATCACGAGAACAAGAGGAGGAGGCAGAGCCATTGATACAACTCACAAGTGACTATCCCTGAGTGAGTTGCAAGACATGCAAAAAGATTTCAGCTGTCATCCAGATGAGCAACTTGTTACCTGGCTGCTCTGGTGCTGGGGTAGCAGAGCCAGCAGCGTGGAATTAGAGGGAAGAGAGGTGAGACAGCTAGGATCCCTGTCTAGGGAAGGGGGCATTGACAAAACCTTTGGAAAGAAGACACAAAATATCAGTCTCTCGAGGTGGCTTCTGTCAAGTGTGAGGGAGAGGTATCCCTTCAAGGATGACTTGACATGTCAACCAAGTAAGTGGACCACTATGGAAAGAAGCATTCAATACTTGAGGGAGCTAACTGTGCAGGGGGTAGTTTACTATGACCCAGATAACGCACAGCTGCCCACAGATCCAGATGAAGTCTGATGCACCCAGCCCATGTGGGGGAAGATTGTATGGAGCACTCTCTCCTCATATGCCAATGCATTAGCACCAATGGACTGGAGAGACTAAGAGGGACTAGCAGTGGACAAACTGGCTTGCCGACTACGACAATATGAAAAAGTCTCTCTTCCTCCCCTGTGCGGCTGTGGAGAAATTATCTCAGGAATTCCAGAAATTTAAAGAGGACATGTCCTACTCCCCACCTGCATGGACTAGAATCTCAGCTATCAGGACCAGTCATTTCTCTACTTGAGAGAACCGGTACATACTATGGGGGAAGCTGTGGCATTGCCTGCGTGACTATGGAGAAGACATGAAGAAATGAGATGGAAAACCTGCCCACCTCCTAGAAGACCATGTATGTGAGTTGGAAGGAGGAACAAGATGGTTCTTTTAGGAGAAATGCTTCTCTGTTTTCCAAAAATCAAGTGCCCAAACAGAGCAGAAAGGTCGACTTTGCTCATGATCCTATGAGAAGAACTTCTGACTTGTATTCACAAGAAGTAAATGATCAAGATGAGACTGAAACCATTGCACACCACAGGAACCCATTTCTCGTTAGTGGGTATTATGATCAAAATTAGAGGGGTCCTGCCTCCAGCCAGGCAGAGGACAGGGACAATCAAGTTCATTGGTCCGTTTGGATTTGATGGACTGGCACATTTGACCCCCAGCAGTACAAGGCTCTAGTGGACACTGGTGTGCAATGCACCCTAATGCCATCAAAGTTTAAAGGAGCAGAATCCATTTGTAGTTCAGGATTGACAGAGGGTCTCAACAGCTGACTGTATTAGAGGCTGAGGTGAGCCTAAGTGAAAAGAGTGGGAAAAACATCCCATTGTGACTGCCCAGAAGCTCCATGTATTCTTGGCATAGATTATCTCAGAAGAGGGTATTTTAAGGGCCCAAAAGGGTATCAGTGGGCTTTTGGTATTAAAGGAATTAAACAGCTGTCTGTGTTACCTGGTCTTTCAGAGGATCCTTCTGTTGTGGGATTGCTGAGGGTCAAAGAACAACAGCTGCCAATTGCCACTACAACAGTGCACCAATGGCAGTATTGCACCAATTGAGACTCTGTAAACCCTATCTATAAACTGATTCGTCAACTAGAGAGCCAAGGAGTCATCAGCAAGACGCGCTCCCCTTTTAACAAGCCCCATATGGCCAGTGTGAGAGTCTAATGGAGAGTGGAGATTGACAGTGGACTATCGTGGCCTGAATGAAGTCACGCCACCGCTGAGTGCTGCCATGCCAGACATGCTAGAACTTCAGTATGAGCTAGAGTCAAAGGTGGCCAAGTGGTATGCCACGATTGATATTGCCAATGCATTTTTCTGCATCCCTCTGGCAGCAGAACGCAGGCCACAGTTTGCTTTTACCTGGAGGGGTGTCCAATACACCTGGAATCGACTGCCCCAGGGGGAGAAACAACTCCACCATTTGCCATGGAATGATCCAGACTGCACTGGAACAGGGTGAAGCCCCAGAACATTTACAGTGCATTGATGGCATCATTATATGGGGTAATACAACAGAAGAAGTTTTTGAGAAAGGGGAGAGAATAATCCAAATCCTTCTGAGAGCTAGGTTTTCCATAAAGCATGACAAGGTCAAGGGGCCTGCACAAGAGATTCAGTTTTAGGAATAAAGTGGCAAGATGGATGTCATCAGATTTCAATGGAGGTGAATAATTAACAACTCTGTCCCTACCGACTAGCAGAAACACAAGCTTTCCTAGGTGTTGTGGGTTTCTGGAGACTGCACATTCCAAATTACAATCAGATTTTCAGCCCTCTCTATCAAGTGACTCAGAAAAAGAATAATTTTATATGGGGCCCAGAGCAATGACAAGCATTTGAACAAATTAAACAGGTCATAGTCCATGTGGTAGCTCTTGGGCCAGTTTGGACAGGGCAAGATGTTAAAACACTCCGGCTGGGAAGAATGGCCTTACTTGGAGTCTCTGTCAGAGATCACCAGGGGAGACTCGGGGTTGCTCTCTGGGGTTTTGGAGTTGGGGATACAGAAGATCTGAGGACTGCTATACTCCAACGGAAAAGGAGATACTGGCAGCATATGAAGGAGTCTGAGCTGCTCCAGGGGTGACTGGGACTGAAGCACAGCTCCTCCTGGTTCCTTGACTGACATTGCTGGGCTGGGTGTTCAAAGCGAGTGCCCCCTCTACACACCATGCAACTGATGCCACGTGGAGAAAATGGGTCTCATTAATCACACAACGGGCTCAAATAGGTCAGCCCCAGATGGCCAGGAATATTGGAAGTGATCACAAATTGGCCAGAAAGCAAAGATTTTGGAATGGCACCAGAGGAAGAGGTAACACATGCTGAAGAGGCCCCACCGTATACTGAGCTACCAGATGAGGAGAAGCGATATGCCCTGTTTACTGACGGGTCCTGTCACGTTGTGGGGAAACATCGAAGGTGGAAGGCAGCTGTGTGGAGCCCCACAGGACATGTTGCTGAAGCTGCTGAAGGAGAAGGTGAATAGAGTCAGTTCACAGAAGTGAAAGCCGTCCAGCTGGCCTTGGATATTGCTGAGCGAGAAAAGTGGCCAGTGCTTTACCTCTGTACTGACTCATGGATGGTGGTAAGTGCGCTGTGGGGGTGGTTACAGCAGTGGAAACAGAGCAACTGGCAGTGCAGAGGCACACCAGTCTGGGCTGCTGAATTATGGCAAGATATTGCTGCTCGAGTAGAGAATCTGGTTGTGAAAGTATGCCATGTAGACACTCCTGTACCCAAGAACCGGGCCACTGAAGAACATCAGAACAATCAACGGGTGGATCAGGCTGCCAAGATTAAGGTGTTTCAAGTAGATCTGGACTGGCAACATAAGGGTGAACAATTTCTGGCTCGTTGGGCCCATGACTCCTCAGGCCATCAGGGAAGAGATGCAACATATAGATGGGCTTGTGACTGAGGGGTGGACTTAACCATGGATGTTACTGCACAGGTAAACCAGAATGTGAGATGTACTAGAATCAAGCAAGCCAAACAATAAAAGCCGATTTGGTATGGAGGACAATGGTCAAAGTATAAATATGGGGAGGCTTGGCAGATTGATTATATCACGTTCCCACAAACCCATCAAGGGAAAGGCTCTGTGCTTACAATGGTGGAAGCAGCCACTGGTTGGCTGGAAACTCATGCCGTGTCCCATGCCACTTCCCAGAACAGCATTTTAGGCCTTGAGGAGAAAGTCCTGGCATGGCACACCAGGAAGGATTGGGTCAGATAATGGGACACATTTCTGTAACAGCCTCATAGATGCCTGGGCCAAAGAACATGGCATTGAGTGGATATATCACATTCCCTACCATGCACCAGCCTCTGGGAAAACTGAGTGATACAATGAGTTGCTGAAAACTACACTGAGAGCAATGGGTAGTGGAACTTTCAAACACTGGGACGTGCATTTAGCAAAGCCATCTGGTTAGTCAATACCAGAGGATCTGCCAAGCCAGCTGGCCCTGCTCAATTATCATCTACATACTGTAGATGGGGATAAAGTCCCCATGGTGCGCATGAAAAATGTGGTGGGGAAGACTGTCTGTGTTACTCCTGCATCAGGTAAAGGTAAACCCATGCATGGGATCACTTTTGCCCAAGGACCTGGGTGCATTTTGTGGGTAATCAGGAGGACGGAGAAGTCCAATGTGTGCCTCAAAGAGATTTGATTTTGTGTGAAAATAGCCCTTAAATAGCTTTGATTGATTATGATCATTGATGTATTGATCAATAGCATTGATGAATCGATCAATGACCTGAAAAACAGGTCAAATAACCCTGTTACTGCAATTGGTGCCTCACAACATCCTTCTGCCACATCATGACAATAACTATGTGGAGCATAGGGAATGATTCAGAAATACTATATATGACTACTGTCTTCTTGTGGTCTTATTTATGTGTAGTAAGAATTTGAGACAGAGGAAGAATGAGAAGACCTTGAACCAGTCAGATAAGATATCAAAAAACCAATTCAAGAAGTAAATCAGAGCAGCAACTATATCCTGCTGGAATAGAAAAGTCTCGATTTCACTCAAAGCATATAGCTAAGAAAATGGCAAGGCTAATAAATCAAGGGAAAAGTCTACAGATTGCTAAACTGATGAGAATGGAAACTAGTGCAGCTGACAAATAGCCTCACAATGACTGTATTGTTCAAAGCTCACATTTCATTCAATTTTAGTGTCATGAAAGGTATAAAAACCAAGCGTATTTACAACTGTCTTACCTAGAGAAACTTGGTTCAGGGACATATCTTAAAGATATGGATCACAATCTTAAAGAACAAAGAAAAAATATTTTGTGTACTGGTTTCTAAGGAGCAAAGTAAGAGTATAAAGTGCTAAGGCTTGGACAACAGGTCCAAGCCAGAATTGACCTACAGATGAATTCTGTATATTTTATAACTGATAACCATTGTGCTAGTAGGTATTGTATTAAGTTATAACAACCCCCTTATGATGATGTAAAAAGTGCTAAAGCATTGAAATACTGAAGCCTGAACAACAGGCCCCAAGCCGAAGCCGCTAACTTAGTCTGTAATCATTAACAAAGTGTGTAAACTGGCTAGTGAAACATGCAGCTTAGAATATAGTCAGTAGTGAGGACATAATGCTGAGAGAATGTGTCCAACTTGCCTTGTTTAGCCTTGTTCAAGGCTGAGAACACACGTATTTGGCCTTGTCAGAAACTCCCTTGGTCTCCCCCCCTGAGCCCTGGCCAGGCTTTGGGTGGAATCCAACAGGAGAATGAAACCAGAAATTTTCCACTCAAAACAAAGGCGCCAGCTCTTCTGGCTTGCTGATTTTGGGGTATATAAGGTTGGACCTGCTCACAGTGACTTTGGAAGCCTCACCTATGGGTGGACACACCGCGGTGGATTTCCCACTGGCTGGGACGGGCTCCCCAAACCCTCGCTGTAACCGGGGCTGCCCAGCGACTGTGGGTCTGGGTGATGGTAACGGATGCAAGTGGTGAGGGATCTTTTGTAATCACCATTCTCTCTCTCTCATGTAATAAGGATTTGATGCATTACTCTGTATTTTCCTGTTTGTTGCTTTAGGTGTACTATTCTACTTTTTCTTACTGCGTTCTTCTGGTTTACTCTGTTATATCATTTGGTTATCACCAGTAAAATATGCCTGCTCTTTTCACTCTGGTGTCTGAGTTTAATTGGTATCCTTAATCAGCATAACAGAGTATACATGAAGGTAGTTATGGTTCAGGACAGATGAATGCATAGGTCAATATGGGGTGCTATAAAGCTGTGTACCATATTGTACCTGCAGCATTTGAAGGATGATCAAAAGCAGAGAGGGGAAGATGGACACTGTATGGGATAGGCACTGGAGGAGGAGAAGGCATTCACATCTCTGAATCCACTGTGCTACAGCTGGGTTGGCACATAGGTACTGTTCTCTTATGTATAGCTTACTGGGTTTTTTTAATAAATCTAACCACCCACTGAGGTTTAAAATCTACAGGAAAGAGCATACCAGAGAAAAACTAGTCATGTGATCTATAGAAATAGAAGGTACTTATGTTTTAGTCAAAACGTTTTCATTTCTTCCTTACTCTTCCCTGTTTGCTTGCTTCCTTTATTTTCAAATTCATGAAAAGTCGGGTTACATTTTGATTTTGTATCAGGCTGTTTGCATTGTTCATTACTGCCAAACTTACTGCTATAGTTGCATAGCACTTCCTCCCCCTTATGCAGCTGGCTCCATGCTTCATCCTATTATGTTACTTTTACAATGAGCCCACTGGAGTGTAAAGCCACCTGGGGCTTCTCTAAGGGTGGTCTTCAGACACAAGCTACTGTACCAGTAAATTCATATTGTCTCTTATGTAATAAGTTTGTGATGCCCAAACACTCTGAAACAGAATTATTACAACACTCAAATATGCAAGAAGGCTCCTATAAAAATTTTTGATAGCATGGTACATTTGTCGGTTAATTAATTTCAGCTATCACATAAACTGAGAGAGAAAAAAAATCAGGAAACACTATTTTGAGTGCATGCTGCAAGACTTCTGTTGAAGTACTGTAGGAAAGCTAGAGAATAGAAGCACTGTTTTTCAAAGGAGATATGTAGCAGTACCAGAATTTTTGCCATTGTTAAAACATTTTACAAATTAGAAAAATCTGTCTCTGGAAACAGTAAAAATAAAGCAGTCAAATAATGGTTTGAATACAAAGCTGAGTTTAGCCAGGTTTGGATGCATTACATACTGGTGCTAAGAAATCTTAGCTGGGCAAGAAAATGACAAGTGAAGCCCACTTGTCTACTCAAAGTCTTAACCAGTTTATGGGATCTTAATCTCTCCAAACTTCTACAACTAGTTGGTCAGTAACATTACAGTGCAAAGTCATTGTTTATTTTGTAAGCTCTGTCTCCCAAGGACTTCAGAATTCAGTTACAGGATAAATCCAATTGAAGACATGAGCAAACAGTACAAATAATGAAAAAAAATAAAATCAATATGTCAAAATTGTTTTGTCTTCCCTTGTGCGAGCTTTTGATAGGGCTCTTAGTTATGATAACTTAGTTCTTGTTTACTCTGCCTTCAGAGGAGATTACCAAACACTGAATTATCACTACGATTGGCTAGAAATGACAGGAGGAAATTGCAAGTGCATTAAATATAAAACATAAAAACTAAAGGTTTAATTTTTTCGAATTTTTCAATAGTTATATGTTCATTTTAATCCACAAAATTAATGAACATAATAATTTAATTAAGAGTTTAGGAAATTAATAAAGATGCTAAAAGGAGTTACCATTTTAAGGATGATGGCAGCTCTAAGCAAATGTGCAAGCTTTTATAAACATCACAGACTGTTATGCTTCAGTAGAATGGCAGTTGAGTTAAGTCTCTAGATTAGTTCTAATGATGTCTGCTTTCTATTGCAAACCTCTCTTCCATGAATTTCTTCTGTGGTTTTATGTAAGTCATTCAGGACATGAGCACCAACTGCTGTTTTAGGTACCTCAATCCAGTTTTTAGGCAAGAGTGAGTAAAGAATTCATCTCACATAAGTTAGCTCTCTAAAAATCACTCCATTTGACTTGCAAGCTCCTTCTACTGACAGAGGAGGGAGGCAGACATTTCTAGAGTCAGTTGTGGCATTTGACTGTAGGTGTCTACTATCAGTCATTACCAGTCATCCTCTGGAGTTGAATATATTCCATAAACATAGATTTTTCTGTATTTATTTTACATCTGAACAAGCTGTAGTAAAAAGAGAAAGGTATTAAAGTCTAGAAATGGTGTAATCACAACAGCCAAAACTCTGATATCCATTCCACAAATAATTTTCCCTGGTTATAGAATGAATGTGCAGCCATGCTTAAGGCCAGATGTGCAACATCAAGTGAAATGACCTATCTGCTTCTTGGTCCAGAGAAATTCAGCCACTGCATGCATAAGAAAAACCATGGGATGCCAACAGCACCTCCAGTATCCTACCAGATCTCAGAGCTGACATCAAACTTGCTTATGAAGCTTTATATGGTTACAGTCTTAGATCATGCCTGATTTTTAAGCACTTAAGACTGATTAGATCTGGAATTGGCAGATCTCTTACAACAGTCACAGTGAGCCACATCTAGAGCAGGAATAAGGATCTAAGCCTTGCATTCCCAAAGATAACAAGCTAACTATCAGTATTCTCAAGTGAGGCTGTTTTCCTCTGTTCATGGTTCCACTTTGTGCCCACAGATTAACAGATGGAGGCAACAGAGTGCACAAGAGGGTCATGATTTTCAAGTATGATCTTCTGAAAATTAGATACAAATTCAAGTTTACCCTCTTTTGAGGAGAAATGTGAATCAAAGCCTAAAGCATGTCATAATCATCTATCACATAACACTATAAAATGGATGCACTTGTTTTACTGGACCAGAAAAGGGACAATTCTAACTTTTCTAGACTTTAGTCTCTTTTTACCTGTTTCCAGCACATGCAAAAATTGATTACTTGTCTCCAATTCCTCATCAAATCCTCAGCTTTACTTTCTAAACAATGATTCTGTGCCTTAGAGTAAAAAAGAAAAATGTGAAATATTACTTGAGAGTCCCAATCCTCAGATGCTTCTCTGAACATGTCAGCAATCTTGAACAACAAATCTAGGTCCAGCTCTATCTAGCCTGTTCTGCAAACACCAGTTCAACTTGCTGTGACAATACAGTCCAACACTGACCCTTGTAAAGCACACACAAACATAAGGAACACTCATATCAGCTAACTGCTATCCTTCTTCTGGAATGATGTAAACTGACAAGAAGGCAAGAGACAAATCCCATACTGCAGCAACAGATGATGCCAGGGAACATATTCAGTACCCTACACTACACCTCTGCACATGCTTTGGTTGTGCCTCTGACTTAAAATTCCAAGAATCTATGGCTAGAGCACACAGAGTATGTCCATAGAGTGTTGCCATGACATTTTGCACATGGGTTTCTTGATAAAAAAGGAGTTCTGTAGATTACTTTAATAATTCTCAACTTTTCTGCTAGTTGGGTCTTAGCATTTCTGCCTCTTCCTTGATTTCTATAGATCCAGACTCTTCCTTTGGGTCTTTTTCTTCCTTTGGAGGCACTTCCTTTGGTGTGCATCCCGAAGTGAAAAAATATCCCCATTAGCCTTGGCTCTGTATCATTCTCTGGATACTTGGATGGCTGATAACTGGGGCTTTAATGAAGAAGGTGTATTTCACATGGGCTCAATATTATAAATACATAACAGCTGTTTCGTTTCTCTGTACAATTTCTGCACATACGTATACACAACAATTAGAAGCATTGTCTTCTAAGTAACCATTTTGCTAACACAGTTCAACACTATAAAATATGTCTAAGAAACAAGTTCACAGAATATTTCTCTTATTAAAAAGCAAGCCACAGAAATTCTCTTCACTAACATTTTTAAGAATGATATCTAAGTATTATGGTAATTACATTGAACTAGCTGTAACAAGTAATTGCAGTATAAATAGTTATGTAGGAAGGAGAGTCTGTCCTTCAATTGTTACTGATGTGTTTCCCATGTCCCTCAGTTACCACAGCTCTGCAGCACAGGTAATTGTCATTTTGCATTTCGTTTAAGATGCTGAATGCCACTGAACAAAATCCCTGCATTCTTTTCTGACAGAGAGGTTTATAGAAATTGTTTCTGTGGCAAGTTTCCAACACAGAAAGAACTCCCAGTCATGGCACTAGAAGCAAAATTCCACTGGCACATGAAATATCTCTTCTTTCATGCATTTCTGCATTTGTTCTCTGGAGTGTTGCCAGAAGAGACTTAAGTTACTGTAGCTAACACCATTGTAAACTAGTAATTGTGAAAGAGAGATTAAAAACTCCAGGGAAGAAAAACACTTCAAGTAGCAAGGAGCACTGAGTGGAAACACACTCCTGTCTCCCCATTGCAGTGGTACTACAAGGATATCTCAGAAAGCACAGAAGTGGAAGTACATTGCCTTTTCTAAAGGTTTGTTTGCATGTTCACCCATACTCCCTGTAGGTTCTGAGCACTTGCCATCTGAGCAGCCATCTTTCAAGGCACTCAGCAAGGTGACTCTTCCTCACTCAGTCTCTTCCAGTGGCATCCTGGTGCCTGCAAAAGGATTTTGACTGCAAATGTACCATTTTTTCTTACTCTAAGAGAAGTGCTCTTTGGCTGCAATACACCTTTTCATGCTTAGGAAAATTTTAATGGTGGCTCGTCAGATGTATTGTAAACTGGAAACTACATCAATGTGCTTTTATTTCAGTGGCATATTCACCGCTAGAATCCATATGCTCAACTTCTCTCCTAAAAACCAGCATTCAGCAAATGGCTTGAACATATGTATCTGGTTTTCATTTTCATCTTACAGAACACAATGCTATTGTCTCTTGTTCTACTGAAATAATCTACAGAATATGAAAAGAATGAAGTTAGTAATATCCCATTGTATATCAAGGCAAGTATTTCAAGAATTACTAGCTTAAATCATTGCTTATAGAGGGATTTTTTTTTTTCTCAGTGGCTAATTGAGTGTGTTCTATCTCAATTTGGTATTTTATTGTTATGATCTTAAGTTTTTTCCCAGATGCAGCCTGTTGAAATATTACTTTTTCCAAACATGCAGCATTTTCCATATAAGGAGACATTTAACCATTCCAAAACAGTACATACAATGTTAAGTCTGTAATAGGATGTGTTTTTCTGTGCTTCCTTCTCAATCCCTCACAATCAACTTGGCACATGCAGTGTCTGATATAATTCCAATCTGTTCATGCCAGTAATTGGCATGATCAAGGCTGGATCTCCAGTCCTGGATCTTCTACAATTCTTATGCTACGATTTGAATCCGTGCATCTGATTCTAACCTAAAAGAGACTTTAATTTATCTCCTTAGTGGCATTTTCTCCAGTTTAGTCATTATTTTTCAGCTCCGGTATACTAAAAATGTAGAAGTCACAAGAGAGGATTACATTCACATTGTCATGTGTGTTGACATTTGCAATGTAAACCTCAGTCTAACAGCGTTTCATGTTAAAATGTCCAATATGACCCTAAATTACTTTTAAGTCTTGACACAGATTCAGTGTTATATCTGAATTACAATCATTACCTATAAGTGCAAACTTGTTACATGTTGTTGACAGCTACATGGATAAAGGGAGAATAAAAAGGTATCAGTGGTGCTATGTTTGTCTTAAAAGAGATGCATTGCACCCAACAGTTGTATTTTTCTTAAACTGAACTGGCAAGAATATTTCTAGAACTGAAATATGAGGTGGGATTCATCCTCTCTAAATTCACATGTATGCCTTTTTTCTTCATTAGAAGTTTAGATGTTACAGACACATATCTCTAGGTTAATAATCTAGATACTATTTACAGTCAATGGAGAAAAATTGGTATCTCTAGAATGTAATTTATCTCATCCTAAGGCAGCTGTCTGAAATAGATAAGATGAATCATACCTTAGGAAGGTCTATTTCTCTCCATTTACTGTCCAGGGAATATAAACAAAGTTTAAATATGGATGTCTGAAGTTAAGGGAGATGATCCTATCCATAGAGGGAGTCATTAAAATATTTTTAAAATTTTATATCCCTATATTTCTAGCTAACATGACATTGTTTAATATTAGAAAGATAAATTGCTTAGGGGGAAAAAAAACAAACAAACAAACAAAACACAGCAATAAACCAAAAACCCAAGGAAAAAAGAACCCCAGATCTTCCTTCCCATTTCTGCTTTATAATTCATAGTACTGAAACCAGGGATTAGTACAATGGATACCTTTCTTTCTCTATTGCAAAAATTCCTGTGTAGCATCCAGTACTTGCAAATTAGAGAGGAACTTCACAGGTAAAATCCCAAGGCAAAAATGATATTCTTGTGGATATGACACTGCAATCCAGAATTTGCTTTTTAACAGGCAAGCTGGGAAATAAACACAGTATTAAGACCATATGCAAGAATTGTTTCTTCACAAAAATAAACCATTTAAAAATAAAGCGTAGAGTAGCACAGATTAATAAAGAAGAGACAGAATAGATGGCTTGTAGATTTTTATCCCAGAGTTTCAAGAAGTAGCTGTATCTGTGATAACTTGTTTTGATATGATACACAAGTGCTAACTTTCTGTCATTGCCTACTCCATGAAAGTTATTAAGTAAAATTTTGGTCTGATTTCAGAAAAAAATATGGCCTGAAAAATGTGAAAGACATCATTCCTCTCTTTTGGTTGGCTGATGGATTCTGCTTGTTTGTTTCCCCCTCTCCCTCCTCCCTTGCCCCACGTCTGGTCCAACGATATTATGCTAACTTTGTGAACTGAAATGGAATGCTGTTATCCTCAGAGGAGCTGCTGAGAAGTGCTGTTTTGATAAATACTGTAGGAATAGAACCCAAAGGAATTCAACTAAAGAAAATACATGATGCTATTTCATTTCTCTTTTTTGCCAGAGCTTTGATATGACTAGGCCCATCAGGAATAGAAACTCTGGTGGTGTTGCTACTGATAACATTTTTAGATGTAGGTCTTCCTATGGTTTATTCTATACTTAGTTCACGTAAACAAAATTTGCACATCAAAATCACTTTGCATGGTGGTCTTTTGTTTTTACTAGCTTTGAGTTTGTAACCTTTAAGGAATTCAAGGAACATATGCAGGTGTTTCTTTGTCAGCTGTTATTAGATACCAGGATGTAAGATGTCAGTAAGAATCATGACCATCACCCTCCCATTTTCTTATTGCTGCCACAGATAGCAAAGTAACTGCACCATCCGGCTTTTTTTCAAAGTGTAACCAGTGTCTGAAAAAATGGGTCAATAAATTCTGTTATCCAAACAAAATAACTCACTGAAATTGTTTTTGCAACTTAACAGAGAACTTGGCAGCAGCATACCAAACACAACAGACTGCTGCATATGAAATATATATGTATGTGAAATAAGGGTTGTATCTGAAGTAACAGGGTTTATTCAGCTTGTGTAGTGCTGCCATTAGTGCAAATAAAACTAATCCCAGGCTGACTATGACTATGGATTGCTAACTATGACACATTAAGCTTGACTGTGTGATAAGTATTTCACAAGCAGACAAAAACTTTTGCAGAGGTTCTCCTTCTCTGAGACTGATGATTCTTATATATTCGCGATCGGAAATTTTTGGACATATATGAATTGCTCATTATTTATTTAATATCGAAAGAGTCAATTACAGTGTATTCACAGGACCAATTATATGGACTGTAGTTGTGCTAGAAGCATGCATAGTTACTGATAAAAGGAGTTAGGAGGGATAGGACAATCGGATAACAGCACACATTATCATGATAGTGTCAGACCATAATGGGTGAAAAAAACAAGACAAAACAAAAAATCAGAACAACCCCCCAAAACCACAAACAGAGTGAGGGAATTAATATTTTACCAATGTATATCTTTGGAATATGAGAACAGGGTAGGATACTATCTACATGTGCTTGTATGCACCCAGGTGTGATAAAGAACACAATGTAGTGTTAAAGTCTCAACCTTGACAGCCTGAGAGCCCATAAAGGACGACTCATCAATGATATAGCTTCATACTATATATGGCACTGAATCAAGAGCCAGTTTTCAACAAGGGACAGTCAGAGAAGTAAATTTCAGTACTAAAATCAGACTACTTCATATATAATTAATGGACTTAGCTTTCATATCACTGATGTGAGCAACAGTTTCATGATCAAGCTTGTGATGCCCTAGGCTTTGTTTTGAAATCAGAAATCAATTCTGGCTAGAAAGGACATACAAAAATAATTTAAATTCTTCATCTCAGTAGTAATAATTACCTGTTTTTTTAAGGTATTTGCACTGGTATTTTGGTTGGGATAGAGTCAATATTCTTCATAGTAGCCAGTGTGGAGGTATGTCTTGGATTTGTACTGAAAACAGGCTTGATGACAAGGATGTGCTAGTTACTGCTAAGCAGTGTTCATGCAGCATCAGGGCCTCTTTCTGATCCTCACACTGCCCCACCAGTAAGTAGGATGGGGGGTGCACAAGAAGTTGTGAGGATACACATCTGGGAGAGCTGATCCTTTCCAAAGGGATATTCCATACCATATGATGTCATGCTTAGCACATAAAGCTGGGGGAAGAAGAAAGAGGGAGCAGATGTTTAGAGTGATGACATTTGTCTTCCCAAGTAACATTATGTGTGACAGAGACCTGCTTTCCTGGGGATTTCCTGAACACCTGTCTGCTGATGGGAAGCTGACTGGATTCCTTGTTATATTTTGCTGTGTGGAGGCTTTTGCTTTGTCTATTAAACTGTATTTATCTCAACCCATGAGTTCTCTTATTTTTACCCTTCTGATTCTCTTCTCCATCCCACCAGGGGGAAGTGACTGTGGAGCTTAGTTGATGGCTGGGATTAAACCATGACAGTATTATACTATACATTACTATAGGGTCCTGTATTTTGCCCTTTATCCCACAAGAAAGTCTAAAAGTCTGAACTATCAGAAAGAGTAACAGCAGACAGTCTTCACTTGTGAAAAATTTGTTAGCTCAACATTAATACAATCCCAACAATGCAGCTATTGCAGCAGTCTTAAATATGTCCTCTCACATGCACCACTTAAGAGAAGCCGCAATGGAAACCAGCTGAACTTTGCTTATTTATCACTTTTGTTACTTGGATGGACTTTTGTTCTGGTTTGTGGGCTCCCATTATTCTCAGTAACTATACTGTCAGTCACTGTAGTGATGTATATAGAGTGGTTCTCTATATAGTTGAGGACTAACTTGATCCTTTATTAGACAACAGCTTCTAAAACTCCTGTAGAAATTCCATTTACTGTTAAAAATTTTTCATGACACACCACTGGAAGCTTCACTTCTGAATGAAAAAAATATTGAATTAGCCAAATTTAAGCATTCCAAGGCACTCTTAACAATGTATATATGCATTTTTTTTTTTTTTTTTTTTTTTTTTTTTTTAAAATATGATCTCTCTTCACAAATATTAAAAAACCAGGATATTTGGTGTTTTAGCTGTTTATTCAGTCCTTTATGTATGTGGCATGATGGGAAAGATGAAGATTATTTATATTCTGTGAGTAAATACTAAATAAGTATCAGACCCTTGCTAAGTCCTGCAAACTTTCCCAAAGTGTCCCAGAAGTGCTTATTGAGTAGTTGGCTTTAGTCATGTTAACAGCTATCATAATGGATTAGGTGTATCTGTAAACAAACAAAGCAAGCAGCCTGAATACAAGTAGATTATTGATGGTCACTCCTGTTGGCTCCCTGTTGGTCTCTCTTCATTGGTGCTAATGCATTGGTGCTAATGCATTGGCATATGAGGAGGGAGTGCTCCATACAAAAGTCCTCACATGGGCTGGGTGCATCAGACTTCATCTGGATCTGTGGGCAGCTGTGCGTTATCTGGGTCATAGTAAACTACCCCCTGCACAGTTAGCTCCCTCAAGTATTGAATGCTTCTTTCCATAGTGGTCCACTTACTTGGTTGACATGTCAAGTCGTCCTTGAAGGGATACCTCTCCCTTACACTTGACAGAAGTTGCTTCCAGAGACTATTTTGTGTCTCCTTTCCAATGGTTTTGTCAATGCCCCCTTCCGTAGACAGGGATCCCAGTACCTCGCCTCCCTGCCTCTGTTTCCATTCCACTGTCCCTGTTATCCCAGCACCGCAGCAACCAGGTAACAAGCTGCTCAGCTGGCTGGTGGCTGTAACCTTTTCTTATGTCTCGCAACTCACTCATGGACAAGGATTGGGTGACTATCATTGGCTCTGCCTCCTCCTGTTCTTGTGATAGGCCTGGTTCATCATCACCCTGTGCAATGCGAGGGGATTTTCTTGTGTATTTCTTCTTCTAGATGGGAGCAGTTGACACTGCCGAGGGTTGGTTCTCTGGTTCAGCTGCAGCGCCCGTCCTCGGGCTTGTAGTGGTGCAGTCTCTGTTACTAGGTTACTCTTAAATAATAACTTAACCGTAAACAAAACCTGAACCGCATGCAGGAAAATACTAACTCCAAACATCAGAGTAAAAATATTTTGTCAACATTCCAAAGATATTTGAACTCCTCAGATTTCTCAAACACAGCTGTAAATAGCCCCAGGACCAATGACCGCACACTATCATAGATGAGCATCACATAGTACCACAGAAACATAACCTTAACCCACCTCTCATGGAAGGTGAGCAGCAGCATGGGAAATGCCTATTGCCAATGAGGTGATAAGATCTTAAGGAGCCAAGAAATCCACATTTTACCCAGTTTTAGTTATCTCAAACAAAAGAAAAGCCTTCATGCCCTGCATTGGGTGCCAAAAACTGTGGTGGTTTGAACTTGGGCGGCAGCCAGACAGCAGGTGTCACGGCCCTTCCCCCTCCCCCTCTCTCTGGTGACACTGGGGAGGGACAAAAGAAGAGAATTCGTGGGTTGAGTAAAAAGAAAGAATTTACTACATATAACAAGAGAACAATAGTGAGTTCAAAAGAAAACAGGTAAAATGCAACAGTGGTTTACCAAATCCAGAGACCACCCCCCCACACACACACATACCCCCCCACCACC
>NW_020799142.1:9087155-9096956 GCF_003259725.1 Athene cunicularia | reverse complement strand
TCTTCCAAGATTTTTCTCTATAAACTGTCTGCCAAAATGAAGAGATGATATGATGTAGTTGGCATCTTAGTCCTTTGTTTCAGGTCCTGTTTCTACTCTATCTGAATATTCTTTTTATTATCCTTCTCCTTTTCTATCCTCTCAGTCATAATACTTTCTGTCTTATCCTGAAGGTGACCTTGGTGGGAAATAAAACCTTGGATAATTGGTCTATTTTCCACTTTCATGATAAATAAATAATATCTAAAATAGATCTGTTAAAAAACACTGATTAAAGCCATAGTCTGCTCAATGATTTTTTTGAAACAAAAATCTAGTCATTCTTAAGCTTTGGCAACAATTGGCAAAAGTGAAATTATGACTTTACGAAGAAATAAAAGAACAAAATCTCTAGAAAAGTGCAGCATTTAATCTTTAAACAGAGTTTAAAAAGCCATTTTTGGTGTGTAAAATACTAACCTCCAATGCCAGTCTATAAGAATGAGAACTCAGGATTCCATGTTCTGCTTCACAGGCCAGGGGTATGAAATAGTACACTAAAAGCTTGCCCATATACCTTTCTGCAGACTGTAATGAATTTGATATATCTTTCTTGAAAATATAAACAAAGAATGTTCAGGAAGAAAATACACTTTTTAAGATGCCAAAGATAAAATAAGCTTTTTGAGCCTCTGTGAAAACTATTTTAGGAAAATACATGTAGAGTTCATACTAAGCTCAGAACTCAAATATACTTGCATTTGAACGATGTGATATGTTACTATTTGGCTTTGTGTCTAGTTAACTTAAAATAATGGACTGATCTTGATGGATTCAGGCCACAACTCAAAATGTCATACACGGGAAGCATGAGAAAAGCTTTGCTAAACATAAATCAGACCACTGATTAATGGAGTTTGTCCATAACACTGTTAACAGGAGACTTAAGAGATAACAATTGACCTCAGAAGATACTTAAAGAATTATATGCCACCTCCTCTAAAGTGTATGGTATTTCTTTTTATTTTCTAGTTTATATTTAACCCACCAGATAATCCAAGTCATACTTAATGATTATCCTGCAGTCACTAAACTTGAAAATGCATCTTTCTACACCAACCTTTTCTTTATAGCTTTCAAATCTTTGAAAGCAGTTACTTTTGTGAAATGAGTAGAACAGATTGCTGAATTGTGTAACTCCTGCAGTGTCTACACACCAAAAAAAAAAAAAAAAAAAAAAAAAAAAAAAAAAAAAAAAAAAGGATAATAGGCTCAAGTACAGGGAGCATGAATTCAGTTTACAGGAAATCTCTATCCTTGTTAATGTCTCCACAGCCAAAGAACTCCAAGATCTACTTCCAAGCCACACACAGTTCCTGGTGTTAACTGCTGGAGCCCACTTAGCAGAGGAGCCCCTTATTAGCATTGACACAGAGACAGTTTCATTCCTTGCAGTCAGGCCTAACAGCTTGATGTTTAATGAATACTGCAATTCACAAAACTATTTTCAGCAGTTTTGGGTGCTCTGTGCTACAGAATATTTGATTTTGTTCTAGCTTTCCTTCCACTACTGCAGTGAATTTCTGTGAGTTTCCACCATCCCCATTTGGGTTTTTTCTCTTTTCAAAGAAAAGGGAAAGTTGTGGCTGACTGTTCATTTGAATAAACACATATTGAGATTCAAATAAGTATTCTAAGGTAACCCTTTAAAAGTTCTCACAAGTACATGACAGCAGCTGCTTTAGAGCATGTAGAGAGCAGTGCTTGTATCTGGAGCTTTACAGCTCTGCACATTGTTAAAAATTAGTGGAAAATCACATACTGTGCATTTGCATGTGTCATTTCAATAGCTTTATTATTTGGCAACCAAATGCCATCAAACGCCCAAAGCATTTGCACTCATCAAGGATAAAGTCCTTGGCAAGTGTGAAGACTTTCAAATGAGTTGAGCTAAAATTAGGCCTGTTATAAAGGTTTCCTAACATGTGATAAGGTTTTCTTTCATGGTTACATAACTTAGTAATATAACAATAATATGTTGCTAAATTACAGAATATTAGTCATGAGAAATGTAATGAAAACATATCTTTCCACAAAGTTTTAGGATTATAAGCACTTTAGAAAAGTTCCTTCCTCCTTTTGAAATAACACACAATACCTAGTGTAAGTGTAGCCATATTCTGCCTCATTCAGATTCTAGCATAGTTGCTCATTAGGTGTAGATATAAAACAAAACTATATTTGACAGAAGTTCCTAGAAATAGAAGAGAATACCAGGAGCTCAAGCTTACTGCATCCATTCTAGCAATATTCTGATTATTCATTCATTCATTCATTCACTTACTCATTCATTACTGCTAAATCAATGGGAGAACTTATGCACATGGTACAACTTCTACACTGATAGATCAACTAGGAATGATTTTACATCTTATGGACATGAATACCTATGAGCAAGTGATGTAGTGCAATTAAGAGAGCAAATTCCAAGCAAATAAGTTACTTCAGAAAATTCAAAAACCTAATCATTTTGATTATTTTTTAATAGCAATGTGAAGTTCTGCGTTTATCGCCTGATGGAACGCCTGAAATGCATTGTGTGCATTCAATAGCAGTCTAGGCTTCTGAATAGGACACTATAAACCTGATTTCAACAGACTGAAAACAAGATGTGACAAGCAGTTTGACACTGGCCCTCTACTAATTTCCGCTATTTGTAAAGAGGCACGTCTGAATGGAAATAGCTCAGCAGAATGGGACAGTATGGTTGAGGCCATGTCAGTCCACACATAAAAACCACAGTGCTGGGGAAAATAAGCAGCCATTGATTTCTAGTGAAAGCCCTCAGAGTCTGGGGAAAGCAGCCAAAACGAGGCACCAGCTGCTCTCTGCTGGAAATCTTTTGTGGAAGAGTGAGAGAAGAGAGAGAAAGCTGGTGGGTCTGAATGGGGAAACAAGGCAAAAATCAGGAAAGAAGACGTACTGCTGACTGCCTCAGCAATGCTTCATTCCCAACACTCAGTTTTCTCTGAAAAATGGAAGATGGGAAACATACCCCCAAACTTCTCTATCTTTTATTTATGCAGTGTAATGAGAATGTTTTCAATGGGAATTTCTCATGCTCTTTCATATTCCCTGAATTCAGCTATAAACTTTGTGTTCTGTGTATGTATGTATTTATTTATTTAAATACTGCTCCAATCCAGTAAGTATGTGCATCAAAAATGGAACAAATACTCAGTGTGATTGCAGCTCCTCTTTTGCATAATTGCAACAAGTTCAAGGATATAATAAATGGAGCATATTTTGTTTGAAGTTTTCTGCCTGTAAGACAAAACTCTTCCCTATCTGCTCTTTAACTACCTCTATAATGATTTCATGTTACAAATTGTAGTGAAACTCTTCAGCACTGAGTAATAACTATCTTGCTTCTATCCCAGACACTGCAGGCAATGCATCCTGCAATGGAATACAATATTCATGAAGGAGTTCCAAGTGAGCGGTTTCAGATGGTCTGAAATGGTTCCTACTCTTAATTTCCTTCCTAGGCCAGGATACACAAGAAGGGGGGCAAAGAGAACAGTTCCAGGCCAACACTCTGACTTAATGATGGATCCAAAATCTAAACCTTGCAAAACTGTGTGAGCCTTATCCAAAAAGGACTTCTTTTAAGGAAAAGAAGTTACTTCAAAAGAATTAGCAGAGTTGGCCAAAGCTAGGCAATATCCAATCAGCAAACAGTTTTTGAAGTCTGTTCAGAACTTTAAATAAGAAACTTCAAGTGCCTTCAGCTGTAAACAGCTTTAGAGACATCCCATCGATGATGATGACATGAAAAATGTGACAAGTTGGCAGTTATGGAAAGTCTCTGTAACAGTTACAGATGCTTTTTTCCAACTTGATTTTCACAGCTTTTTATCATCAGTGGAAGTTACTAAAGGGTCAGTGTTACACTGCCAGTCACATCTTGTTGTCATTGTATTGAAATCACGGTTAGAAGGCTCTTTCTGAAGGAATGCATGTGCATGAAGCTGAGTATTGGGTTACACTGTAAAGTAACAAAATTCTGGACTGCTCATCTAACAGTGCTTCCAGGGGGCTGACAAGGTAAGCAGGTTCTGTCTCTCATACTCTGTAACTGAATGTATAATTTATCTTTCTTTGAGTGTTTTGAATCTTGGCCAGTTTGCTCTGTTTCATGTTTTCAGATCATCTGGTGTACCTTTAAGAACAACTCCCTCCACTTGTCAAATGGACCGTCACCCAACTTTTTCTTAACCTAACTACTACTCATCAACTCTAGTATTTACTTCTGATCTTTAGTTTTACAGAACCCGTGTTTGCTTGCTTCAGAGCTTGTAAAACCTACCAGGCTACCAAAAAATTCTATGCTGTCTTCTGCTTTACTGAAGATTATTGAAAAATAACTAGTATTAATATGAAAATACTTTAAACATCTGTATGACAATTTGTGTTTTGTATAGCCACCTGTAACTTCATGCTGCAGTTCCTTTTCACTTTCCTTGGTTTTGTGCCTCATCCTCTCTACATTTCAGATAAATGCTTTAACTGTCTGATGTTTTCTCTTTTTTTACTCTTTCACATAACAGTACACTTCACAGAAGTAAATACTTCAAGGGATTGCAGGAATGCTAGGCAGAAAAGATCTGCAGTTATTTACTGTAGGCTGAACTGCCACAGGCAAGGGATGTATGTGCATATGTTTGTGATTATAAAACTGGGACTCAATTTCATTTTGGATTCCCATCACCCTAGTATTTCTGGCCCTGATCTTCACAGCTAAGGTTATGAACCTTCCAAAGTTCTGTGTATTTGCAAAGAGCAGTCTCGGTATGTCAACATTGTAGGATTGGAGCTCATGGAGAACTAAGTATCATATAATTTGAAGTAATTCAGTGG
The DNA here is from genome assembly GCF_003259725.1 of Athene cunicularia. NCBI lineage: Eukaryota > Metazoa > Chordata > Aves > Strigiformes > Strigidae > Athene > Athene cunicularia. The sequence continues at coordinate 9,092,057 of NW_020799142.1, read as the reverse complement.
CTCTGAACAGCATCAAGTCATCTTCATTCAAGTAACAAAACTTTCTGACCAAATGCCAGGATTGCACACTCCATTTTCATTCATCTTCAGAAACCTGGACTATTCTAGTAGAAAGTTTAAAAACAACCAATATGAAGATGATGTTTAAAAAAATCCCTAGGCACATATCTCTTCAAGAAAGTGCATTCTTTCACAGCCTGTTGTTGGCTGTATTATTGTTGCACATTAGGTAGAGAGGCACAAAATCAAGTTGAAGAAATTTTGCTTAAATAAATTGAATCCAAAGAGAAAAATAAGAATATAATTAAAAAAAAAAAAAAAAAAAAAAAAAAATATGCTTATTAGATGGTACTGAGCTAAATAACAGAACAACAGTAAAAGCATATTATTTTAATTGAAAAAAATATGACATTCCTCTTGCACCCTGTTTAGACAGGCTGGGATGTCTTTGTATTATAACATGTCTGGATTCATCCATTTGTGAAATTCATTAAATTCATCCAGAATAATCTGTTTCCCTACTGCATTGTTATTCAGATTTATTAGAAGATGCATTAGAAAAGTTTGCAGTTGTTTAGCAATTATCATGCACTTTATAAATTTTCCCTATATCAAAACCTTGGAGTACAATTTAATTATGCCCTAGTAGTGCCTGGGATACAATTCATTACATTAATTTCTTCATTTTCAGCAAGTACATGTTTTATCTATATTATTTCCTGATTTTTTTTTTTATTTTATTTTTTTTTTTAACCTAGTGAATGGTTCAATACACACAGTACAATTGGATCTCTATAGTACACTCTCTCATCATATGTCATACCTATCTATGGATATCCAGCTAACTACAATGGTTTGCATCTTGGGCTTGTGTAGTTAGACATGGCAATTCAATCTGGCCATTAAAGTTTACATCTGCTAAAAATACAGCTCTAACACAGTATGATACATTATTATGTAGTAAAAAATGTAATTTAATTGGAGGAGGGCAAATTAAGGTCACCTTTTAATACAAGGCTTCCCATATCAGAGAGTGGAAGTGTGCATGTGTGTGTATAAATATACACAAATTCATAGATAGAGAAATATATATTTAGAGGGAAATGGAAATACTGGCAAACCATGACTCAAATAGTTTTGGGAAGGATGAAGTTAGAATTTATGTCTCTTTGAAAGGCTACAGTGCAGAGGTCTATACCTCTGTTATTAAAATGTTTATAATTCTAATTGTATTTCTAAAATTAGAATATTTAATGTAGTTCAATTGATAATCATTTTGATATTTTTCTTATAAAGAATTCCTAAAGGCATAGTCAAGAACCATAAAGATTAGGTCAGAATAGTTATTATAAGATCAGTTATATCTAATGGGAGACATTTAGCTGAAAGTCTTCACATAAAGTTCAGAAGTATTGCTTTTTCAGAGAAATTGAATAAAAAATTTGAACACATAACGATGTGGAAAAATTCCACACCATGGTCCATAGTCAGTCACCAGTGCAGAAAAACATTTGATATTTCAATATTGCTTTAGAGTTATGATGAATGTGACAATGTGAGGATTTCACACCATTTATTTAAAAGGATAATATATATTGAATGATCAAGAAAAGTCTGCCAATTAAAACTTATTTTAACATTGCATCTAGTCTTTTTAGATCTTCCTTCATCAAAAGTGTTTCTCATCAAGGCAATTAATAAAAGTAGAAGAGAAGAAAGTCTACTCTGCTGAACCTAATGCTACTGGAACTGAATTGAAGACATCGGTGACAAGAAGACCAGAATAGGCAGTAGTCAAGGAGTCAGTAGCACCATGTGGCATGGCAAGCAATAATCTGAATCTGGTGAGAAACCAGGCTTCACCAGTTTTCGTAATTGTGGTTTAACACAAATGACTGGAAAAAACAGCTTACAGAAGCAATCTTCCAATTAAATTTTGCTTCTTTGTAGATACTGTGCCTATCACTTCCTAGCATGTTGTCTAACGTGAATTGATGCCAAAAGGTTATAAACTGCTGAACACTGACACCACACAAGAATATGAACATTCATCAGTGATACTCTGTACAAGACCTTGGAGTGTATTGTATAGACTGATGTTTCTGTTAGATGACACAGGAGTACTAATGGAGCACAACAAAATTATATGGAAGTCCAAATGCGGTTACTTACCACCATTCCAAGTCAGACATTGCAAGAGAAACTATTGGGAGAAAAATCTGTATTTCATACTAGATTTTAAACTCTTGGTCACAAAAATTCCACTTTACCATTTAGGTCCCCACTCTTTTAATTTTACCAGAGCTAAAAATGTAGCCCTCGAACAAATTCAACCTTATTCAGATAAAGTTTGTAATAAGGACATCAGAATTTTGGCCACATACGTAGATTTGGGATCAGGCCCTCTTGAATTAGAAGTCAAGATGAAACAGACTGAAGAAAAAGCATATGTTTCTCATAGGTATACTGCTAATATTAAGCATACTGCAAGTCTATTTTGAAATCTGTCTGAAAATATCCTAAAGTTGTAGCCAGAGTTTCCATGCTATTCAAACCATTCAGCCTGTAATAGACATAATAGTCTCTCTTTTATTTTCAGAGGCAGGAATATATTTTCATTTGTTCACCCGCAGCTTTGAAAGTTGCTGACAACACATCTTCTGCAGACGTTTTTTCCCAATGTCAGATCCAAGCATACACAAAAAATTCTGTGTTGCATGGTCAAAAACTAAATCAAGACCCACATTCAGTTTTTGCCAGTGAGTCTGTGCTTTGCAATGTATAAAACCAGTCACTCTGATATCTGGCACTCTCCATAACCTAGCTATGAGCTTTTCATGTTGGTACAATCTCTTCTCTCCTCCTTTGCCCCCTAACAGCAAACGATGCACAGGCACCTCTAAGGATGCAGAGGTGTTTTCTGCTCATCTGTCCTTCTGTCACAGGGGTCATATAAGCCCTTCCTTATCTAAACCCCATGATGTAAAGCACAGACCTGTCAGTTCTGCTTAGTGCTGCCGTGGGATTTCCCAGAGAAGTTCCTCAGCTCCATGACTTCAGGCAGGAGTAGAGTATCCCATGGGCTGAGCCAAGTGGCACAGACCAGGGCTCAGTCATCATTGCCTTGGAGGTTATTTGTGGAAAGTGTGATCACTATGACAGATATCCAAATCACTTCAAAATTTATATGTCATCTCTAATTTTGAGAGTGGAAAGACAGCACTTTATTTAACAAAATGGTAGCACCTTTTTTTTTTTTTTTTAATGTAAGACTTTCTCCTTATCAAAGATCCTCCTTCTCCCTTCTGCTTTCTAACCATAGAGTTTACCAGATTATTATTCACTTAATCTAATGTCCTGCTGTACAAAATCACTCTTAAATTCTCAGTGTAATTAAATTAATACACAGATGGGAATGGCCTCCTCCACAGCTTTCTTTTCTCATCATATTTCCAGTAGTAATTGTCTATTTTCCTTTCCTCTGCAATTAGCCTACCAGATCTGCATGTGTGTGCTGAGGGAGTACAAGACCTGAGGAGATATCCCAGGTTGTGGAGGCCATCTGCCTCCTCCACCATGCAGTGGTACCATGATAGAGTTCCCCTGATGAACTACATCAGCTTCCCATTTTCTCCCTGCAATTACCCCTGTTGCAAATCTTCCTAGACTTTATTATTATGATGGTTCAAAACCTCCAAGTTCTCAGCCAAAATATGTTCGTAATCAGCTTAAACCCATTAGATCTCATTCCAGCTGCATGCTTTGGCTTAAATATGATTTTTGTGCACATGTCTCTCTGATGGGCCAATATTCATATTCATTTGGTCTGTGTTTTACTAGTCTGAAACATACTATACTTGGTTTATCTCAATTTGTAAGACATTCTTTATTCATATGATGTATCTTCACTTGCACATAGAAAAGGTTGAATTAATATTTCTTTCACCCGAATTATGTAAACTTTTATATCTGAGGTCTAACCAGGGCCTTGCACAGTGCTGCTGGTATCAATAGCTAAAGGTAACATTTCACCTTTTTTTTTTTAAAGTGTCATCAGATTGGTGATGCATATTCATTACCTCTGTATACATTGCTACAGTTGATGGTGAAATATTTCCATTTCTAATACATTAAATTATGCTTTACTCTCTTCCAAAGTGTAAGAAGGACCAAGCTGATTTTGATTTTGAGAAAAAGAGCTGCATAGTCTGTCCTGCCAGGTCACCAGAGTGAGCATACTGGAGTTTACAAAGTCTTAGGGCAATGAGAGGATATTAATACATGTGGCAACCTAAAATACTAATGTAACAACTCGGACCATATTCCCAGGGAAAGTTCCATGAGAAGTGACAAAAATGTCATCATAACTTAGCAACTAACTTCATTAAGAAGTCTGCTGATAATATCAATTAGAAAGTTAATAAAAAATTTGGCAGAAAAATGAGAGAGATAATGGTCATCTGCTTTATTCAGCAAAGTCCTGTTTTGACCAGCTTCAGTAGATATTATGAATTTACTGAATGCTGATATAAGAAACAGAAAAGAAAACAAAATATATTCCCTGAAAACAACTTCAAAATAAAAAGTCATATTATTGTATTTAAACAGGGATTTCTGGAAATGTGCTTCAGTACCATTCCACGGATCCAGGGTATTTAAGTGACTTGTCTCCTACCTTTCATTTGGAGGTACCAAAATAACCCATAGAGAACTTCAGACTCTGGACTAGGTGTTTGCAGCTTGTATGAGACTGCTAACAATACACCTCTTTTAAGGCAAAGTACCAGTGCTTTTCTCTATTACTCATGTTTGCTCTGGAAGGAACAAGTCAGATTGAAAGATAATGTTTCCTATACCTTTCAAAAAAAAAAAAAAAAAAAAAAAAAAAAAAAAAAAAAAAAA
>NW_020799142.1:9006943-9087105 GCF_003259725.1 Athene cunicularia | reverse complement strand
TTTTTTTTTTTTTTTTTTTTTTTTTTTTTTTTTTTTTTTTTTTTTTCCCCATAAAATAACATTCAGACAAAAAGCATAGAACACAATAGTTCAACAACTTAAATAGCCACTCAGTTTTTCTGCTAGAAAGAATAAAAATCCTGTCATGAGAAGAAGAAGTTTTAAAAGCCAGGTTGTAACTGTTTTCCAGCTTTGGGCATGATAACAAGAAAAATAGCATAGCAGTGGAAAAAAAAAAGAAAAAAAGATAGGGTTCATTGTCACACACAACTACATAATTTGGTGCAAATTTAAAAGCAAAGAAGCTGTGTATTTTAAATACACAAAATACCTGAAGTGTTTAAGTTTTATTGTGTCGTAGTATTATCCAATTTTAAAAAATGACAAAAAAGGTAAAGAAGTAATTGTACAGTTCTGCTTCTTAGGCTTCCCACCTTGATGTATTACTCATCATTTGTCTTAGGTTATATGCAACATTGCCATAACTATGACTCAGGGGGAGTTATACATTCTGCCCTTGAAGTGACTCTGAGTTACGTATTTATTGACTGATTTCTAAAATACACTTATCTAACAAATTCTGAGCGAATGGTTAGAGATTAAAATATAAATAGATATTTGTGATCACACACATCCCAACATCACTCTGGCAATCACTTGAGTTAGTAGATAAATTTTGGTCTATGCTCCAAAGGTCAACAAATTCAAGCTGTGATGATGGGTGATATAGTGCAAATTATACAGCTATAGACTATATACAGCTGCGTACTGTATTCACATACAGCCTTAGTACTTGACTACTCAAGTTTTACCCAGTTTGAGGGATGGTGTTGGTTTCCAGTAGGAATTACCCATGGTTTTGAGGAAACGAGGGTAGGAAAGATGTTCCATGATGCAGTAGGGCAGTAAGCAGGGATGAAGAAACAAGAGACACTGAGCTATGTGAAGGTGGATATAACTGACTGCAGCTGAAGCAGTGGAAAACAAAAGTCATTCAACACCTTCCAGGCCTTTCTTCAGCACAGAACATTAATGGGTAGAGCTTTGGTTCTCAGCTCATACTAACTCCACAACTGATGCAAATCCAAAGTAAGGGCAATAGTCCTGGCTTGATATATTCTCCATCTGGTTCAGCTGAATCTGGCCACTACCTCATAAAGACTGTCAAACATTCAGGAAGCTTAAACATTCATGATTTTGAAAACAGCTGGGTGAGTTAAGATTTCAGAGTAGCCTCTACCTTGAGCTCCATTTGTTTTCATTAGCCTATATTAGATGCTCTGCAGCAGATATACAGATTCTGACGGCTTCCCTCCCATGGTGTGATAAATGAGCCTCACATCTTATAACTTAGCTGTTGAGCCCAGATGGCAGAATATCCACTGGGGAAAAAAAAAAATAAAATAAAATAAAAAAAAAAAGACAGGGAATCAGCAGGTCATGGAAAAAAGAGTAGGGAATAAACTGAGTCAAGACATCCCTAAAGCATGTGTCCCTTGGCTCATTCAGAGTCTGAAGATGCCTATGATGGAAGTTTCCTGCTATCACTGTCTGTAGGAAACACAGTCCCATATGAAAGTTTCCCTCCATGTTCCCTGTAGTTTTTGGAGGTTCAAAGTGCATCCTGATGACAACACTGTGCACATAAAATGAATTCATATAATTATTTTTAGCATGTAATTAGGAACATATGCTCACTTACAAACTAGAAGCACAAAGTATATTCATCACACAATTTACATAGTAAGAAAAAAAAAAAAAAGAAAAACCCACAGATTGGCACAGAAAATTTTGTCTATAAGCAAGACGACACTGACTTCTATGGTATTAATAATTCATATATTTTATCTCATTCAGGGCATTTCAGAAAGTCCATTATACTATATTTTCTGTATAGTCAGTAAATTTTGTAGCTCTTAAAACCCGTGAAATGAAAAATAGGCTTGAAAAGCCATAACACCATCAATACATTAATATTTATGTAGCTCTTTTCATGACAAACATTCCGAAGTGCTCTCCAGTAAAAGAAAATGAAATAAAGCATGAGCAGAATTCAGATTACTATAAGTCAAAAGGTCACTGGAAAAGACAAATCAAATGAATCTGTTTGACCAAGAGACTGACCAAGTTCACCCAGTTAACTCTTGGAAATCTTGTGGTCTTTCCTAAACCTCTGGCTACCCAAGTTTTAGGAATAATCTGTCAAGATTCGGAAAGGAATCAAGATAATCATAACAAATAAGGGGGACAAGTTGAGGCCATTTCACTATAGACAGATAAGAAAGTGTTGTTTCAAATAAATACTGAACATACAGACATTGCTTTTCCCTGGCCATTTATATATTTGATATAGCTGATAAAAATGCAGTCATTGAAAATTAGAAATAAATATTTATTTTATTCACATACTATAGCAGCAAAACTTTGATATGAATTATGTTAATTCTTTTAGCATGATGCAGTCATTCATGGGTGAAAAATGAACGTAAAGGGCAAATGCTCTCTAATGCATAAATACTGATTCTCTAATAGTAGCTTGTCTTCACTGAATTTTCATCCTTCAGTTTCTTAAAAAGGATTGTATTTCATTGTAAAAATTTCCTACAGTTTTGATGAGTTTCTTCACTGCCTTATAATGTTTATGATTGAAAAGAAGAAACAAATTTGGAACCATAAATGAACACAGCAAAACTGAACATATTTCATTAGGTGAAATTAGAAGAATGAGCTGGTTTTCCTACCTTGGCAATACCTCATGACAGAGGATTAGGGGTGATGCTGAATTTTATCATTATATAAAATCTTCCAGAGCATAATCTGGGGTTTCTGTGGCTTCCAGAGGGTTTAGATAGTTTTTAGAAGCTAGTTGTAACAAAGATCATTAATAAAGAGGCCCATTTATGAAATGACTGGGTGTGATGATTGGACTCATTAAAGACCAAAGAAAGCTCTGGTTTTTTTTTTAATGAAATCAGTAGAATAGCAAGCAAGAGAATACTAGGTTAATGATCATGGCTTTTTGTGTTTGTTTTTTTGGGGAAAAAAACACCCCACAACTGAAAACAAAAAAAGAAAACCTATATATTTGTCCACTTGTATTCAGTTACTGCCAGGCATCAGGTTTTCTGCTTTTCACTGAAAGATGAACATCCATTTTTCTATAGGTATCTGTTTTTCATATTCAATCACTTAGTAATATAACTCCATTTTGTTTGAGTGGTTTTTAGATTTATTCAGTAAATTCAAAAAATCCCACTGAAATTCACAGGTGAACAGAAGTCATTCACTTTAATTGAGAATATTTAAATGTTCTTTAGCTACATGAGCTCACACTAGTTTTCAAGTCTGCATGCTGTTTCAATATTGACTTTATAGCTATCAAAAGACAGTCAGATCTAAAACTAATTGTAATCTCATTGGGACTACAGATTCATCTCTGACAGTCATAGTCATCTTTTTCCAGCCTCTTGTGCCAATGTCTCTTCCCATCTTGTAGAGTTTGTTAAAGCACCCAGAAAGATACCCAGACTATAGGGTTTATCCCTGAAGTATTTTAGAGACACATTGATTTTGATAAAAGTAATAAGTATTTTGACATTGTGTATTTACAAATAAGATCCACAGAAGATGTGGAATCTGAAGGACTATTTGGCATACTAGAATTTTAATATAGGTCCCAGCAGTGCTATAGACCATATGTTGGATAGCTGTTGCTTACTGAAGTAACCCTCAGATTTGATGGGATTCAAGAGACCAAATGCTTTGGCTTAACCAAGGTGACAGACAGAAAACACCTAGACAGAACCTGTTTCTTTACATAAACACAGAAAGTAATCTCTTTTAGAGGTCATTAATTACAAGAAAAAAAGTCTGTATGTATGTAATAAAAAAATCAAGTAATGTTTTCTAAATAAAATTTTAATTCTATGTTTTATGTGGGGTTCAGAATCTCCATTTGAGAAGTTTTGCTTTCATACTCAGTTTAGGAAACACGATGACAGCTAAGAGTAAAAAAAGAAATAGAAATACTAACGAAAAATATCATCTGGATCTGGAGATCTGGATCCTAGTGGACAGTAGTTATTGTGCTATAGACTGTGCAACAGCAACTACACAGAGAAACATGTCCCATCAATAATAGAGTCTTTGGGGCCAGGAAAAGAGTATGAAGAAAAACGAGGAAACTACCTCCTTTTATCACCTAGAGAAAGATCTGTAACACTATTTGGCATCTGTGTCTTTTTGTCATACATTATCAGTATGTGACGGTTCCAAATACAAGATCTGACTTATTTTTCTTTTAAGTGATGAATGAAAATAATGAAAATTGTAACCACTAAGGTTAAGAGAAAGACAAATTAAAAATCAACCTCCATTGACACAAGACATTTGCTAAGCTTCAGATGCCTCAGGGCTTGCTCTGGTATGAAATGCATCTCCACAAGAGAAAACACCTGCGTATTGAGAAAAGTTTTGCTTATGGGTGTCAATTTTAAGAGTGTCATGTTTTTTCAAAGGTGATATGTCTGAGAACAGGAGAAAAAGTGTGTACAGTTTCTGACATTGAGTGGACTGAGTCAGTGTTATGACCTCTGTTAACTCTCCCTAGTATCCACAGAATGAGGCAGACACCTCAAACTAGTTTCCCTACATGCTGGATGGGAAAATGCAACAGCTTATCAAATATGAAAACTAAACATAAAGATGCATCACTAATTCCACCAATTTTCCATTCTCTAGGTACCTGCCAAAAGATTGCAAGTAATTCTTCCATCTATTCAAGATCCAGAACTTCCATGATTTTTCGAAGGAATAATTATTTTTTTTTTTTAATAATGATGGCTACATGAGATGTAGTTCCCACCTTTCAGGTAGCAACATTGGGGTCAGAGCATGTATCCAGGCAGGAGTTTTAATATGAGGCTGATAGAGTTCAAACCCACTTCGTTTTGATAGACTTCTTACCCAAAACTTCTAGACTCGGTTGGGAGGAGGGTAGAGAAAGTCTTCTCCAGTGTTGTGGAAGTTTTGTAGCAAGGAATGTAAAGTTAATTTGGCCAGAATGGAAGCACAGGAAGAAATGGCTGGCAACCAAAGTTTAGACCATTCTCTGGAAAAAAAGGAGTATGACTTATTAATCAATGTCTGCTCCTGAGGTTGTTTGTGGAGTTTTTTACTCAGTGATTGTCTAACTTAAAATGAAAAAATAGCCCTGGAGCAGGAAATGCAGTGTACTAAAGATTTTACCTAAAATCCCGAAAGAAAAACTACAATGTATGGATAGTCTTTTGTTTGTTCTGTATTTACCCAACCAGATTGCAATTTCTATTCTGCAGTAGGATTCTTAGAAATGCTGTTGCAGAAGACCAAAAGTAATAAGGCAGGGTCTGAGAAGATCTACTTAGAACATACTTTAATGTAAAATCCATATTCTGTACCTGAATCAGGTTAAATGAGAATATGAAATTAGGGGATGGAATGTTCCCACCTGGAAAATATCAGCACATATTTTTCAGTCAGAAAACATTTCTTCAGAGTAACTGAGCCCCTCTGTTGTGCCATCTTTCCACAGGGACATTGATTTGCCAATTACTCTAGGCTATGTATGTTATTCTTATTTCAATAAGCATGTACTCAAACACATCCTTGAGGCCAAAATGGGTTACCTGACATATTACTTAGTCACATCCTCTAGCAGTGTGATCATCTTGAAAATGCATCAGTTAATGGTTAGTGGAAACAAGTGAAGATTGTTCACTTTGTGGTGAGGAATGCATTCAGGCATATTCAAACTGTATGCAAGTATTTAAATTTATATGTAAGTAGCAAAAGGAATTGTTCATCCCTCTTACTCCTCAGCTTATCAAGTCTGAGCTATCTGACAGTCAAGAATTACAGACTCCAGCTTTTTGTGAAAGTTTTTCCATATTTTCTGTGCGAACTGATTAATCCAGGGTGAAACTGAAGGGCTCCAAATGTGGTTCTTCAGAAATTAAAGAAAACAAAGCAAGGTGGTATTTCTTTTGGTAAATGGTGTTTCTGGGAAGTACTGAAAAAGTCTGCTTAATTTACCAAGAGACAAACTGGGAAGCCCATTCCCTTTCTGGAAATACCTGCATAATTTTACAGCATCATCTGGAATTTATCTTTTACTCATTAAAATTTTGAATATATTGAGAACATGAACAGCTTTTAATATTGTATGTATCAAATCCATGTGGGAAACAAAAAAGAAAAAGAGATACAACCTGAATAATGCACATAAAAATATCCAGGATATCCACCCAATGTTCCAAGTGGAGGGGCATAAATGGCAGAATTATTAAAAGTTTGCATGAAGACACTTGGTAAAATAATGTACATTTTAAGATCTGGAGGCTCCCTTCTTACTAATTAGGAAGTTATACTTCAATGATTGCTCCATGAGCATCAGACCATACTAAGTGAGATGCTGACCTATTTAAACTGGCTTTTAGCAAGAAGCCTGGGCACACTTGCAAGCATTAGATTAGAATAGAGACAGTAATTTCTATTAGTCAGAGCTTTTCACTCCCAATTTCATGCCCATATCCTGTATTCTTGATTCCAAATCTGAACGATTAAGCAAAGGATGTAATCTGTTCCAACAGTATGAATTTCAGAATGTTAAAGGAAATAACCTGTCTCCAAAGGTGTATGTTATTAGTGTTACATGGGGCAGCTTTCATGTGGACAGATTTCCAGGAGGTCAGACTATCTGATTTCATCATCTCCAGCTTTTAACTCTGTAAACCAGACATAAACTCTTAATCATGAAAGAATGGGCATTTAAAGTTTGTTAGCTTGTGTATCTCTGCTCTGAAGTGAATTTCTAAACTCCATTACATTTAGTGGATGCTGGACTGGGAACTTAAAATTTAATTTTAATGGTTAAACCATCTGCTTCAAAGTGAACACTTACTTTCTTACCTGATGAAAATTATAAAGTTATCTGTAAAGAGACAGAAATGTGCTCCTTTCATGATTAGGCAGATTCATAAAGATCTTTATGAAAGGAGATGGGAAAAAGAGAAGTCCACTCAGCAATGTATATATTTCAGATAAAGCCATTTAAACTCATTTTTAGACTAACCATTGTCTTTGTTCATAGATTTAAACCAAAACAAAGAATGGAAAACAAAACAGAAGACTGTAAAATGACACAAATTTTTCAACATGGTGCATCCCTTAAACTCACTTCCTTTTAATTCTTTTTTAAAACAAAAGGCCCTCCTGTACTGCATGTAGCTGTTGTGAAATAACGTCAGTCCAAAATTCCAGACAAACATTTTTCAGAAGTCCTTGAAAAAGCCTTTATAATTTCCCTTGACTATTGATCTTCATCTTTCTACTAATTTAAGACTAATATATATTAGCAGAACATGAAAGATTTTTGAACGTGCAAGTGCAAAACATTTAACATATCCTTGAGTTTTATTACACAAGACTCCTAATTCTGGGACAAAACATGTTTTCATATGCAAGTGATCTCAAAGACCCCTTTTTCCACTTGCCATATTTTCCTCAAACCCTTTAGTCATAAAAAATGCAGGGGGAAAGAATGTTTTCAAAAATCCCTGTGGCAAAATAAACCAGAGCTGAACCTTCACGTTATTATTCCAGAGTGAGTCATTTAAGCATGGGACTGCTTCATAAACTTCAGGGACTTCATTTGCATTTGACTATTGATTCCTTTCACACAGGCAGTTCATCCTTTTATGTTTCTTTTGCATGAATTTGTCCTCCAGATAATTTTTTTTTTTATTTTCCATGCTTCAGCCATGTTTATCTGCTGCCCTAGTCAAACACACTTCTCGATGAATCAAATGGAGCAATGAGAATGTGTAGATTACCCCCAGTTCTTCCTCTCAAGCATGAACAATTCCCATTTCCTTCCAAGGAAAGAGTGAACATTTGACCTCTCTTAAATCATCAGATAAGCAAAAATGGTTGTATGTGTGTGGGGGTAGAGATATCCATCAAACAATCTAAATTACCAAAAGTAGTTAAGTGCAGTATTTCCTAAGTAAATCAGATCTCAAAGTACTCCTTGATCATTCAACCAAGGATTATATTTTGGTTCTCATAATTCATCCTGAAGCTGCGCTTACTAGCTGCAAATAAAACTTACAGTGTATGAGTTTGACCCTGTAACCCCTACTTACAAGAGTAAGTGCTGTGAATTTCCTACAGAAGTCCCAAGAAGAGACAGAGTTTGTCACAGGCACTGGGATTTCAGCAGTGGATTCGATTTACATAGGAGTCTTCTGTGCATGGTAGAGCCGTCTCATGTCTTGAAAAGTCAGGCAGTGAGCAGGCAGCCTGGGAGCATTTCATCAGAAGACAGTACACCTTTTTTTCCCCCTTCACCAAAGCTGACATTAGACTATCCCATGAACTAGACACTGGTCTTCATAGAAGTATTATGCTTTCACATATCTCCACAAATCCAATGTTGTACTAGTTCCTGTTTTAATATCATAGCAGAAAACAAAAATGCCTTCCCCATTCTATCACACACTTATTTTATTGCAGTGATATGGCCTATGTTAGATTATAGTAGTGTTACATTATAGATGATACAACAACAAGGGACATCATGTTATCATGTCTAGGTCACATATGAAAAAGAAAAGTTCAGCTGCTTACCAAATAGTTCTCTTAACGGGGGACTGGAATGTGGCTGCTACACATAATGACTGAGATCTATCAGAGAAGTTATATGTAGGATGCTGGGAAAAATAATGATCTTTATCCTAAGTTTTACATTTATTGTTGATTGCTCCCCCGCACAATTTTTCATGAGACCCAAAGTTCACAGTTTAGCATAATGTAGTAACACTGCTGATACCAGTATCTGTAAAATAAATAAGAACAGCCTGGAAAAAGACTTGTTCCTAGCTTCTAAATCAACTGATAGTGAACAATAGTTTGGCATAATAACAAACATTCTCAGATTCAGATTTCTAGAGGAAAATATAGCTAATGCCCTGTGGAAAGTTCTCAGACTGTTCATAGCGTATTTATTGTGGAGACCAGATAAAGAGTTGTACAGCTGTAAAAAGTATGATGATGAACAACTATTAATAGTTACCAGGTGACAGGAGAAGACATTTTCTTTCACTTCTGACCTTTAAGAAGCACCTGAACAACTTGTGTTTGACTTTGTGTTTTGCTAAAGAAGCATTTGTTAGGCATGAGTGAGGACCAGGAAAAACTACCTCTCTTTGCTCAGTATAGGATGCGTTCATAATTAAATTGTCAATAAATCACATAATATGATAAGGATATAGTAAACTATCCTGACTTCTCTATCACTGGACTGCTTTCTATAATGAAATTACTTACCTTTTCATTTCAGCTTATATGGACATTTCTCTTCATTGTAAGATATGGTTATGTGTGGTATACTTTCTCTTCAGTGACATATGGAACATATATGAGTGTGACTGGTTACTTGCAGTCTTCAGATTCAGTTCAAGCAGCAATGTTGCCCGAATAAATGATAACGCAACAGTGTTTACAATGTGTATTCAACAGTCATCTCTACCTGTCAAACCAAATGTAATTAGTGCATTTTTTTTTTTGCAAATTTAATGTTTACATTTATCATAGATTGATGTTTACCTGACAACTTCTGTATGTCTTCCAAATTACTTTATTTTCTACTGACATTTCAACTATTGATTTGAAATTCTATTGCAATATTAAATGACTAATCGTTTTAGAATTTCTGGTAAACCTTAATCTTAACTGAAAGATATAGCCATGTTTTTTTTTAAGAATAGTTTTTTAAAAAAAATAATATTGCTGGCTTTCCTAATTAAGCAGTCAGGAATGGGCTCAGGAAAAACCTGTCTTTCTACTGCAATATTGTCCTAGTAGCAACCCCTCATTAAAAGAAAGATAAACTTCTATATAGTCTAAATTATCTGGGTTGGAATTTTAATTGTGTTTCTTATTGCCTGGGGGTTTAAGAAATTTCAGACTAAGCCCTCAAGAGGTTGTGCACAGTTTCACAGCTTGAAAAGGCTAATTTGGAGTCTATAAACCTGGGGCTATTATGGACATCAGTACAGTTTATGAGGAGTGATTCCTTCTCATGTGTACACGTTAAAATTGAAATCTGGAGGATATTTGCTCTGAGTAGTATGCAGTGAGGGACAGTAGGTACGGCTGTATTCCCATAGCATTCATTGTGGGTCAAATAGTTCTTAAAGTTGGCACTTTTGATGGCTTGTGTTGTGATTTTTGGCATTTTAAAAGCCAGAGCCCAAGTCATAAGATCTTAGTTGAGAGTAGGTAATTTTATATCAGCATTGTTATGTGGAACTCTGACCCCAGAGACAGTGATTTTTCTTTGTGCCTTTCTCACTGCATTGGTACACATCTGACAGGAAAGAGAAGTCATGGTGCAAAAGTTGTGTAGTAACAAGATGTCCCGATCCGATATCGGGGAGGGTTCTTAAATGATCCCAGAAGTGAGATTAAGACACAAACGAGGTCAGATGCCATACAACCCTGTGAACTTTATTTTCTATAACTGATAACATTGATAGGACAGAGAGAAAAGGGGAGGAAAAGCTCAGAATCTCTAAGCAAGAGAACGATAGAGATGCAGCTAATTACCACCAGAGATCCATCAATGTTCTGTTGGCTCAGTCTCAGTGCAGGTGATGATGCTCCATGCTCCAAGCTCCATCAAAGTCTCAGGCATCCATTAAAAAGTATTAACAAGCATCAACAAGCAACAAGAATCCCAAGGGAGGAGAATACAGTCCTTTTATTGTCCCCATCCCCACGACTTCTCCGAAAAGTCCACCCATGTTCACGGACCTTACTGTAATACATGCCGCCCCGTGGTCCTCCATGCCCAGGAGTTCATGGTGGTCTTGCTGGCAGGGGTTGACCTGAGATGCCTTCAGCCTCTGCGTGTCTTCCTCGCCATGATTTCCTCTTCACCCAGCTCACGTGCAGGTGCAGCTTGGTGGACACTGCCAAGGATGTTTTGTTCTAGCTTCAGGTGGATGTTATGGTTTCGTTGGGGACTATTCATCTCCTTCAAAGCGTACACCTTCACAGCAACAGATGCTGAGGCCAAAAAGTGGTAGTCACGAAACAGTAATGTTGAGACAAACAAGTCCAACACAGTCCCTTAAACAAGGCAGATGTCATATTTTCCAAATCAGATACCTTCAAGTATGGTTAGAGACAAAGTAACTGTTAGAGTTAAATTATTCAAGACTGACTAAGGACCTGAAGGTGCAGAAGTCCATGAGACCTGATGAGTTACATCTGTGAGTCCTGAGGGAACTGGAGGATGAAGCGACTAAGCCACTATCTATCATATTTGAGAAGCTGTGGCACTATGTTGAAATATCCACAGACTGGAAAAGGGGAAATATAACCCCCACTTTTAAAAAGGGAAAAACAGAAGACGCAGGGACCTACAGGCCACTCAGTCTTGCCACAGAAACCGGGAAGATCATGGGACAGATCCTCCTGCAAACTATGCTAGGGCACATAGAAAACAAGGTGATAGCCAGCATGGCTTCACTAAGGGCAAATCATGCCTGACAAATTTTGTGGCTTTCTATGATGGGGTTACAGCATTGTTGAATAAGGGAAGAGTGACTGGCGTCATCAGCCTGGACTTGTGCAAAACATTTGACACTGTCCCACATGACATCCTTTCTCTAAACTGGAGAGACATGAATTTGACAGATGGACCACTTGGTGGATAAGGAGTTGGCTGGATGATTGCATTCCAAGATTTGTGGTCAACAGCAAAATGTCTAAGTGGAGATCAGTGACAAGTGGTGTTCCTCAGGGGTCAGTATTGGTATTGACACTGTTTAACATACTTGTTGGTGATGTGGACAGTGGTACTGAGTGCACCCTCAGCAAGTTTGATGACAACACCAAGCTGAGCGGTGAAGTTGACACGCTGGAGGGAAGGGATGTCATGCAGAGGGAGCTTGACAATCTTAAAAGGTGGGCCAATGAAAACCTCAGGAAGTTCAATAAGGCCAAGTGCAAGGTCCTGCACATGGGTCAGGGCACTCCCAAGCACGAATACAGGTTGGGCGATGAGTTGATTGAGAAAAGCCCTGCTGAGAAATACTTGGGGGTATCAGTGGATGGAAAACTATGAGCCATGAGGGGTACTCACAGTCCAGAAAGCCAACTGTATCCTGGGTTGCATCAAGAGAAGTGTGGCCAGCAGGTCGAGGGAGGTGACTCCGCCCCTTTACTCTGCTGTTGTGAGACCCCGTCTGGAGTACTGTGACCATCTCTGGGGCTCCCAGCATAAGAAAGACATGAACCTACCCAAGTGGGTCCAGAGGAGGCCACAAACATGATCAGGGGGCTGGAGCACCTCTCCTATGAGGACAGGCTGAGACAGTTGGGGTAGTTCAGCCTGGAGAAGAGAAGGCTTTTGGGAGATCTTAGAGAGGCCTTCCAGTATTTAAAGGGGGCTACAGGAAAGATGGGGAGGGACTCTTTATCAGGGACTGTAGAGGTAGTGTGAGGGGCACAGTTTTAAAACAAACAAGGGCAGATTTAGAGGAACAAATTTTAAAGGAAGAAATTCTTCATGGTCAGGATGGTGAGACACTGGAACAGATTGCCCAGAGGTGCTGTGGATGCCGCCTTCCTGCAAGTGTTCAAGGCCACGCTGGATGAGAGTTTGAGAAAGCTGATGTAGTAGAAGATGTCCCTGCCCATGGCAGAGTGCTTGGAACTAGATGATCTTTCAGGTCCCTTCCAACCCAAACCATTCTGTGGTTCTATAAGTAGAAAGAGACAATTTCAGGAAATAGAGCTGATTCTTCCATCAGACAGCTGAGAAGTCTTGCAGTTTTCAGTCTGGCATTATAAATGGATGTCCTAAAGGCTCTTAGCACTGTATTTGAGGGAGAAGCAAAAGAATTTCCATGATAAATCAAAGAAATGGTCCAACCCGTCTTATTGATACTGGTTGTGGACAGAAGCAGCTCAACTTTTTGCTTTCTAGACAGATTATTTGTACAAAAAGTAGTACAGGCATCTTCCATCACTCACATGAGCCAAAGAAATGCAGTCATTGCTATACTCTCTTGTTAATCATGACTTATCTATTATTTGATTTGCTCCATGTTGTATCTGTGGCTGATTGAGAAGAGAGCAGGTAAAGGGGGTGAGAAAATGAGAAACCAGAGATGTTGGAGCAGTATCAGCACACTAGCATATCAAGCGTCATGCTGTGAGGGTGTGTACTTTTGTTTGCGTACCCTGGATGTGACTTACAAAAACATGAACCTCAATAATATACTAGCATCGTTACCCTTAACTCTAAATACACACAACTCTTGAAGTCCCAGTTTGCCCCAGTTTGGAGAAAAGTGTTTGACTATGAGTCATCTTTTGCCTCCTTTCATTAGTGTCATTCTGTAGATTTCAAAGTGTACTTCAGTTACAAAAGAGTGAGTAGGCCTATTACTGGAGATAACATGTCCATTCCTAAGAACATTATCACAGAATCATAGAATCATTCAGGTTGGAAAAGACCCTTGGGATCATTGAGTCCAACCATCAGCCCGAC
This sequence comes from Athene cunicularia, assembly GCF_003259725.1. Classification (NCBI taxonomy): domain Eukaryota; kingdom Metazoa; phylum Chordata; class Aves; order Strigiformes; family Strigidae; genus Athene; species Athene cunicularia. Next base: position 9,073,502 of record NW_020799142.1, on the reverse strand, counting down.
TCTACAAAGTTCTCCCCTACACCACATCCCCCAACATCTCATCTAAACGACCCTTAAACACATCCGGGGATGGTGACTCCAACACCTCCCTGGGCAGCCTATTCCACTGTCTCTTAACTCTCCTGGTAATATGACTACACTTTTCTTTTAAGTTTCATCATACTGAATGCAACGTGCTTCCTTCTCCTTTGCTAGCTCTTTATCTCCCTTGGCCCATTCAGGACTTGAAGTTTTAAGTCTTCATTTATGCTGTTTATGTTTTTAATTTTATTAGGAAATGAAGGCTTTTTTCAAAACCAGCATTCTGGCAGAGAATCCAGGCAATTGACAAGTTGCAATAAATGCAGAATATGATTGCAAATAGGAAAAATTATATTAATTCCCTTCCATATTGGTATTCAGGAACTTTCCTTTCTACATTTACTGTAAAGAATGATATTTACCTGAATTTAATACTCTATCTCTTTTTTTTTTTTTTTTTTTTTTTTTTTTAAGTAACTGAGAAAAATGGATACAGGCACATATATATCCATGTTTTAATTGAACCTCTAAACCAATCCTGCTTTTCAGTTAATTTCCTGATTGTTTACACACAAAGCATAAATTTGTGCTGCATCTGTTCTGATATTTTAAAAATAACAGCTTACACCTATAGCTCTTTTAACCCATTCATGCTTAAATCCTTATATATTCTCTATTTTTTATGTCTGCCATCTAACACTTCTATCTTTCTATTTGTTCAAGCTTTTGTTTTTCTAAGGACTAATGCTCAAGGTGAAGAGATTATAGCAGCTCCCCGGCACTGCACTGTTCTGTGTTCTTCCACTATGACAGTGTTAAAAGGAGAGTGAGACATGACATGGTAAAGATGAAGAATTCAGACACCATATGTCTCTGCAGCAGTTAGGCACAACAGGATGCTCTGAGACAACGTCAGAGAGAGAATCCTGCTGTGCCTCAGTTCTGGAGGACATAGGTAATGTTCCACCCTTATCTATAAACTACCCGCTGTTTACACTTTTCTGTCACTGTTTTGCTATTCATTAGTGCACATTCTCAACAGAGTACTGAAAGTGGTTTTGGATGAATCTCCACAATATTTTTAAAGCAAGGGCAAGCATTTAACTCTGAAGAAAGAAAAGAAACCAATGCGAATTTGAAATATCGTCTGAATGAGAAGAATTATTTAATTAAAAATTTTAATTTGCTGACACAAAAATAAATGATAATTATAGAAAAAACTCATGAAAATTGGGCTTTGCACAAATATCCCCTTTGTCAGTGATCAATCACTGAATGCAATCAGGATCAATCAAGAATGCATGCCTTTACTCACTGACAACTGCTAACATTTATTTTATTATTGCTGTTAAGAACATGGAGTTGGGAGAAATACCTATGTTGCATTTCAATTGGTTCAATCAATTTCATGTCTTTCTCCAACAACGTCTGACGTGATCTTTCAAGAGAAGGACATATTCTTTCCTTAATTGTCACATATATTGTTCTAATAGTGCTTCATGAATGCTCACTAGGAGAAATCTTATGCCATATCAAGATTTTGCAAGTGACATAGATTTTAAATCCTTTCTATCTATGTTTTCATGGCCTTCTGAGATAGTGACTTTAATCACTTAAACATGCATACACATTTCCTTGTGGTGAACATAAACATAAGAATAATCTTATTAAACAAGAATAGTTTGATCTAGTCCAATCTTGTTCAATTTAGTCTATCTAGTCCAATATCCTGTCTCCACTGGTGATCTCCTGTTTCCTTGTTTGTTTCTTTGGTGTCTCCTTATTTCAGATATGTTACTTTCATCATATAACCTCTTTATTCTTGAAGAGCATAGACAACAGAAAATGGTTTTATTATTGCAGAGTTTTTTTAGAAAAACAGTGCTCCTGATGAACATCTGATCTAAGCTTGTCAACTGACAGAGTTGCAAGAAATATCTTTATCTTAATTCTATATTAACTATAGCAACCATAGGAGTTAAGAACAAGTTTGATTAAAAATAATTTAAAATATCTGTTTTAGTTTAGTTTTATAAGAGTGTTTTTCTTCAAATTCACTTCCCATTTTTAGACTAGGAAAAACATTATTCTGAAATACCAAGTTTCAGTCCAGAGGAACAGACTTATAATAAACCAGAAAGAAATAGCTTACAATGGAAATTCTGACAGAGCAAGTACATTGAGTCACAGAAGCAAACACTATAATACCTGGAGTTTCATAAAAATAAATGATAGGGTCAAAACTGAACTGACGTTTTGACTAGCTGGTGCCTATATTGTCACGAGACAGGAATACCTGCCTCACAGTTGCTGACAAAGCTTCCTCTGAAGTTATTAAACCTTATGAGTGCAGTGGGAGTTCTGCTAAGTATGGACTGCAGATCTTGACCCTTGGTCACGCAGAAGGAGACACACCTTGTCCCAAATCATCAAGTCTCGGGTAGCAGAATTCCATATATCTATACATATGCATGAACTTCTCAGTCAAAAACAAGTGTGTGATTTGCCTCATGCAGCATCTTTCAGTCCACTCAGGAAAATGTTGATAGAGGTATTTTCATCTTAATTTGGATCTCTTTGTTTTCTGGCACTCTGAAACCCCTACATCCTTCATACCAAATATATGTCAGGATAATTGGCATTATTGTAAACAAATACCCAAAGTAAATTCTTACAAATTGAAGAAAATATGAAATTTTCATCTTAAAGAACTATGCAGGAAACACTACCATGGTTTGTAAATGCTTGATTTCTATCTTTATAATCATACATATCACCAAGCTCTATAAAATTCCCAGAACAGAAATTTCATCCTAAAAGGCTAATATGTTTGCAGTTAGTGAGATATAAATTAAGAACTTCTCTGTAAAGTCATTATTATGATTAATTATTTTAATCAGCTGGTGCAAATTGTGTTCAGAACCTCAGATTTTTTTTTTATTTTTTTTTTTTAGTGGAAAATTGAGAAAGACATTTATTACTTCCATTTCTATCCTTCAGTTTCAAAGTGTGATTTTGAGTTAAAGATCTCCATGTAACACAGTGCAACAGATTTAAATGCATTCAAATACATTAATTCAGAACATGGACCAGAGATTTTCCCATGTAGAAATTTAGCAACATAGCACTTCTCCCTAAGCTGGAAAAGATTTGAATGTAAAATTATAAAATTTCTGCAGGTAATGCAAAGTTCTTAGTAATGAACCTATGCAAGGTCATTCATCTGAGTTTTGTATTCCCTAAACTCTTTCAGCTTTTGGGATGAACCCCTTTAAATTTCATCTTAAGAAGAGTGAGTTCATAATCAATGGCAAATTCACCATTGCTCATCAAATATTATCTTAATGATCTATTCTAAAATTGATATGCTTAAATATTTTCTGCAAATATAACACAAATTACAGTGAATCCCTGAAAAGATAACAAGGCAGAGATATTTTCAAATTATGATATAATTTTAGTATCCATTTGCTTTTTAATTAGGATTCAGCACCAATAAAAAGCATAGGTGCTTACAAATAAACTATTGCAATACCTGGGAGTCTAGTCACAGATGCAATTTGGAACCAAAAGGCTTTCTAAGCAGTGTCCTGGGACACTCATGTGTTTCAGAAAGCTGATCCAAAAACTTCCATACAAAAAAGTGTTTTGAAAGCAAATACCAGGGGCTACAAGAAACACCAAGCCATTCTACTTCCCTCTGAAAAGGGTGTCTTTACCCAGGTCTTCAGGCAGACATCAGTTCTTTCAGACCACTTTGTAAGAGTTACAGTATGTTTTTATAAAAGCAACAAGAGGAGACAGTGCCAGGCCTCTTTACTCAGATATGTTTGTTGGTGGGAGATGATATATTTTAGCTTTTGTCTTAACTTTCATATTAATTAGATTAGTTAGGGCATGAGTCACAACATCCAAAAATGGAATCAGATACAAATTTTTAAAGGACTGCACAGAGGTCTTCAGATCTGGGAACTGTTTTCTGGATGCTACAGCAATAATAGTCAGATGGAATTAAAACCTACTTTCACTTCAGTTAAGATTTGAGGTTCAGGACTGTAGATCTAATTTTTGTCAAAACTTTTCCAATATTTACGTTTTGCACTTCCAAAGTAGCCTATATACTAGTGTCTGGACCCTTGCTTTTCTTTTTGAGAAACAAGTTGAAATTATGCTGGATCTTATAAATTCAGAGTTAGTCACAGTCAACAAAGAACAAAATGCATACATTTCACATATATGGTTACTCTGTGCTGTACAGTATGTGTAGAGTGAAAATAATTGTCAGTATGCCAAATTCGATTTAGCATGACATGTTCATGAACATGTCACATGGCTCTCAAATTTGCTTTCAGGCTGCAGCCTGTGAAATTTTCATTCACTTCCATGTAATTCATATGTAAAGGTCCATCTATATAGTAGGTGATTTTCTAGCATCAACAAATTTGTTTCATCCAGAAAACATGAACTATACTTTTAATTCCAGCCAAGTGTCATCACAGCTAAAAAAGCAGAAGAGAAATCTCCATGGTAATACCGATCCATCAGCTTTCCCAAGGACTTTAAATAATTAGTTCTGACAAGTTTTTTGGGCACATATATAGTTTGTATACAAGTTAAATTACCTTTTTTGTACTGCATTCTTAGAAATGACTGGCAAAGTACAGAATACATCATGCTTTCAGCAGGTTCTTCACGAAATTAAAGTAGGCACCAAGGTCCCATTTTCCTTGGTCACTGTCACAAGACTTTATTGCCATTTAATATGAATGATCTTATGACCTCACTGAGAAAATATTTTGGAGAGGGGTGGCTTTTACATTTCTAATTTCTGAATAAATAAAGGGGAACAAAATATTTCCCAGTCGATGAGAAGTTAGTGATAAATAGACTAAAATAAAATAAACACTGATCTGGAAGACCTCCAGGATCAAAGCTGGCAATCTGGATCATGACACCAAGCAGTTAGGAAAGAGAAGAATTTTTTAAAATACTTTGATTAATTTTGATTTCTGTGAACAACTAAGTTATTTTGAGCCTAAAAGATACTCCAGCTCAGGGCTTCATCCTATTAGCTCTTCTATTCTCATGCTATAATAAGAAATGGCAAGACAATCACCTTCAGTCCTGCACAGGTGAGAGCTCAAACTCCATAAATGAAGATTTAGCCTGCATAAAGCATTACTAAGATACACAGAAGTGCTTTCTGGAGCTGAAGAATGAATTATGCTGTTTATACAAACACAGAGTAATTGTTCATTCTAACTTTAATAGCATATATGCTCAGTCTAGATATGTTTAGGCTGGTGATGATTAAATACTCTCCACTGAAGTCAAAGACTGGTGAATCATCAAAGGTTTCATCATCAGTCTCTCACGAGTCTCGCATCCCTTCACGTCTGGTATGGAAGAAGAGCTCACAAACTCCTTGCAGTTTGGCCAGCATGCTGACTTGTCAGGGTGAAAATCCAGCGTGAAAGCTGCCAATATTTTGTTCCAGGGATTTGTTTGTTTTATTTTGAAGTGGAACTTGCTAGGGAAAAAGATTGCTTTGTCTGCAGTACAGAAAAAATAGGATTGGAATGGAGCTCAGCTGTTTTAAATGTTTGTGTGTGCTAGGGTGAGAAGGAGTTTGGTGAGAATTTCATTAATCTCTCTTTAGACTTGGAAGCTCACCTGGTTTAAACATTCTCTCTTTAGCTGAGGCTTTCAAGGTTTTCAAAGCTTCATTAATTTTAATCACAATCTATTAATTTGGTCACACTCTTGGCAAAATCAAACCTGCTATTAAAACAAAAGTAAATTTTAGCCCTGGTTATGGTCCATTCAAATGTTAAATGGCAGCATTAAATATCAGAGATATGTTTTTTAAGCATGCAGTATTGCATTCATGATGCTTAAAGACTTGAAAAACAATCTTTCCTCCCCAAGTGCCTATCAACGACTAAGTATTTTGAATTTTCTCACAACGGTGAATGAAGAAAATAATATGAGATAAAGATTGTCAGTAAGTAAACACCTTGTGATCTGCTTTCAATGGTGTATATCTACTCATTACCCAAAAGAATAATTACTGGTTTTGTGTTGTGAAAGGATTGCCAAAAATCAGAGAGCCAGAAGAGTCTGAGAAAATATATGGCAGCTTGGGTGGAAGAGGGGTGGATGCTGGCTGTTACCCTGCAAAAGAACAAGGCCTGTTGGTGTTAGAGTTACACTTCTTGGTTATATTTATCTGTAGATGGCATGATTTGATCCTGTCATGGAGAAAAAAATAACCTTTCTTTACTTCTTAGATAACTATATTCAATAGCCATGTTTTATGTTGAATTTTTAAACACCTAGTCATTGTTCAGTAGGAATTCAAATGATTTTCAACAAAATTGTGTGAACATTAAACATATACATGTATATATAAAATCAAATGTGTTTGTGAAAGATTCATTAACAAAAAAGTAAGTGAAACTCCTAAAAGATGACACCAAATCAGCTCTTGTTACAAGATAGAAATGTTGGATTATAACTAAAACCAATGTGTACAATACATATTTCATAATTCTTCATGTGTTTGCCAATATATTTTAATACAAATTTATGTATATACTTTTAAGTCTTCATCATGGTCACAATAAGTGCATATTGACTCCTTCAGAGAAATACATTGAGATTTATTGACCTCAAAGGTAAATATTAGCTGAGGTGAAGCTAAGGTCAAGATTTAGGAGACAATTAATCTTGATATTCAATGAGACGAGAAATTATAATCTGTATTAATATATAAATTCTAACAATTCAGTTCATTGCACACATTGAAAATCAATTTTGAACTTCATCTCTTAATCAGTTACAACTGGAAACTTTTCTTGTGCAACATGTTTTCTTTTAACAATATAATTACAAAAACCAGACATGCACCAGGAAGAGAGACTTTGTTACTGTGTGGTGGACAGTAATCAGACAGAAGTCTGTATGTCAACAGGTTTTAGATTGGAATGTACTTCAGTAATAAAACAAATTATCTTGGAAAAAAATTAATAAGAAAAATCTAAATACCTTTCTACAACACTGCATTTCAGTCATCCCTGTTTTAGGAACTTTCTTCCCTCTTCGACCTTTCAAGGTACCATACTTCATTTTACCATTAACTTTCTGGAACTTTTAATTACATTGTTTATTAAAAAATATATAAATCAAATTGATTTAGAGATTAAAAGTACTAGAATAACTTTCTAGGAATATCAATATGAATTGACTGATACAATTTGTTAATATTGCAACAGAGATCCAACATTTAATTTGTATTAAGAATCTAACTGTTTCCATTTAAGGTCAAGGAGGTATTGGGGTTATGCAGTTAGAAACTGGTAGACTGAGTCCTGTAACACTTTTAATTCTCAAACTTTTCTGGATCATATGATCAAATATTTCCCAAATATTCCTGGATTTAATATTTGACTGAAAATGTATGTATTAATTTTTTATATAATATTGATAAATTCTATAAAATATGATGTAGTGTGTTGCTGATAACTCAGTAGGTGGTTTACATAAACAACACATTATAAATAATGTATTAAATTTAACTTTTGAAATTCACAGTTGCTGGGATGTTAATTATGATACAATTGCCTATCTTGTATAAAATTGATATTTCCAATTTTACATTCTTATAATATTTGCAATTTCAATGATCTACAGACCAAAGTTATTTAATTGAGGAAATTAATGAATAATTCTGAATAATTAATACATTAGAGAATTTTGTGATCTGTTTCTAAACAATGAAAAATAGTACAGAAGGCTATATTCTCTGAAAGAATTTGAGCAAGTAGAAAGTAAACATAATCTGTTCTTCAGGTAAGGACAGCTTCTGAGATGAACTAGAATTTTAAGGATGAAGGATGTAATTTGGATTTCATTTACTATAATCTGAAATAATGAAGAAATAATTATGGACTATTTAAAGTGTAAATCTATGATAAAAAAGTAACAGGCATTTGAGGAAGATGGAATAAGTTTGACTCTAAAGTTACAGTTAACTTACATAATGTGGAACAGTTTGGGCCTACACAGACTGAATTACATAGGCTCATTGTCTTCATGTAAGATGTTTGTATGATTTCCCAAGAGGTCTTGTTATGCCATATTCCCTCTCCTCCATATTTTTTAAAAGTATAAATAACAGCTTGTGATCATCAGAAGCAAGTGATATTTCTGATCAAAGAAACAGAAATAAATCATCACTCCAGACATGAATGAAACTGTGTATAATTTGTCCAGTGATCAAAACGTAGACACTATTTTTGTTAGTTTTATTGAAACTGCCACATTAAAATTGCTAAATTAGACTCCATTGTTAGTTGGAAAATAGTTCTAAATGCAATCTTTAGCTCATAAGAAAATAATTTCATGTATGACCATCTAATCCATTTTTATCAATAATCAGAAACCTTGTTTGTAGTAAGTGGGTAATTCTTTTTTTCACAGGTAATTCACCAGAACAGCCGTGTCATGAAAGTACTAACTGACAAGGTTCCATTATTACATTATATGCAATATATTCAATTCCATAAATTCATTAAAAGTGACCTGAAGAACAAAGAAATTTTATGTTTCTGATAACTTTTTTTTGAGATTGAAAATAAAAATATACATGCAAGCTGTACTTGTCAGATTGTTTAATTATTTTATTCATCACTGGCATACTGAATGAAAACATTGTCTAATATTATATGTACTAAAGCGTTGCATGCACATAAAAATATTAGTCATTAATTAATCAGAACTAGATATGTTAAAGCATTTTTTTTCAGAGTTGTTTAATCAGAAGTATTCTAATCATTAGCTGAATAGTTGTTATGAAAATCTTTGAAGGTGTAAAGAGTACTGGCCAACTGAATTCTTCAGGAACAGAAGTTAGTAAGACTCATTTAAAGTGTGCTTGAAGACTTCTGTCTCTCCTTGAATTCCTCAGAGATCATTAAAAGAAATCTTCTCATTCCTCTCCTGATCCTGAAATTCAAGATTTGTTAGATGTATCATTTAAGATCTGCCTATGGATTAGAGCTGGCATCAGAGATTGGACAGTTCATATTCACCAACACTACTTATTAGCCAAAATTCATAATGAGCCCACCACATTAAGCCTAATTAATATGACATTCCAGCATTACTCAACATCATCCTCAAGTTCTCTTACATCCTTTGATTCTCTATCAACAAGAAGAGTATACTCTCTCAATTAAAAAATTCAGTGCAAAAATTCAAATAATATAATCTGAGTTTCTAGAATTAGAACTTTTGTAATCATAGAATCATAAAATCATTTAGGTTGGAAAAGACCCTTAAGGCCATTGAGTCCAACTGTAAACCTAACACTGCCAAGTCTACCACAACACTGTGTCCCTAAGCAACATATCTACACACCTTTTAAATACCTCCAGTGATGGACTCAACAGCTTCCCTGGGCAGCCTGTTCCAATGTTTGATAACCCCTTCAATGAAGAAATGTTTCCTAATATCCAATTTAAACCTCTCTGGGAGCAACTTGAGGCCACTTCCTCTTGCCCTATCACATTTTACTTGGGAAAAGAGACTGACATCCACCCCACTACAACCTCTTTTGTTAGTGTGATAGGGTCTTCTCTGAGCCTCCTTTTCTCCTAAACAATCCCAGTTTCCTCAGCTGCTCCTCATAGGACTTGTACTCTAGACCCTTTACCGGGTTTGCTGCTCTTCTTTGGACACACTCCAGCACCTCAATGTCTTTCCTGTAGTGATGGGCCTAAAACTGAACACAGTGTTCGAGATGCGGCCTCAACAGTGTTGAGTACAAGGGGACAATGACTTCCCTATTCTTGCTGGCCACACTATTTCTCATACAAACCAGGATGCTACTGGTCTTAGACACCTAAGCACACACGTCTCATATTCAGCTTGTTGTCAACCAACACCACATTGCCATGGGTTAAGCCCAGAGGGTAACTGAGCAGCATGAAGTCACTAGCTCACTCCTTCTACCTCAGGAATGGAGAGGACAAAATGAAAAAAAAAAAAAAAGGCTCAGGGATCAAGACAAAGATAGAGAAGGATGACTCACCATGTATGGTCACAGGCAAAAGACAAACTCCACTGGGGAAGAAAAAGAACATGCATTTAATCTGAACACCACAACACTTAAGTTTCCAGTCAGAGTAGGACAATGAGAAATACAGCCACAACTTAAAAACACCTTGCTCCTACCCCTCCCTTCTGGGCTCAGCCTTGCTCCTGATTTCTTCAACTCTTTCCCCTCACTGGCACAGGGCGACAGGGGATGGGGGTTGTGGTCAGTTCATCACCCATTGTCTCTGCCACTCCTTCCTTCTCAGGGGGAGGCTTCCTCACCTTATTACCCTGCTCCAGCGTGGGATCCCTGTCATGGGAGACAGTCGTCCATGAACTTTCTCCAAAATAAGTCCTTCCCACAGGCTGCAGCTCTTCGTGAACTGCCCCCAGCATGGGTCCCTCCTGCAGGCTGAACTCCTCCTAGCAACTGAGTGTTCCAGTGTGGTCTGCAGTTATCAGTCCCTCTTCAGGTGCAGCCACCTGCTCCAGCACAGGGTCCTCCATGGGCTGCAGGGGAATCTGCTCCACTGTGGATGTCCATGGGCTGCAGGGGCAGAGCCTGCCATCTCACTACCGGCTGCGGGACAGTCTCTGCTCTGGCACACCTCCCCCTCCTCTTTTGTTCAGCTGACCTTGGTGTTTGCATAGGTATCTCCCTCACCACTCCTTCTCCTCCCAGGTTCCCCTTTTTAAATATGTTATCACAGAGGTGCAGCCACCATCTCTAATTGACTTGGCCTTGGCCTGAGGTGGGTCCAACTTGGAGCCAGGGGAGCTTTGGGAAATTTTTCACAGAAGCCACCTCTGGAGCTTGTCCCCTGCTACCAAAACCTCACCGCACTCAAATCCAGCATACACCCCTAGGTCCTTTTCTTTCAGGCAGCTTTCCAGCCACTCTTCCCCAAGCCTGTAGCATTGCATGCTACTACATTGGTACTACTACTATTTTCTTTAGTCTTCAATACTCCAACATTAATTTCAATCTGACTCACCTTTTGCTTTCAACTTTTTATCTTTTTCTGCTTTTCACCTCACAGATTCGAGTTTCTTCTTTTCCAGAACCAAACTCAGACTTTCAGCCATTACCATCTCTGTAACTGTCAGACATATTATGTTCTGTTTGAAATTCACTTTACAATTTCTGTTCAGACATTCTCTCTTTCCTTATTTTAAAGCCACCGAATACCCTTCAAGATTCCCTCCAGCATTTCATCTATTCCTCTAATGACCATTTTAGTGACCTCCAGCTCCTTCATTTTCTCTTTCTACAGAACCAGAATTTTGTCATCTTCTGACTGGTCAGCTGTCCTTAATCTCTAATCAGGTTCTCTCGAAATCTGGTCCCGGCTCCCCTACACTTACTTTGTAACATTTTCTCTCATCACACATACCCACTTTCCATGGTTATTCTGCAGGCATCTGTTTACACTCTCATCTCTCCTATTCAGCCCTTATTGCTAGATAATGTCATCCACAACTACAGATTCAGTACTGTTTGTTTTATCACTGAAAAGTCATAGATCTTAAATTTTAGGTCCTTCTTCTAGTCATATTAAAATGGCGACATATCTTTCTAACATCTTTGTGGATGCGTAGCAGTCACCTCAAAGACACCTCTCCTTTCTCTTTATAACCCACAGGTTTTCTAGGCACTTCCTAGAATTTGAGTAGTAGACCCCTTTTTCTTTAAACCCTCCTCAAATTTTTTGTTGTGATAGAAGCAAAAGTTTGCTGTGAGTTGAGAGGCTAACTGAATCATAGCATAACCTTGAGGTCATCTAGTCCAGCTTCATCTCAAAACCAGCCTTGAAATTAGACTAGGCTCCTCAGTGTTTCACAGCTTATATTGGAAAATCTTAGTCTCATGCTCAGTCAACATTGTCTTTATCTCACTTAGGACTGTTGAACTTTATGTTGTCACACACCTCTGACAAAAGCAGCAAAGATACAGAGGGAAGAATATGTGTTCTCCATATTTCCTTATTCCTTACATTGCCCTGTTTATAGCTTTTGGTCTAATGACCTGATGTCTTTAACTCCTTTAATATTTGTCCTGTGCTTGCATTTTACAGTGACAGTCTATTCTTTGTACAAGACTTTTAGTTGCTATGACATTTAAGTAGTTAATAGTATCATAGTGTATAATAACTATGATGTCATAAGTAGTACTAAGAACAAACTACTTGAGCATGTGAAAAATAGCCCTAAAATTTTATCAGAAATTGCCAATTGTTACCAAAGGGGTTGGATACATTTTATGCCCATGGTGATCCAGTGTACTTATTGAGTTTCCATACATTAAAATGAGATAAATCAGAATTAGGTGAATTCCCATAGAAAAGTTGCTAATTACTGACACTGAAACATTTTAACAATATATGTTGCTTTTATTAAATTTCCTTATTAGAAAATCTCAAAGAATTAATGGAAAATTCAAAATAATTTTATTGCTCAAATGACACTTTTTATTTTCTAAATTTCCTTCAAATGTACTTTTTTAATTGCAAATTTAAAATGTCTTAATGAATTGTATACATTGATTAAGAAAAATTTTCACTTTGTTTTAAGATATTTTAAATTATTTAGTCTTCTTAACAAAAAGAAAAATCGATTCCACCTGGAAGTCTTTTCCTGACACCCACTTAACATAGTTATCAATGCAGTGCCATTTCTGTCTTCTCTACATTGCCTTCTGCATTCATATTGTTATTTCAAATCCACAAAGCTCTCTAGAAAACTGAACAGAGGGGGTGAGGAGTTTGTAATAACAGTCTGTGTTACCAGATTTATTCAGCAAACTCTTAAATCTGTCGGTACTATTAGAGTACAGAAGCCCAGTGGTACAGAATTCTTTAAAACTCTTCTTTGAAATGATTGTTTTTACTAGCATAGCAAGTACTGAAGTATTTATGGGAACAGCTGTGAGACACTGGTTTGCCAAACCGTGAAGGACAGATTCTATCTTCAAGGTTTCAAGAAGAAGGAAAATATAATATGAATTTATGCATAGAATCTCTGAGTGCCAGAAATCAAAGGAAATGTTTCCTTATACAGTGACAATTTATTGTGAGAAATAAGCATGAACAGAAATCTGAGGGTAGTTTCTGACACAACTAGAATGAAAAACATGACTCTCACACGAATTTATTTCCTTAAATGCTTCTAAGTAGACAATAACTATTCATTTTTGTTTTAACAATGGAATGCAATAGCTATATGGTTTTGATTTTGATTACTACTGTGTCAATGAAAGACCTTACAGTTTTACATTATTCCTTATTTTCATTTAACAGAGATATGTATTGACAGTATACCCTTATTATTTACTCCATTAGATGGTTTATATCTGCTTAGTGATATATACCAGAGTTTCTTCAAGCTCTGTAATCCTGCATTTCAGACAGCACTAAGAGGATACCAACTCTTGTTAAATTGATTTTTTTTTTTTTATTCCTTCCATCCTGTGGCCTGTTTGAACCATTCTAAATGCATAAAGCACTAGAATATGGTATTTCATAGGTATTTCTAGAAATACTTCTAACAAACCAACATTCATTTAATTTAAATACTGGGTTTTTTAAGGTTTCAATATTCAGTGATGATTAACCATAATTAGCAGTTGACATTCTTCTTTCTAACATTGCCACAAGCAGTACTTATTTGCTCTAGAATTCTGGGGAAAAAATGTAAAGATAGCATCTCCTACACACTAATACCCAAATTTACTCAGTGATTTTAAAAGCATTAGTAGAAATAAGGAAAGAAACAGAATTTCTGTGCCATTACTAGATGATTGTCAACACTTCACAGAATTTTAAAAGAATTATGTCACTGTCATGAAAAACCCGTTTGTTTATTCATCCTATATAATTTATCTTTTCCTTTAGTGAAAAAGCATCAGCTTTGTGATACACAAGGCACATAAAACAACTTAAAACAAGTGCTAAAAGCAGTAACAAAAGAATAAAGCTAGCACTTAACTAAAAGATGTGCAATTGCTAGGTGTTTGTACTCCTATGATGCTGTGCTTGTGTTAACAGAGCAAATCGGGGACGAAAGTGCCAATAAGATATATGCAGTTTCATTTTTTTGGGTGGAATGGCTGAGGATAAACTTAAAGTGAGTAGGTCAGGCTAGCAATATCACAGCAAAGATCTCAGAACAAAGGGCTACAATATACCAAATGCAATTTTCTAATTGTCATCTCTCATTTTCTCTCCCAAAATAAATGATCCGGTTTCATTACTAGTGTAAGTCATGCCTTCTAAATCATAATACTTTACTTTTATACTCTGAAGGGTTTAATTCCCTCCAACCTGATGACTTCTTGCTAGTTTTTGCTCTTGTCCCTATCACTTCTTCAATTTACCTGTGATGACTATTCTCCTAAGTGCTGTTCCTGAGTAAATTTCAACTTACTGCACAGTAGATGGTAGAATTAATTGTTATTAAGGCATAATTAATCCCTGCTCACCATGGTGAGACAAAATATACATAAAATGAGACTCATCAATGTGAAAAAGATTAGTGATATAACTCCTCCAGGATCATAAGAAACTTGTATATAAACAAGTGTATGATATATGGAGGAACTAAAAAAAAAATCAGCTATAGAAGAGTTTCTTCTTGTGAGATCTTATGTATTTTTCCATTATATACTAAATTGCATCAAGAACAGCTGCCTAAAAGCATTAAGGATATAAAGGTTAGAAGTTTCTGTGCCATGCCAACTCTCAAACATTATTGACATGATATGGTTTTCTGTGGAGTGTTTTCTATCAGAAAAGGCAGAAGTGAAAAATTTAAAAATCTGTTACATAAGTATAACATTTAATTTTCTAGCATTTAATTTGGGAAACTATTAAAACATTCTAATGTTGGCAGTTGTACTTCATATTATATTTGAAATGATACAGGTGAAATAAAATATTTTTTCTGTATGTTCATGAACACTGAGGCAGGGCCAAGGCTGGAAAAAAACATCTTATTGCACAGGGACAAAAAGTGGGCAGTTCATCTGGTGAATCCTATTATTGTATGAAAGCTGCTTCTGTCCACGCTCTCAGCTACCGAAGGCTGGAGGCACTGCACCACAAGCTCACAGGCCTAGTGCTCTGACTCTGGTGCTGATTTTTCACTTCCTTTCATCATTGTTTTCCAGGGTCTGACTTTTTTTGGGATGCTAAAGCACCTATTACTGGATTCAGTGCTCTGCAGAGTGAAAGTGTCAAGCCCAGATGCTGTGCTGTACACTTTCCTCCCCTGTGTTGAGGCATGCCAGATACCTTCAACTTTCCTGATGGGTCGAGTGCATGGGGATGCTCCTGGTTCCTTCACATCTCTCCATCACTTCCCAAAGGCACAGGTAGAGATGAGCTTGTGGCACAGCCCAATACAGCCTGGCTCTGAGCAGCTAATCTTGGCAGTGTATTAGGACTACGAGGTGCAATATGGGGCAGGCTGCATATAGGGTCCTGCTCCCCTCCAGGCAGTACTGGCCCCAGGTATGCAGTTTGCAGCAAGATCTGTAGAGCACATGGAACATAATAGAGTGCTTCCTGTGCACTTTTTTTTGGCGGTACACACATATTTTTTTAAGTTTCTTGCTACTACTCATCCCAAAAGGAATCATTATGGGAATAAAATCCCTCCAATTGACAAAATCCTTCACTCACAGTGTTTACAGAAACATACCAACTCCTGGCATAAATTAGTGTATGTACTTTAGAAAATCATTTTAGCTTTAAATTGTTTCTTTTTGTCATGAATGCTGGTTTTCCTCTTATGAAAAAAAAAAAAAATCCAAATCCAAAACAAGATATGCTATAGAAATGCTATCCCTAAGACATCCTAAACAATCTACTGGAGGAAATAGCAGGAGATAAAATAAACAGGCTCCATTATCTGGTAATGACCTTTCTTCTCCAGCTACATTAGTCACCATCAGACTGGTAGAATTGAGTGAGTCCCCAAGGAAATAAATAAAAAATTTATATCATTCAAGCTTTTTTTTTTTTTTCTATTTCACTTGTTTCATGTGCATTTTGCTATCTTTTTTTTTTTTTTTTTTTTTTCCCTTTAAGACAAGTAAGCAATAATGATAACAAGTCAGATTGTTCTGTGAAGAATACCTCAGAAAGCCTAACGCCAGTTATCAACTGGGAAAATGCTGGAGAATGCATGAGGTGAGCTTACCATATTCACCCAGTTTATTTTCTGTGAAGTCCTTGCTGAGATAGTCACATAAGGAATTTTTCTGTCCAGGATCAGCATTTTCACAAATTTCGATGCCATTTGTTATAATTATCAACTTTGACCAAAAGTAAAACACAAACTGCTGCTGCCTTCAGGTACAAAATGAATTTAGAGTAACCTTTTCATCACAGTGTTCATTGTTTTCTATACACACTCGATGCCATGACTCATTAACTGGAGTTTGGTGCAGCTGGGACAGACTTAGAGTGAAGACATTATAACTGTCTCTGACTTTAACTGGTATTTGGCCAAACAAGCATAGATTTAGGTAATACGAAGTAATGCAGACACAGAGACAACCTACTTTCTGCTGTTAATATTGCATTTATACTGAAATGACAATCTGTAACAATGATGCTTTAATATCACTCAGCACTGATAAAAGCTCTCATTTTGGCTATATCTATATTTTAATGTACTGCTTAGATGCAAGCCCAGACTCTTCTGCAAACCCAGGATGGGCATCTGTAGGAGATGGCTCTGGATTTATGGTTTCTATTTGCAGATATTCAACTAACTACAGTGTGGAAAAGTCACACATGCTGCGGCCACCATCATGTATCTCAGACACCCGTGCAGTGCCACCATGTGGACAATACAATGCAGGCAAGGGCTTCCAAAAAGCACCCACTGTCGTGGCCTTAGATTATTCCCTGAAGTCTTTCTCCCAGTGTATTCTGAACATAGATTCAGTATATTCCAATAGACATCAGGGTAAGCATCTTTACCAATGCGATAAATCGTCAAGAGTTTTTGTCAGCAAAGATAAAAAGAACACTAAGTAATCCACCCAAATTTTATGCCCGACCTGTTAATGTTAATTGCTAATTTTCTTCAATACGTACATATTACTACAAAAGAAAAACATGCTAGGACAGTCCTTACTCTTCAGGAGTCCACATGCACTGGGCACTTCACATCATCTTTGGTTCGCTCATTTCAATTCAAGCTTCTCATACTCTCAGTTAAGCTTAATCTTGATGTTCTTAGTAGACTTCCTCCATTTTTCTGTCTGAGTTGAGGTCGTGGTAATAATACATAAATGTTTCAACCTAATAAGAATAGAAAGCTCTTTCTTCAGTTTGCTAGTCAACTTCATTTCTAAGATTTTTCTCTCCATTTTGGTTTCAGATTTTCTTTTAGTGGGCATTTCTTCTAGTCAATGCAGAAAAACATAAGGATCTTAACAGAAAAAACATAATTCTTGCTTGACTGGTGTATCTGCTTCTTATCCAAGTGATGATGTTGAACAAATGAAAAATTCCTAATACATATGCACAGATCAGAATATTACATTGAAAATCCAATACTTCTTCCTATGGGTATAACTTTGGAAATATGGATTTGAGAGGAAAAGCTCACTTAGAAATCATTCCTGTTGCATGTTCTTAGTATTTGCTTGTAGGTATCACATTGATATGAGGTGAAATGTCATTCTATGGACAGTATCATATCTATTTAAGAATGCAGTTATCCTGTTACGTATGCTGTTTATTGAAGGCTAAAGAGTAAAATCACACTGAAATAGATTATTTTCTTTATAGAAGATTTATATGTTTATATATATAATCAAAATGCAACAGAATTCCCCTCTTCCCTTCACTCATAAAATTTAAGACAGACTTTTTTGTTCCTTTATGAGACTTCACCAACAGTATATGGTAGTTCAAACATCTTTTTAGAAGTAAACTATTTTCTGCAGTATTTAGTTGGATTTTCCACTGTTTTGACACAAATTAAATCAGTGACAGCTTCCAAACAAATTTCTGTGACATACAGATGTTTAAAATGTAATAATAGGCATAAAATCTATAGAGAAAGATAAGTAATCAAAGTACAAGCATCCTGCATGACAATAAATTTTGTACTGTAGTCTATTCAGTTTTCAGTCACAAAGATAAGCATTATTACAAATGGTGTCAATGAGATAAACAATGACTTGTTAATTTAGCATTTTATTTACTAATAGGTCTGGAACTCACGAATACGTCACTTTAATACTAGTATCCAAAGAACACATTATCTTTATATGAAATATTGTATTCAGTGATATCTTTGACTCTTACTAGTAGGACATATTTATCTGCTTTCCACTGAGGAGGCATTACTTTTTTTTTTTTTTTTACATTGAATAAAATTTCTCCATTGCCTATAATAGTAATTTTCAAGTCAAGAACGATTTTGCAATCCTTATTTAAGAAAACTAAAATTTCAGATTGATTTTTTTTTTTTTTTTTTTAAGTTACCATTATCTCTATAGGCATTTCACATGATAAATTCATATACGATGACTTTGGTGCAGCCTTCATTCCACTGTTGATTATAACATTCAAAAAACTGCTGATAAAAATCTGAAGTTTTGATAGAAGAAATTCCTCTAAAAAGTTGGAAAAATATCTTAGCTGATTCTAGTTCCTAGACATTAAATGCACCTTTTATCCTGTTAGCACATGGTCTACCAGCTCCACCCCAAGCAGAATAGATCCCAAAGTGCACAGTTTGAGTTTGATAAACAAAAAGTATATTTTAAATAAATATTTGTGACACAGTTCATGCTATGTGTTGTTTTAAAAATTTGGTCTATATACTGGAAATTTATCCATTTAACTGCCCAGATCTTCATGTCCTTCTGTGCAACAAGAGGAGATAAATATTAGTTTCCTAGACTGGAAAATAAATTGAACATCTCGCTTAAGGATAAGTGCAATACTTTTTCTCTCTCTACCTTTTAATTTCCGTTGTTCTTCTTCTTCCATCTTATTCGTTTATATTCCTCTAACTTCTCATCTGCAAGCTCTTGTTAGCTTTTACTTCCTTTCTTTCCTTTCTAAACATGACCTGTTAAACCTCACCTAGAAAGTCTCCCTCACACTTTCTAAAGCACTCTGCTTTAAAACTGAGCAAAGGAAAAAAGTAATTTTGCTAGACTCACACTGAATCTGAATCTCCTTCACTCAGCAAAGAAACCCACTGTTTACAAGCTGTGGGTGAATACCACATGGGCAGGTGAAAATGGGAATTTGAGGGGTGTGATGAAGGTTTTTATCTATAATGCATTCATCCTGCAGAGCCCTTGTATAACAGCTATAACTAGCCCTTATAGTATTAGAAAATTGCTAATAGTTTTCTAAGTGAAGAGAAGAAAAAGAAACAGATGGAAGAAAGAAGGCGGTTACAGTCTATCACATCTTGAGTCTTAGTATGTTCATTTTTTAAAAAGTGAAAAATATCTTTCTTTTTTTCACAGGCAACAAAGCTCATTTTTAATAGCAATCGTGTGCTATTGATAGCATCAAAATGATCTCCTTCCAAGTGCTTGATCTAGCCATCATACAAAAAGTCGCTGTTGAGTGTTGTTGGGAACATTCCCTATTTCCATGTATAATTCAGAACATCCAGAAATAACTGGTTAAGTACCTTGTTAAGAGCATTAAGAAGAGAACTGTGTTAGTGACAGAGTCTGCAGGAAATGATTTAACCTGTGATTTTCTGTGTTATAATGATTAAGGCAATATCACAGACTATAGTACAAGTAAATTAACAATTTTCAATATTGTATCATCATCATGGAGGAAACTGTAATTGAAATTATCTATCAAATTCTTCTAAAAATTGCACTTAGAACTATGGAAAAATTGATGCTGGACTTATCTAAAATTTTTAAAAACACATTCAGTTCTTACATGGAACACTAAAGTGCAATTATGTTATTACATTACCTAAAACAAGTAGATAATTTAGAAGCTATTAAATTATTCTTGGTCTGCTATACCTGAGGGAGAAGCTGCCTACATAACTTTAAAAACTTTTTATCCTTTCAACTTCAGCCTCATTGTAGCCATCAACTGCTCATACATGACAGGAATTCAAAATATCTAACATCCTGCTAATGCATTACTGCATAAAATAGAAACGTGCACAATTAATTTACTGAGAAGATAGATAACCTGAGACTATCTTATATCAGGTCAGCTTTCATCAACTGAAAACATCTGAGATAAGGTCAATTGCGCTGTGCTCATGCCATACTACTTGTGATTCATCCACAAGCATAACATATAGTCCTAAAAGAGGCCTAAATGCCATTGCAAGATTGTATCCTTTTTCACACTATGTCAATTATTTTTGATGATTGTACTTAACAATAAAGTTCAGCACCAAACAGGAATAAAAAAGCTCTCTCAGGTATAAATATCTGGAAACACAGTGTAAACGACCACTGATTCTAATTCCACTGATTCTAATAGCTATATGGTACCCAGACCCCATGGCTGGAGTCTGGAATTTGATCTTTTATTCTGAAGTCCAGCTCCTGGAGGTGGGTGGTCGGCCGCAGGTATGGCCCCCCCCACGCCCCCCCACCCCCCCCACCCCCCATGGAAATACACTTGAGATCACCAGACCCAGCAGCTCCGTTGTTCTGAGAGCAGATCCAAGCTAGGGAGAAATCATTGTTATGTGTGGTCACCCTCATCGCTGAAGTCCTGGAGAAGCTAAAGATCACTGCAGGAGGCCAGAAGAAATCTTCCTTCTGCTTCTTATAGCTGCAGAGAGGGTATCTTTGCCAAAGAATGCAAAAGAAATAAAAAGTCGAAAAATAGTGTCTAAATCTCATATAACAAATTTGGCTTCTGGAGACAAGGTTTTTAAATCTACAGGCATTTTAGAGAAATTTCATTTCATTAAGGGAGGGAGAAAATAAAAGTAGTGTAATGCTTAATTTAAAGATCAGATCTTGTACTGCCAACAAAGCTATCTGGAGACAGCTATCATGACAAAGTAGTGGTTTGTGTCTAGAGCACTTGTAGTCAGTCAAGACAGCACATGACAAAGTGGGATGCAAACCAGATTTCTCCTTTTCTTCCTTTAAAAGCTAGTGGAATACCAGGAGAAACTTAATAGGATTAAAAAAACCCCATAAATTAGGGGGGTTTAATTTTTACTTCTACACTAAGATGTTAATTTGTAATTTTCTATACTAGTTTATGTCTAACAGAATGTCTTCTCAAAAATGGACAGTTCTTCAATTAACCACTGTTATGGAAACCTTATTAACCATGGGATGTCCCAACTTGAAATATCAATGAAGACATCTCCCAATTCAAAAAAATCATAGGCAGATCAATGATTTATTCTTATAACACTTCTCAGAGGTTTGATTTTTCTGAAGTGTCAATATTTCTCCAGGAGATGAGGAAAACAGTCAAAATCATGGATATTTGTCCCAAAAAGTTCAAACTTTGTTAAAACTCTTGTTTTCATTCATATGTTTGTTTTATTTTATATTTATCTTATTATAATATTTATATTTAATAAATTATATATTGATTATATACATATAAAATAATTTTTATGTAGATAATTTTTTTAAAAGGTAATCACAGGCTATGTGCCTAATAGACCATGTACTAAGAATTGGAAACTGTAATAGAGATAGTTTATTTTTTCCTTGATTCAAATATAAATCTGTGCATAGTGCCCTGGCCACTAAACTGTGATCAAGTTCTCCTCACAGCTAGCATGAATATTTAAGTAGCCCAAAAAAGTAAAGCAGCTTCAGCAAGAACAAATCAAAATGCTCAAACTCAGCATACACACATTTGGCTTTCAAGGCTTTTACTTCAGAAATAGAGGCTCAAATTCCATTAGGAAGAGGACATTAGAGCTGGGTTTTCCATAATCTGGGTAACTGATCTTACCCTAAGGTCTTGAGACACAGGGTTATATCAAGTCTTTCATTTTCTCAGTTGAAACCTGAACTCTGTGACTCTGCATGCACATTTAGAGGTATATGTATATACATTATAAATCTCAACTATATTTTTCCTGAGAACCTCTCTTCCAAAAAGCATGGCTCTAGAGGTAAGAAAAGTTATAGGGATGTACGATAACAAGCAGAGGGAAGCTATAGCAATAAAAACTGAGAGAAAAAATTCTCAAAAAGTGTGAAGATAAGGAGAGTGAAGACAAAAAACAATTAGGAAATAAATCTTGACTATGGTCAGTGCAAGAGAAAATTAAAACATACCCTACATAGCATCAAGATTAAAATATTAAAGGGCTGCAAGTAGTAGTTAATTTATTTATTCTTATGGTCTCTTCTGGATCTGTTACTTTTGTCAAAATTTAAATATCTATGAAATAACATACATTCACATCTACTTAGATACATAGAATAACCTATCCGTAAAAGTGTCACATTGTTGGTTTGGAGTTTTTCTTTATATAATTTGATATGTTCTTGCATTCTCAGCAAGCCTGAAGTTACTGTGCCATTCATCCATCCATTGCTCGGTAACTTTGAACCTGTCATGTAACAGAAATTCATCACCCATAGAAAGATGTCACAAGGTGTCAGACCACAGATTTGTCTTTCTTATCCTTTTCCTGCAAATGAGATTCTACTGTCAAGATGATAGAGATTTCAAGGTGGAGGCGTCTAGCAAATGTCAGAACCTCAACTGCAGTGAGTTAGCACCGGCATTCACATCTGAATTGAGCTCTGGCAAAGGTAAAACTTCTTGAAATCAAACTAAGAACCAACTTTTCAAACATATTTAATAATCTTCTGGACTTACATAAATGGCAGCGGGTTGATTTGCTACATCTGTCCACACAGAGTTCTGCAGTACAGCTGAGAGAATATTTCTGATACTTCCATGATACATACAGGCAGTGAAATAAAGGTGGGAATTGTGATCTAAGAAAGCCTCAGTTCCAATTCTGTCTGGAGAGACTGTTAAAAAATGTGGGGTTTTACTCATACTTCTGTGTAGTACAGGACATAAGAGGAAAACATGGGACCTGATAACTCCATGAAATATGTATTCTTGCTACTTATAAATTAAATATTGGGAAAAATAACAAAAAATCAGAAACTGTGAGAAATGGAGAATTAAATGAGAGCAGGAGGAGCTTCTCAAAGATGGCTAGTTGTTAAAGATGGCCCAAGAATAATAAGAAATGTTCCCTGCCTAATGTAAATGTCACCATTTCTTTGAAGCAAATATAAATGTGAGAGGTGCACTGTATCTGTAGATATAGAAGAAAGCTTGTATGGGAAAAATGGAGACAGAAACAAGAATGAAAAAAGGAAAATTAAAAGTGAAATTCTTGCCTTCATTAGCTTGGTTAAGAAAACAAATTTGTTTTTTTGCTTGTACTGTAGATTGAGTTAGCCTAGAATTCTTAAGATTTACATCTTTTGAAGTCAATTTTCACCTAAACCCATAGTGGAGTAAAAGGATCATCTTATACTAACTTTCATCCAGCAAGATTATTGCAAATAACTGCAGGGTGCTTTGCTGGTTTTACTTTAAATAAGCAGCAATATGCTTATTGTATGAGTTTATGATGACACAGGTCTAGAGAAGGAGAAGAGCAGAATTCTGCCAAAATATTTATTTTCTAAGTAGCCTAAGCAATTGTGTTCTGAATTGCAAGCTTAAGCGGCATGGTAGTGACTCTACCATGAGGGACAAAGGAACTAACCAGCATTTAGTTATTAGGAACAAGTAACATGCTGCTGTAGTTTTATATCTTTATGAGTCTTATCAATCATATTTATGAAGACACTAGAAAGTTATAAATGGCTACTACAGTGCAGAGTGGTTCATCTCAGACAGTCAGTATGACAACTTTATTTCAATGGATAAGAGTTGCAATAAATTAAGGAATTGCAGTATATGTAACTTATTGTGAAACAAACAGTGGGTAATGCAAGGTCATCTCATACTTGTCAGTAGCTACAGCAGCTGTATTTAGAAAAATGCACAGGCAGAGCTATTTTATAAAGTATTTTGGATCCATATTCCTAACCTATCTTTTGTGCAACAGATTTTTAATGGAATGTATATCTACTAATAAAGTCTGACTTGAAAGAAAGTAACACTTTCATGATCTGCCACTTGATAATTTCTGACAATGTTTTCTGTTGCTTTATTATAAACAGCAATTCAGATCAGCTTCATGATTAACCCTCCTAACTTCTCAGCATGTTAATGCCAGTCATACTCCTTCTAGAAAATAATGACAACCTGTTACTTCCTCTCATATCTTCGTTTTTCACATTCTAAGTAGTTATTTTGTCTTGGACAAAGTTTCAGAGAAGATGAAACTGTGGCATCATATTCCACTTTCAGTGTTAGTATATATAGTGCCTCTAAAGAATATGACCTGATACATTAGTGACTCAGGCTATATCCCAATGGGAACACTGTTTGGCTTCTGTACCAGAATTGAGCAATGATGACTACTTATTTAAATGATGGGTATATTAGAAATTCCAATAAAAGTAGTATTATTTTGGTAGTGAACTATGGGAAACATGAGACAGAACCCTTATATAGCATATTACTGGTTTTCTCTGACTTCACAGTTGGTGTGTAATTTCAGGGACAGTGGGTTTTCATCTTGAAAATTGACAAATGAAGCACATGAATTAATTCTAAAATGTACAGCTTCCTTGTAGATACTGCAGACGTAAATGATTTGTGTGGGGGATAAAGAAATAAGCACTGTCTGTTCCTCTTTTTTGAGGACAAGTGACCTCAAATTATGTGCCTTTTAGCATGGCACTTGATTTTACAACTTGGTGGTAAATCACATACAGATTAGTTCACTTCCCTTGAAACATTATTTATTTGGTTGGTTTAAATCTGCATTATCATCGGGCAAATTGTTTGACTTTTCAGATTATGCACTTCCCTTGCTTTTGCATTATGTGTGACTCAGTCATTTCTTAACTTCTTCCCCTGCGTTTTCTCCCGGAAAAATCTCCTTTACTTTCATGAAGTCACTTACCCTCTCTTGGATAATGACCTGATATTAAAGACCTACTTTTTTTTTTTTTTTTTTTTTTTTTTTTTTTTTTTTTACACAACCTGGGATGAAAACCACTTTCAGTCCACTCTTTCTATTTACACTGAGGTCTTGCCTCATACAAGTTACTTCAGGTACTTTCTTAAAGCCCCTATGTGAGAAGCCTCTTTACCCAGGATGTTGTACACAGTCTGTTGGACAGAACTCATGCAGGGTGTGATTTTGTTCACCTCAGATCCTAACAACTTTGTGATGTGGCCTTCTCCTCCTCCCCATTCCTCTTTGTATGTATAAGGATAACATTCCATTATCAAAGTGTCAGACCCTTTTCCATTGTCAGTCAAAAAGTCTAATATCTAATCCTACAGATACTGCATCTTTTGAAGAGAAATAGACAAAGCCTAACTCAGCACATATTCCTCTGGGTTTTCTTCCTTAGAGTCAGATTAATAAAACCCCTTGTCAACACACAAAAACTGCATCCCCAGGTAGAGAAACTCAAATCCACTTATACATGATTATGTCGATTTAGCTTGAGGCTGTTGTTCATTGAGATAGCTAAACTGTTGTGAAGCAATTTGATTTGAGGGTTCCCACTGTTTAAACTGAAACCAAAATGAAATTACTAATCTGGCACAAGTCTTGTACGCTACAAAATTCATTTGGAGAGCCTTTCTTTTTTATACTTTACAAGTGACTTCTATGTTGTAACCTCATCATAAATAATTAAGGAAGAAGAGTATTAAAACCTACAGCTGTACTCAGATATATCAATATGCATTAGCAAGGAAAGTTCTCTACACTGCATTCAGCACTTAAAACTTGTCCTTTTTATTGTAAAGGTTATCATAGGCTGTGCACATTATTTTAATTCAGTATTTTCAGGGTCTGTAGATTGATGTGATTAGAAATAAAATTGCCCTGAACTTTTGACCGAATCAGGGACAAGAGATCATCTGAAAAGGAAGCTATCATCAACAGCAAATAAAATATAGCACAGCACTCTGTACAGAGGCTTGTGATCTAATGCTTGGGAAGCTGAAACATGCATTTCCTGTCCTTGCTTAGTAAAAAAAAAATAAAAAATGTAGTGAGTGTTTCAGGGTCACCACATTTTTGGGTCTGCCAGTGTGCTACCATAGAAAGCAAGCTAAACAAGGGTGTTCCTTCTTTTAATTTATAGCAGTATTAGAAATCCTAATGTTTTTATGTGTGAACTAGTCCCAGACATGGCCAGACTATAACAAGAATACTGTTTTGAAGCTGTAGTGGTTGGTTTCAATATTCCTTATGCAATGAGAGAAATTTTCTCTGGTTTACAGCTTTGCAGTAGCTAACTGCACAGTCATTTGAATGACGTTTCCTCTTCTTTTTTTTTTTTTTTCCTGTAGATTGTTCTCTCCTTCCTGTGGGTCTTCATTTGTCATGTTTTCTTTGTTTTCCAACTGGTTCTAATATAGAGCTGCTCTACACTATGCTAGCATAGATGACTTATCTCCACTGTCCCTGCCATGCCAATACAAAACTCTTCATGGACTCTTTAAAACTAGGAGTAGCCTGTGCCTTTTCTTTACTATTTGCCTTTTGATGAGTGAAAGTTATCAGAAAGGAAGTATTTTTTCTGTATTTTAAATGGTGGTTTACAAGTCTCTGATCATACTTTCCACTTTCTTTTTTTAATATATCTTTACAATACAACACTGATTGGAAACTTCTAGCTACACTTTTGAGATACGAAGTCCAAACCGAAGCAGCCTGCCCGTCTCCCATGGGCAGCGTTTATTAACTATGCCACCTCAGTATTAACTTTTCTGTGTTTTTCTGAGAATGCTAAATGAATTTCTGTGTGCATGCATATCAGATAATGTGGAAAGGAAGCACTGTAAATACAACTATTGAGTTTGATTTAATTTTCCTTCATCTGTTGGGGAATGAATCCTGCTATGAACCCATTGTGCCAGCTCCCAGGCCAAGATCAAGTGTTCTTGTTCAAATTGCCATCTGAGGGTTTTTACTTCTTAACTGGCACAAGCCCTTTTCACTGAGGAACTAATCAGGCCAAAATTAATCAGCAGTGAACTATTATATATTAAATAGTAAAACACACAACAACAGCAAAAATGTTTCCAGATAATTTAAATTAAAAAAAAAAAAAAGAGGGCAGGAATATTATTTTGCCCTGTTCACAAACATCCGACTTTCTGTGTTATTTTCTACCTGTGGTGCTATGCTTTGGCAAGAGTCTTGGGGCAGTGTTGACTCCCTGGTTAACTCAAAACATGTCTTTTCATGCTTGTTGCTGTGAATACAGAAACTACTAAACTACTTGAGAAGTGACAGTTCATTCTTCAGTAAACTTTTTAACTGACTTGTGAGAAGTGCAATCACTTTAGTTGAACTTGAATGAGCTGCCAGAAGTCACATGGAACAACATGCAAAAGAGGAGTATGTAAGCTGCCTGAAAAATACCACCATGCTCCTTTCTTTTTCAAAATAGTAAACTCCACTCAAACCATCATGTTTAATACTAACCAAAATCCATGTAAACTTTCTTGTTGGGGAAAAGGAAATGCAGCAGCAGCAGGAATGAAGGTAGTCATGGCCATGTGCAGAGTAAGAAACACATGTAGGCAGGGATCTATTGGTTTTCGAGTCTCAGAGAGAGAGACCCACCTGGGCCTATGGGATGGAGGTTGTAAGGGTTTTGTTGTCTATACAGCAAGAGCTGGTATTTAGAAGAAAACAAGTAAAGAAATGTGTACAACCGACTGGAAGAGTCAGGGAAGATAATAAATTCCATCTGGTTTTGGACTTGACTAAACAACAATAGCCTTGAAGAAAGAAAGTCCTTTTGCTTCCAGAACTTATAGATGTTCCAGTCAATAGCCTGACACAGTCCCTGAAGGAAAAGTTACACAGTCAAATAGCAGTTACTTGCATCTTGCCAATAAAAAAGCATGAGACAAAATAAAGGAGTATACCTGATGCCATTCAGATCTATAAAGGTGAATGGTACTCCCTAGTGCGTAAAGCAAAAGCTACTGTGTTTCCTTTTAAAAGGAGGACTAATGGGATAGCTTTAAGATTGAAACTCAAGTGCCTTATGCCAGAAAAGTTCTTAATCTGGGGGAGATAGAGAGAGCTATTCTGCATGTGGCTTTTAAAATGAAAGCCTGAAAAGAAAGATACTTCCAAGGAATTCTCTAAGAAAATAGTTTTCTAGCTTAGTCTTGGTAAAGTTTTGTATGGCATATATTAATACAATTCTTCAAACAAACTGTCTGCTGATCCAGGGTACCTTTTTTTCATTTAGAAAACTCTGAAAACAAATTAAACCAATGAGAAAACCTAATGGTTACAGTGATATAATCCTTTTATAAAACCATATATCAGTATGAGGGAGAGCTTCCTGCTCTGGGTATGGGAATTCTCATCTTACTGAACAGTGGAATGAAGACTCCACCAGCCACACCTCTTCTTCTGCCCTTTCCCTGCTTAGGAGAAGGACATAGGAGTAGTACATGAGCTAGGTGGAAGGAGACAGAAACTCAGACAAGACCTCTGTGAATATATTCAGAAAACAGGACTGCGCACTACTGAAAAAACACATCTGCCCCATCATGTAGGGCTGACCATCCTTGCCAACCCACACTGCAAGAGCCAGGAGCTGTCATTTTAATGAAACCTTGTCTTTTCCTCTTGGCTGAGGTGACTCAGAATATCCTGAACTTCTGCAGGTCCAAAATGTTACAATGCCTTCCCCTCTTGGCCTCTCTCCAGCCTGTAAAGTTGGAAGACATCTTGTATAATGAACCTCTCCTTCTGTGCAGCGTGGAAATATAGGTGTCAGATATTTGGTTTTAACCTTATTGCTGCTGTCCACAAAGTGCAGTGAGCTTTATATTATCAAGTTTCTTTGACAGAACCGTCATGTGTTGATGAAAATACTAACAGAGCCTGACAGGTCTGGATTATAATCCAGAAGAGCTACCAGGAAGAAGGCTGGAAAGTTCATTTCGTGGGTTTTGCATACTTTGTGCCTTTGCAGGTGCTCTTTAATTTGCTTTAAACTTAGAATGATTGCCTTTGAGGTGCTGCGCAAAACATCAGTAAACATTAGTATTGACTCCACAAAGAGGTCATATTGAGATCTAAGTTATTTATTGCCACATTAAGCAATCCTCCTTTCATTTTGTTGCTGGCAGGCTGTTTGATAAAGTTGAACTTTATTTTTCTTGATCATTTGAATGTGACTTTTCCTACTACTGTGTAATACTAATTTGCATTTTTCTCACTGAAGTTAAGTCCTGCATGTATGTGTGTACTTTGGTGCAAATGGGGTTCTGTAACACATTCTGGGAGCAAAACCCAATTAGCTACCTAGCTGAAATAATTCAGTTCTGTAATATTCAGCAGGCATTCAACTTCTGTTGTCATTAGTAAGTGTAACACTCGTAGATTTCTGCAGAGATCACAAAGTGCCAATGTTCCCCACAGACCCCAGAAGTTTATATGAGTGTAACATTGCCAGATGCTATTTGTGTCCTCAGTTCTATGAAACATAAAAAAATATTTTTTTCACAGAGCTGGTGGATAACAACATTCAGATGAAGGATACAGGTGACCAAAATAACTGTAGAGGAGGAAGCAAATGCTAACAAAGGAAAAAAGTGTGCTCTCATTTAATAGTAAAGCTGATAATAATCTCACTCTAATGAGGCAATCTATGAACTCAGAATAAGTGACCTAGTATTTTTTCTAAATAACAGATAAATAGAATGTGATTTAGTTTTATGAATAAAAATATCTCATAGATTTCCTGTAACCAAAGGAATTATTCGGGATAGAGACATGCCATCTTTAATTTTGAATCTTATTTTGGATCTTATTTGGAAGATTCTAATTTTGCCACTGAAGGTTGATTTCTTAACCTTTTCACTTCAGTGTTACCCCATCATCTATTCAACAAGAATTTAACTTTTTTGTTGTTGTTACACAGGAGAAAGGTATCTTATCATAACAAGTGTTAATTGTGAACAAGTGTTAAATGTGAACAAGAGGTCTCTGTACAAGAATAAATAATTGTAGTGAAGTTGTTTTTCTGGGGGAGTTCCTTGTGTTTAGTAATTACTTTGCCAGTATCAGCAAACATCTGAACACACTGTCATGTGCATACCATTCACTGGCTTTTCAGAGGGCATGTTGTAATCTGGAACACACTGAAATATCAGAATTACTCAACTATAACAAAAAATAAACCCAAAAACCACGGGATTTTTCATTAATATATAAACATTGTCCTCCTGATTATGTATTTTGAGCTGATTCTTGAAATTCTTTATAAGCATAACTTTGTTTTGGTTTTGTGTACAGCAGCTCCATATCCCTTCAGATTATACTGTGGCATTCAATAGCATTTACCACTCATCTAGCACTTACAGTCCCTGGGTTTTGTTGTGATTAATTTTTTGTATTTAAATCAGCCTGAAAGCAGAATTGGTCTTATCTGTTAATGAGGATTTTCCTGAATGATTACAATTGCTGTTGAAATAAAAATTTTTAAACCTCAATTTTGATGCTAAATAATATCTTTATTCTCTTTCCACACATCATTCAGCAATGGTAACACTCACCTCCCTCTGTTTAACAACATTTCACTGTTCTAAATCATAACTATATTAGCTGTGTGAGATCTTTGCTTCCATCTGATTATCACTATCATGGTTTGAGCTCAGAGGGCAACTGAACACTAAGCAGCTGCTCGCTCATCCTTTCTCCCCGTCCCAGGTCAGAAGGAGAAAATAAAACAAAAGTCTCAGAAATCACCATAAGTACATGAAGGGATGACGCCTGTTAGGGTCACAGGCAAAAGATAGACT
Organism: Athene cunicularia; assembly: GCF_003259725.1. NCBI lineage: Eukaryota > Metazoa > Chordata > Aves > Strigiformes > Strigidae > Athene > Athene cunicularia. The sequence goes on along the minus strand of NW_020799142.1, from coordinate 9,042,426 downwards.
CATTAGGGGAAGAAAAAAGGACAGATTTAATTCAGACACTAACAGCAACAGCATTTAACAGAGTAGGACAGTGAGAAGCATTACTACATCTTAAAAACACCTTCCCTCACCCCTCCTTTCTTCCCAGGCTCAGCTTTGCTCCCAATTTCTCTACCTCCTCCTCCGCAGTGGCACAGAAAGCAGGGAATGGGGGGTGTGATCAGTCTGGCCACTCATTCCTCCTCAGGGTGGGGGGACTCCTCACATTCTTTCCCAACTCCCTCGTGATTCCCCTCTCAGAGGAGACAGTCCTCCACAGACTCTCTGACATGAGTACCTCCTATAGGCTGCAGCACTTCCCTAGCTGCTCTGGTGTGGGTCACCCCCACCTGTTGCAATACTCTCAGTGTCAAACTACAACAGCAGAGGCTTCTCCCCACAGAGTCCTGGCCTCCTTTGGGTGTAGTCACCTGCTCCAGTGTGGGGCTCCCCACAGGTTGCAGGTCAGCATCTGCTCCACCGTGGACCTCCACTGGTGGCAGCAGGGTGGCCCTGCCATCTCACCACGGGATACAGCAGGGCTGTGCATCAGCACACTTCCACCCCGCTCCTTTCTTCCACCGACCTTGATGTTCACATATATATTGCAACTCCTCCTCCCAGCTATAAGTCCTCCTCCCAGATTCCCCTTAAATACTGTATTGCAGAGGCGCAGCTAATTGTCTCAGCCTTGGTGCAGAGGCAGGTCTGACTTGGAGCCAGGGGAGCTTTGAGAAACTTCTTACAGGGACCACTGCTGTAGCCCCCTCTCCTGCGACGTTGTTTCACACAAAACAAACACAATCACAAAATCACAAATACACTGGATAGTAATAGACTTTATTTTTTACATCTTGGTAAAGCACGCTCAGTTCCTGACTGAATGAACCCAAGTTTGATGTACTTCAGTTTGTCAATCTATTCTGAATCACTTTGTTGACATAGAAGCCTAATGTGTTATACCACCAGATTCACTGTGTTTTCAAAATTCAGGAATAGTGAGATTTCTAAAAGTATTATTCTGTATTGATAGGAAATTTCTGAAAGAATGGCACAGCACCTTCAACTGGGGAATACTATGAAAGTGAGTCAGAGTACATGGAACAACAAGCATGTGTTTAAAGAACACAAATGCTATTCAACTGTTAGGACTAGTCTTGAAGTGACTGCTGAAACTGCAAGGCAAAAATTAATGAATTTTACATATTTCTCTTCAGACATAGTCATTAGTTAAGATGACTTTTTTAGAGGTACAGTAAATTATTTTTAGAATGGTGAAAAATATGCTTTTTATAATCCCCAAATTAAAGTGGCTAATGTCATAGAAATATTTTGTTGTTCCATATGGTGACCAATAACCAGTTTTCTAAGGTCATTTTTCAGACATCTTAAGCTGTATGACTTGTTAAGTAGTTTTTGCATGTTTTTTTCGTCTAGGTATGCCTGTATGTGATTGCTAATTAAGACAAAGTCAGAAGGATAACTCTGTGCACTGAGTTGTAATGTGGAACATTTACAACACTCATAAAAGAAAAAACTTTATAGAAAGTTGAAAATGGTAGTCTATCAAGTGAAATTCAAACTCCAATTTGACATCTGTACTTTTGGTATAGTCAGTGGAATTATTTTTCCTCTGGTCTGAATTTGTCCCTAGGACATAAAATAACACCATTTTGGTGTTTGATCTCTGAATTAGGTGGAAGTTGCAATATGATGCCTTAATTGACTTATTATTACTTGGTTAAAGGATAAACAGGCTATTAAAAAGAAAAAACAACTTGTGAGGAGAATTATCACATTTTCTGGGATCCTCCACTCATGTTTAGAGTACAAAAATGAGAAGATTCACAGAGTGCGTGCTCATAGGATGCCCCAGATCTCCTGTCTTCTCCCCCTACCTGCAAGTTTCCTCTGTTGAAGGCTGGAATAATTACAGAAAGTAGGAAAAGAATGAGCAGGAAGGAACAGAGGTGGATAAATCAAAGCAAGTATTTTGGGAGGAGGTATGCACATATTTCTGTTTAAAGGAACTAACCCAAAATGTGTGGAACGAAATTGTTCAGATGATTTGTAATTATCCACAAACTCATTACCACAGGACAGCCTTGTGGATAAGTGTTTAGCGGGAGTCAAAAAATATTATTCATTTCACTAGAAATGTTACCTTGGTTAGAAAAGATATTAAAATTATACTGTGCTACATTAATAGAAATAATAACACGGAATAGTGCTCCAGGGCATGAGCTCACTACAAAGTGATGTGGGCCAGGAAGAAAGTGCCCCTTTAGGCAGGTAGGGTTTTGAAAACCTGACTCATGAAAAACTTCTTTACACTTTCTTTGAAACATTTGCTACAGGCTCATACAGAACATACTTAAGTGGGTGGTCTAGTGGCTTGTGCTACAGAAATGTCTGCTTTTACGGCTTCCAAGTGGAAACAAACTGCTTTTGCACTTTCTCTTGTTCTGTGAGAGCCTTCATAACAACATTTTTGTTGTGCCTCTGTTCTGAAGCTCCTGATGTATCGTTATTACACGTACCAAGGTGAAATAAAACCCAGCCAGTAGTTATATTGTGAAACAAAGCCCGCACAGCATGGGACATGATTTGCTCAAGATTTTATATTTGTTCATAATATTCTCAGCTCAGAAATACAGGTTTTATTTCTTTCATCATACTTGCAAAGTGCCTTTATCTTTGCTAATAAAGAATTTGACAAAGTGTCTCTAACACAAAAGTGTGATTTCAGCACTGAGATACAGTACCTGTCTACTGGAAAAATTTATACACATTGTACTGTCCCTGTTTCATATTATTACTGTCCTAAGTTTGCAGACATTTGACTGAAAAATTAAGAACTCCTTGCGTGCATTGTTCCATCATATTAATCATGCATAGGTTTTTATAGACATATGCAGAAAAATGCATTTAAGAATTATTTTGCAAGAGTTCTACTCAGCTTTATTTATGAGGAATATGTATTTTGTCATCCATTGACATCTTATGGGCCCACATATTTTTCCTGCAGGTAGAAACAGGCTTTGCTTGATATCCACAGTATGTTTTTGCAGTTGTCCCTTAATCAGATATTTTTTCTTACTGAATTGTTCTGTTTACTTCAAAGCTCAGCTTATATTTCACAACAGGCTTTTGTTTGCCAAAGCCATGAAATTGTGGCTTATTTTGAAAGTAAATTTATCTCTGATGTTACTAACGTTAATATAAGGTGTATTTCCTATTAATGCTAAAATAATTAAAATTAATACAAAGTTAATGAGATATGTTGTTAATTGTTGATAATTACTAAAGCAATGAAATGCTTACATCATCTCTTCAAATCACTTTGATAACAGAAAACTCTACATTAATAAATTTTATGCTTTAATAGTAGGAGAGAAAGGTTCTCATTGCTTCATTTACAGCTGATATTGTGGTAATCAGAAGTAACTAAACACAATAACCAATATTTGCTTATACGAAATAAGCTTTTCATCAGTAGTTGCTTTGAGATTCAAAGAATATTCAGTGACCATACTGCATCTTTAATGTTCTTTCAGAATCCTACCTGAAGGAAAGTGCATTAATATTTCTTTAAAACTTTACAGCCTGAAAATCCATTCCATTTGTTTCTTTGTTTGCTTGTACTGTCCACATCCTACTACTTTTCCCCTGGTTTTGCCAGTCCCCCATGTTACTGTCTCCAGTTTTACTTTTTGTTTTCAGCCGAGTGTGCAAAATGGTCAGATCCAAAGCTGATTGTAAACTTGCTTAGACAATGTGAACGCAATTTACATGGTTGGTTGACAAACAAACAAAAAATCCTATCCTCCCCTGGTCATTAACAGTTTCACAACTTCAGTTTATTTAATGAAGCCAAAACCTGCTTCCACTGGTCTGCTTTACTAGTTTGTTGTGCTGGGTTTGTGTGTGGTAGGGTTTTGGAGGAGGCTACAGAGGTGGCTCCTGTGAGAAGTTTCCTGAAGCTGCCCCAGCTCCAAGTCAGATTCACCACTGGACAAGGCTGAGCCAGTTAGCAATGGTGGCTGCACCTCTGTGATAATGTATTTAAGAAGTGAAACCTGAGAGGAGAAGTGGTGAGGGAGATACCATGCAAACACTGAGGTCAGTTGAAGAAAGGAGAAAGAGAGGGGGACGCACACCAGAGCAGAGACCCCCCTGCAGCCCGTGGCGAGAGGGCAGCTTGTGCCCCTGCACCCATGGAGGTCACTGGTGGAGCAGATGCCCACCTGCAGCCCGGGGAGAGGCCCACGCCAGAGCTGGTGGCTGCCCCCAAAGAAGGCTGGGACTCCAAGGAAAGCCCATGCTGGAGTCATTTGTCACTGGGAGAACTGCAACCTGCAGAAGGGACCCACACTGGAGTAGTCTGTTTGTTAAAGACTTCATGCTGAAAGAAGGGGAAGACTGCGAGGAACCCTCCTCCTGAGGAGGAAGAAGTGGCAGAGACAATGAGTGATGAACTGACCACAACCCCCATTCCCTGCCCACACTGCGCTGCTGTATGGGAGGAAGTAGAGAAATTAGGAACAAGGCTGAGCATGGGAAGAAAGGAGGGGTGGGAGGCAGGTGGTTTTTTAAGATCTGGTTGCATTTCTTACTGTCCTACTCTGTTTGATTAAGTGCTAATTAAGTGCTAATTAAGTGCTGATGGTGTTCAAATTAAATTGATGTTCTTTTTTCTTCTTCAATCAAGTCTGTCTTTTGCCTGTGACCATAAGTGGCGAGTCATCCCTCCCTGTCCTTGTCTCAAATCCCTGAACCTTTTGTTTTATCTTCTCCTCTCCACCCCTGAGGATGAAGTAGTGAGGGAGTGGCTGCATGCTTCTCAGTTGGCCTCTGGGCTCAAACCACATTTGTCCAAGACTCCTCTTGGACAAAGAAAGGTTCGCGATGCATGATGCATGTAGTACATTATGCATATGGTATGTTAATCCAGATAGGTCTCTGCTTTTCTTCCTAGATGTATCTATTTTATCTTTGTTCTTATTTATAGTAATTTAGACAGATTATTTTATACTGTATTTCATGTTCTTGTAAATAAAAAGAAATTATACTGAGAGTCTATGATGCAAATGTTCATTATATCAACATTTTCTCAAACGTAGATTTATACTCTGATGCCAAACTGGTAACTGAATTAAAATACATTTAAAAATGAAGTTGTACAGAACATAATTTTGATAAATGGTTATTTGGTTGTAAATATATGCACTTTTTTTTTCATAATTTTGGTTTTACTCTTTTATTGAGTGGAGTAAGGAAATTGTTCATTGTGTACTACACCTATGCATTTATTTATGTTATGTAAACTGACCCTCAGTCTGTAAATTATCAGCCAACCTTATCAGTATGCAACTGTACAAATGGGCTACAGTTAACATGATTAACAACTTTCGGGGTGAGTTTTATTTCAGGAAATATGTACTTCCTGTAATGTATAATTTTCTAATATAGATATTTAAACTCTATTCTTAAAAAATATTGATTAGTGGCATGAAGGGTGCAAGTGGTCTTGATCATAGAGTTTAAGCAATCTCATGAATGAAACCTGTAGTAATCCTATGACATGTATGAATAAACCACATTGTCTTGAAGGACAAGAGGGCAGATCTGTGTGTAAATGTGAGTCTAAATCTCCACCCATTTGCTGATGATTTCAGATAAGCAGGACCATTACAAGTAGCTGTTTGAGGGGAAAAAAAATAAATATGGTAGGATAAAAGCACGAATTTCAGTCTAATCTATTTCTTTATTCTCTCTACACCATCTAGCCAGTCCTATGTTTCATCTCTATTTAAAATGTAAGATTTTAATTTTTCTTTTGTTTTCCCATTTCATATGTTTTTTGAAGCAAGATAAGCTTTTAACTTAAGTGCTGGATTTTAAGTGACTTGAATCAGTAGATATTAATGATGTATAAAGGGGCCTAAAGCCAGAATGCATTAAATCTTTTTTTTTTTTTTTTTTTTTGTATCATTTGAGATCTAGTTTTCTATTGTAGATGCTTTTTTGCCCCATAGAATTCTCAGTGCTTGTTACAAAACTGTCTCTGCACTTCAGAAAGAGTCTTCTCCAACCTTTTCCACAGAAATATTTTCCTGAAAGAATATCAAACTTCACTGGATAAATGTATCCCTTGAAAGGTATATTGGTAGCCATACATATAGTCCAATATGTTTTAAAGATAAGTTATTGTAAATGGAAGGGCAATAATCCTGACAGCTAATTTTAGCCCAAAACACTACATCTGGTGTAGGTTCTGACTCAGAAAACATCTGATGTTCCCTGAAAAACATCTCTTGTCCCACTGAGCCAAAAAGGAAACTGTGGAGAACAGCCTTACGTCATCCACTTTGATGAACACCCCCTTTTCCCCAACTTGTGTATGTGTTGACTCAATAAATAGTTTAACAGAAGTAATGCTTGCTTTTCAGAAGTACTAATTCTGTCTGATCACACTGTACCTCTGCCTTGAATATAGCATTAAAGCAAAACTACACTGGACTTTCTGGCCTTGTGATCCATCAGACTGCACTAAGCCAGAATGACTTAGATTCAAGGTATTTGCATACTTCTGCTGTGGAACGCATTGAAACTGTGTGCAAAAAGCAGTCTTTGCTCTTTCTGTTAACTCTTTTCCCCTAACAGTTACTCTTAAGGACAATAAAGAACTCTTAGATTATTAAATTTTAAGTTTTTTAGAGCTGAAATTTGGTGTGTAGATGTATCTGGTTGAAGAGTAATTGCCACTAGATAGTTCACAATTATCTAGATTTTTAAAAGTCCTTACTTTTTTTTTTTTTTTTTTTTTTTAAATCAATGATAATTAATTAAAATTAGAATTTCTTCAGAGGTAAGGTCCTAATTTTTTTGCTGGATCCAAAACATGTTGGACTTAGTAGAAAGACTAACAATTTTAAGCATAATTTAGGGCTGGCAGTATTAGAGAAAACATGCAAGATTTTTTTTTTATTTTATTTTTTTGTTGTTGTTAGGATGACTTATAAAGTGTGATTCATTTTTTTGCAGTCCCACCCCATCATGTTTGTTTTCTGTAAATAAAATATTGAGCTTGATGGAAACCTTTAGCTAGAGCAGTGAGGTTTTAAGCAAATATTGCATAATACTCATGGGAAATTTATTTTCAATTATTCTTTTTAAGTATTCACAAGGGAAAACTGGGGAAAAGTCTTGATATGGCTTAAGTTTATGGCAGCAGTTCCACAGACTTTAACACGACTAAGGTTCTGTCCTAGATTCTAAGACTTATATTTAATCTCTCAAGGAAGAATTATAGAAACACACTATTTTGCCTGAAAAAAACCACCTTCAATAATGATATTTATCTCTTGGATCATCTGTATTATCTGCTCATCTTCTAAGAGATAGCTAGTCTAAGTTAGCTGCCAATCCCAAAACACTATAGAAATTTAATAATGAAGTGTAATATTAACAACAAAAATAATCACAATGACACTATAGTGGAACAAGACCCCAGTTCCCAAAAGTAACATTGCCAAGATATATCAATCTCTAACACTTTCATACTCTGATTTAGGCAGATAACAATAAAATGCAACAGTAGTATCCCAGGCACATGAAGAATAAACATTTTACAAGACTGTATTTTAGAAAGAAAAATGTTTTTTACCTAAAAAAAAATCTGACCAGCTCTGTCCTTTGTGTCTAGGACTTTCAGCTCAAAACAAGGGAAAGAAACATTTCTTGGTTTGAATCAGGGACTTGGATGTGGGTTTCTTGATTTTCAGGTAAATTCTCTGTTGCTGGTACCCCTGGAATTTCTCTTTGACCCTTTTACCCTCAATAGCTTTTTACACCCCTCCACTCCCCACCCCTAATCTTTTCAAATAACAGAGTTCTTGGTTTTCTGCCAGCCTTTACCAAGGAGATTCAGGGGTCCTTTCCTTCCCCTCTGGATTGAAGCATTTGAAAGCACACAATTCAGCACAGTTTAGGTATGAGTTATCTCTCTGATGTCTTAAAACAAAAAAAACCTGACAAAATACAATCTTTAGTGAAATATGTGTCAGGACTCCCCAGAGAAACAAAGATCCCAGTTACTGGGCTGCAGCATCTGAGCACCTTCAGTGGGTTTTCCATACCCACTCAAGTCTTCAGGCCCTAAGACTCCTTGCTTGACAAAACGTAAGGCTGTTTTGAAGATTTTCAAAACAGTGAATAAACAGGCATCCTGATGACAGGGAGGCAACATGCAGACAAATATGAAGTGTAATGTACATGTCTCCTACTTAATAGTCACAGATAACCTATGGTATATTCCAGTGCTTTCATGCCAAAAATATATCTCCTTATTACTACTTTTCTTTTTCTTTTTCTCTTTTTCTTTCTTTTTTCTTTTTTTTTCTTTTTTTTTTTTATTTTTCTTTTTTCTTTTTCTTTTTCTTTTTCTTTTTCTTTTTCTTTTTCTTTTTCTTTTTCTTTTTCTTTTTCTTTTTCTTTTTCTTTTTTTCTTTTTTCTTTTTTCTTTTTCTTATTTACTATCCTATCATGATTTATAGACTGTTTTCTTGAAAAAAAACCCCGACCAATGTGTATTGTGGCAGTTCTCAGCTTATTTAAATCAGTTTTTAGTACCTTAGAAATCCAGATATGTCAGACTTGTTATTCTATCATGTCTGGTAACTTACTTTTTGAGTAACTAAAAAGCAGTCTGAATTACGAAGTTATTATTGAAAAGGTCAGTTATGTTCGTAAAGAATACAGACTTGTGCACCAAAATATTTTCACTGAAATGCAGTGAAGGTACCTGAATTTGTCAAAGGCTTTTGTCAAACTTTTGGGTTTGAACTATTAAAAATGGATTCAGAGAAGTCAGAAAGGAGTGTGATAAGAAACACAGTATTAAAACTTCATACTACCCATAGAGTTAATAGTTTTTAATGAGATTTAGATTGTCTGAAAGGCCTTCAGTGCTGTGCATATATTGAAAGGAAGACATAGAAGCACTTTTCAGCTTTCAGTCATCACTCTGCTTCTGGAATTATGTTGATAAAGAGAAATGGTTCTTCTATTTGGCCTTGAGACTTTCACATGATCTTGGGGAAAATGGGGCAAAGGCAGTAGAGGGAATTCACTTTTGTACACTAGAAATAAAGTGGCAGTGGCATAAGCTACAGATGATCTTTCAGATGTGTATTCTGTATTAATCTAAAGAGTATTAAAATAACTGTATAGCTACATGCCTCATTACCACAGACTTTGTAACTGTTTCTTTTACTTTTCAGTTCTAGCAGGATCAGGAATCTAATAGGAGAGAAATCTTTTGATCCCTCCGCCCTCTATACTCAAGTGAGACCAGGAATGTAAAGAAGCAAGAAAAACAAAGAGAAACAAAAAGTTAATTTCATAACACTGGTTCAACTTTGGACTAGTTGCAACATATTCCTTGACTGATCCTTAAAAATTAATCACTCATCCTCTCTCTTCCTCCTTCTTAATTTCAATGGTGCATTTTAATCTTTTAGTGAATGATATAGTCCTGTTACTTGCTGTCACCATAGTTATTGTGTTTTAAAACATCTCATTATATCTGTTACTATCCCCTTTTTTTCTTGGTTTTGTGTAGCTAGTTGGTCTGATAAATATCTCAAGTACTGTTCTAGTTCACCTTCATTCTTGCTCATCCTCTTTTCCCATTTCCTTCACAAATTCACTCATGGTTATCTTCTCTGTGTAGACACTGTATTTTCATCTCCTAATTTTCTTCTCTTTCTCCCCGTTTGGGAGGCTATGCTGGTTTTGTGTTCAAAATAGTACACTGAAGCAGCAGAGAACTCTAAATGAGAAGTTAGCAGAGCTGACTAGGAGCAAGGGGACTGATGAAATGGAGGAACAAAATTCAAGGAAGTCAACTGGATTGGAAATCATGAGGGAAGAAAATAATTATGAAGGAGCAGAAGCTTGGATGGGAGAAAGGAAGAGACAGGCCTTAACTGCTGTCATCCTTCAGATTTGTTTTTCTGCCACAGTCCCCCCCATCAGAAGCTGTCACTGTCTCTCTGACATAGTGCTACTCCAGGGTCCATAGCTCATGGGACTGCTATGGGACTGGTACAGGTAGAGCCCTGTCTCAGGCTGCTGAGGAAACTGCCAAGTTGTGAGGAAAGGCTGTGAGTGAGTCTGTAGGATGGAGACACGCATGATAAGAAAGGTAAAATTACAGAACTGGGACTGCTGGGGATTGTTATTTCAGGGGCTAAGGGAAATCAACAAAATGGAGAGGTACAAAATCCTAAGGGTAAAATTAGCGTGTTGACTGATTTGGTGGGAGAGCAGCACTGAAGGCAATACATCACCTCTTGCCTACCCAGGAAAATACTCCTCTGGTTCTTACTGGAGTAGTAAGCATACTAATGATGAATCCGCCAGGTGTATTTTGTGTGCTAGCTCATAAATAACTGCTTTATACTTTTACAATGATGATATGAAATTGTTGTTTGTAAGAAAAGGAAGAAAAAGCCACTCATGTTAAATGCAGCAGCAGGACTGGAGTGACTGATGCTTCCTCTTCTATTTGGGTTTGGCAATATGCAAATAAGAACACATCCAAGAAGGAAGAACAGAATATACAAAGGACTGTGTGAAGATATGGATCCCATCCTGGTTCAACATGTTGGAGTGAGCAGGATTAGCAATGCATCCAGAATATGGTGAGAAGTAAACATCACCTGTCAGGACCTCTGAGAGAAGGAGAGGGACAGCTTGCCTGGTGGAGGGCAGGCAGTGCAGAGTCCCTGTTAACAGCCATTTGGCTCAGGAATTGACGATGGAGTAGTAGATGGAGTAAAGTGCATAGCTAAACAAAAGGTAAACAATATATTTTGAAGTTAAAGTCATGAATGTATCCCTTTGAAGGAAGTAGAAAGCAAATTTATTAAGATTGCATTTCCCTACAACTGCTTACTGTATTTTCAGGAGAAATAAAATAGAAATAGAAGGTGATCTTTAGGGACTCTCTGTATCAAGATATTTTGCTTCATGAGCTGTGTATAGGATAATTTCACAGGAAGGAAACCGTAAAATATAAATCACATGAAATAAGGTTCTTCTTCCTTTCAGAAACATCATATATTTTAGCATGCCATAAACTGGTTGATTCTTGTTCTTTGCTCAATCCCTGATAGTGTATGTGACAAAGTACTGGAAACTGTTGCTTTTTAAGAAGTGATTTAACACCAAAGAACAATCCACTGAGGAACAAGGGCTAAGACTTCTATTTGGCATGGATTCAAAGGTCATTTGTACATTTTACACTGAGCTAGATTTCTCCTTGATGCTATTGTGGCAGAAATTAGGCATAAATGTCATTCCAAGAATGGCTAAGTGGAAAAAAATAAACCTTCTACAAAGATGAAGAGTAGAACAAGAATTATTTAAGATTTTAATCTCAGAAAGAGTTTATATAGTCTCTGAATGGGGAGTAAAATTAAGAGTGATAGGATAAAATTGTGTAGTACCATAAACAATCTAGTGTTTCTAACAGCAAAATAGGCAAGTTTATTCATGAAAGACTTGATTCCACTCCCAGGAAACTGGGTCAAGTAGGTGGCCTGATTTCTTTTGAGAATAAGTCATTTAAAGGTTTAAAGATGGAAGGAAATCTATAACAGGAGAGAAAACAATAAATTTTGTAAAGTTGGCAATCCTTCCACCAAAGATATTTATTAAGAAAGGCTCCTCACTGTAACAGTAGTTTTAGCCTAAATAACCCTTAAAGACATGGTTTACTAATGAAGCAATACGTGTTGGGATTAATTCTCTCCTTCCTCAGTCCTTTTGCTGCAATGTGCTCCACTTGCTGTTCACTGCTGTGAGATCTAAGTCTGTACTGCTCTGCATTCCCGCCTGTGCTGCCTGCACAGATGCCATGGGGTGACACACGCCCTGAGCTGGTGCGTGCAGGGCTGGGCTGCCCCACACCATTACAGGTCTTAAAAATAGATTTACATTTATTTCAGCTTGCTTGTACTGGTTGACAATGATTCAATGATCCTTTCCAGAGTCCCGAGGTTCTTGTGACTTACTTGCCTTCTTTCTCCAACCAGTTTCCACAGTAATTCCGTCATTAAAGTCTTTGAAGAACCCTAGTCCCAGGGTTTACAGAACTCTGAGCTTTCCAGTATTATAAAACCAGAGAAGAACATTGTGCTAGCAATAAGAATTTTAACTTTGGTCATGATAGATGTTTCAGTCTTATGAATTTGTGGCGTACAGGAAGGAAGCACACAATCTGATGAGCTGTCAGTAGTTTGCAACACACTTTAAGTAACACTTGGAAAAAATGGCATTACATATCCTCTGCTCTACAGGAAAATATATGAATGAAAATTCTTCTGAATGTCAAAATCATGGTGTATTTTGAAGAATTTCCACCACAAAAAATGTTAAAGGAAATTTAAGATCTTGATTCCAAGAAACATATGCATTCTGAAGTGGGTTTGTGAAAACTCCCTTTTTGGCTTCAATGTACTGTACATATCAGCAAAATGAATCACAAGAATAAATGTCTCCTGCGTGAACACTGTTTAAGTTTCCATGACAAGCTAAAAAACTTATACAAATCAAATGTTTCCTAACATAACTGAAAAGCAGCAGTTGTTGGGGAAAGACGGAGCTTGGGAAGAATCAAGACACACAGAGTTCCATATGTATATATCAATATTGTGCCTAGTGATATTTTATGGTAGGATTTTTCTGTTAGTATGTCATACCAAATACACTGAAACTTTCCAAATAAATAAAAAGTTTTATGATTAGACCAAACAATATCATGTTGCTTTATTTCTATTTATATAGTCTACATAGTCAGCTCAGAGGACATGAGCAAAAGTGAGCCACCTGAAGATTAATAAAACCAAAATAAACTCGAAACAAAGGAAGAAATAAAACACAGTACACCCATTTTTAACATGTAAAGGCAAAGGTCAAATAGATAAATTATTCTATTAAGAACCTGTGTTATGAGAGTTTACATAAATTTATCTACTGTTATTTTTTTCCAGATAAAGTTTACTTAAAACTCAGAGAATTTAGTTTAAAAAAAAAAAAGAAATAATTTATCCAGGATTATTAGCACAAAGATGTCTCTGGCTTCAAGGGGACTTTTCATGTCTTTAAAGTTAAGTTAATGTGCTTGGTTGCTCTGCTGAGGTATTCCATGAATTTTATTAGTTCTAATAAAATATGAGTGTCCATGTAATACCAAAGAGGCTTCTCTTTTTCTATAATAGTGAAAAGGAAAATCAGTTAGAGCATAAGACCTGTGTTTCAAACAGTGAGTATATGTTCACGACTATTTGAATTGTAGGGCTCCCAGTAATAACTAAGGACTAAATTTCATTTCCAGTCCTACAAAACACATACAACTCGTAGGTTTCTTCTTTATATTTTCAGGAGAGATCAATGATAGTGACTTTGAGTTTGGTTTAAGATCTTTAACATAAGATTCTTAAAAAGGGGCCTGATTTCAAGAAAATATTTGGCTTTTTTTTTTTTTTTTCCTTGAAATTGCTTTCTTTAAAGGGGGTCAGCATGAAGCAGAAGCACAAAATAGTTTTTAAAAAATATCTGTGTTCTGAAAGTATATTCAAAAATGTTTTGTATTGAACTACTTTGCATTCTAACCTTATTCTATTCAAATATGCCCTAGTCAGACCACCACACTGCCCCCCCTCCTTTAAACACACATTTCCCAAATATTAAGCATCAGCTCACATAATTTGAAGTGATTAGGCAAAATACAGTAGGCAAACTACAGTATCTGTGCCAAAACCATCATGAGTATTCTAACTTCTGCTAATGCGTAATAAGTCTGATACAATTCCATATCCTTCTATTGATTAAAAAACATTGATTGGGTTGTTTTGAGAAGAAAACTCCACAAATGCTTCTTAGAAGTTCTCTGAACTTCTGCTGCTGAGATCTGAATATCTAAAACTTCTCTGGAAAGAAAGCAAAGCTAAATAATAATAATTTCCAATGATATTTTGCATAGTTTAAGAAAGGAAAATAAAGATAAAAGAGCAGTGAAGAAAATTAAATAACTAATTAGTGAAAGGAAATCCTGATGTTTAATTATTTTTCACTGCTCTCATCTAGTCTTGTGAACTTCTGGTCTGCTACTTGCTTTAGAAGGCACAAAAAAGTGTAAGAGTTTGTGTACAGTTATTTGGAGTAACATGCAAATGCATTGTAGAATTATTTTGTATTATACTCTTAACTGGAGTCCCGTTTTACTTACAGAGGAGGAATATTAGGAACTGTCTTTACCTCTCAAATTGTGCCACTCCTGATAAATTAGAGCAAGTTTAATGCTGCTGCAATAGATGTCGTTCTTAATTTTCTCCTGAACTTGTGTTACAAAACATGTTGTAAAAGAATTTGATCTAGGCAGTTACACAACACTGTCAGAAAGATCCTTGTTAGCACTCATTGTAGTTATAATGAGGAGAGAAAAAGTGCTTGTTAATAATGAAATATTCCACTCTATCTCTGTAGACATGTGTGATCAGATGTAAGATTTGGATACAAATTTGTTTTTCAAGCCATCACAAAACACATCTTAAATTCAGTTCCTTAAAGAAAAAACAGACTAGATGTAGGCTTATACCCCTAAGACAGAACAAGTCACCCTACGAAAGTACATTCACTGATTAAAGACAGAATATAGATGACTCCATCAGATTATTTTGCATTCACATTCCTTATGGATATAAGTCGTCTCTCCTTTCCCTTTCATATTCTTTACACCTAAAACTGGGTGCAGGATCGGACACCTGCCACCTGTCCCCAGTATCTACAGAGGATCAGAACTTTCCATACACATTCTCTGGAAGAAAATTATTTGTCTGGCTTTTGAAGCTATTGCAGTGAATCAGAAAAATCCATCACCTGGCTTGTACTGGTTATGGAGTTTTCAGTTTCAGAGCTGTTGCCAAATAGGTGAAGCATCAATTTGCTAACTAGGTTATTTATTTTAAGAACTGCTGCAACCAGAATTTCTGTACTAAATTATGGGAATGTGGGATGGAACATATGCTTTTCTTGCAATGTTTCCTGAGGGACCTGGAGCCAAATTGTAATGTTGATTCCCTATATCCATACTGAATGAGCATTATAAAGCAGAATTTTGCTAATACTACAGTTTATTGCAAGTATTTCCTCATGGTGTTCACAGGAAAAAGAAAAAAAGGAATGATGACATAAGCCTTATCCAAAGGGATTCCCTGTTTTGAGCATACCAAAGGGATGACTAGCACAGGGTGAACTCTTTCAGGGGATTACAGTGAGTGAAGGTCAAAAGGATGCGATTTTATGACTTAGAGTGTGAGTGGAGGCTGGTTCATGTATACTAAAAGTACGAGTTGTAAGAGATCCTGAGAGACAAATTAATTTTTATTTCATTGTTTCAGAGTAGTGGAAAGGAGGTAAAACAGATTACTTGTGTAAGAGATTGCAAGTTTGCAAAGATTCCCAAGAGTCAGTCTTTATGCAAATTAATGTTTTTCACAGTTCACTCTGCTGTCTCAGTCTTCAACAGTTAACAAGATTTACACCTGTGAGCTGGAATCAAATTATGATTCTGTACATTTCTGTAAATGCTTTTCAACATAATATCAACCAGGTTTGCTGATAGTTCATAAAGAAGTCAATAAATATCTGTTATTTATTGAGATGTCAACTCAGAAATTTTGTGTTAATGGAAAGGCTAGCAAGTTCTTTTTCTCTTAAAAGACACATCGGTCTCTTTAGGGAACACTTCAAGGAGATTACTCCTGTAATCAATATATTTCTATATTTGTACACCTAACCACACCACATCTGTTTTTCAGCTAAATTACTGTTCAATAAGAGAGCCATAGAAACAAAATTATTAACTTTATTATATTGATTTTTTTTGTTCTGCATTTTATTCCTACTGCAAAATTAAATATTTTCATTTTAATAACTAAAACTTGACACAAAATCATTCCTTTAGAAAACATTCTCCTCTGTCAAGACTACAGCATCTTAAACTGCAGCCACTGCTGTTCATAATTTTAGCTATGAGAATTCCACAATTCTGTAGATGGTTTTATAAACATTTTCTTCACTAAGCCTGACATCTGTTACCCAGTATCTATACAGAAAAACGTCTTGCAGCTGCTTATAGAACAATCTGTTGGAAGAATTTCATGACTGGGAAAAGGGACTCAATCCTTTCTCTCACTAAAAATAATGTAGTTTCCTAAAGCAGACAGGTCTTGCAGGGTCAGTTGTACAAGGTATTTCTGACCAGGGAACAGTTATAAAAAGTAAAGAAATTTAACTGTATGCTGCCAAGATTGCTGTCAATTACATAGAAAAACTCAATGTTAGTACCTCTAAGGTTAATGGAAATGTTCCACCCAGTTGGGTCTTCTCAAAGCAAGAGCAGAAACAATGCACACATGTTGCTGGCTTTTGTCACAGTGCTGATAACCGAAGCCAGAGGAAATGCTATGCCCTGATCCACAAACCCAGTCACCATGGAGGGGCAGTCACCCTGGACATGCACCTCTGCCCTGCAAACATGTCAGCACCAGAAAGCATCCACCTGGGCAACCTTGCTTGGGCTTTGAGACGGCCACAGAGTTTTGAAAGCAAACCCAGCATGGATATTAACACTGTCTTGCTCTCCCTTATTAAATTGAGGCAGATGATAGACCCACATCAAATTCTTACTGAAGTCTACTTTCTTCTGTGTGCAGAGCTGATAAACTTTTATTTGGATATACTCTAGGGCAGCTGGATATACAGAGGTGACACTGAGGTCATGTGAAGCTCACAGCAGAACAGAGTAGCTGCAGTGTGGGACTGTATTTCACAGCAAAGCTTCATCCTGTAGTTGATAGGAAGCTCATAAAGTCTCGTCCCCCAATATCCCAGTGGCCCTGAAAAGGAGAAGGGGTCTTCAGTGAATGTCAGCACTGCTTATATTCACAAGTTGTTAACAAAGAGGAAGGTCACATTTAAGACTATTGCCAAGATACCCAACTGAACTATCATTGATCTGTTAACTGCTGTCTTCCCAAAATCAATTTATACCCTCTTCACTATCCTTAGAAAGTTGTATTTGGACTCAGGTGTGACTAGGACAGATTTGTCCCAGCAGGAGCCTTTCAGGAGGGGTGAAGCCTGGGGACTGAGCTGGTATTACTGGAGTGTTTGAAGGGGCCCA
The DNA here is from genome assembly GCF_003259725.1 of Athene cunicularia. Classification (NCBI taxonomy): domain Eukaryota; kingdom Metazoa; phylum Chordata; class Aves; order Strigiformes; family Strigidae; genus Athene; species Athene cunicularia. The sequence continues at coordinate 9,025,151 of NW_020799142.1, read as the reverse complement.
CTGACAGACTGACTTAGCCCTTTTTGTTGCCAGCACCTGACAGAAGGTTGCACAAGGATGAACAATCTTTCTGTAATGAAACTCAAACAGTAAGGTTATTTTCATGCTTCTCTCTCAGCTGAATTATTGCATCAATAATGCCATTTAGCTTTAAGTAGAAGAAAAATTTGAGTAAAACTGTTTCAGCCATATCTGAGTTCTTACTTCAAAAACAGATTTTTAAACATAGCTAAAAATGGCTGAAGCTAAGAATTTAATTTTCAACCTGTTTTATAATCTCAAGAGAAGAAATAATGCATATTTGAAGATTCGTTTCATAATGTAAAAAAAAAAAAAAATCACAAAAGGTTCCCATGTTTGTATGTGTATTGACTGTCTGAAGTGTACCATGACAGCAGTGCAGACCTCTCAGGCTGGAGGAAGTGCCTAGACATTTCTCATGGGGCAGGGACAGGGAGCAGACCTGGCTGCAAAAGGTGTGTCCAGGTGGAGGACCTCCTGCAGCAGGTGGCTGAGCTGCAGGAGATGGCAAGAAGGCTGCATAACATCAGGGAGGCTGAGAAAAAAATTAGATAGCTGGTTCCAAGCACAGTCTGCAGTGAACACACAGACAAACAGCCAAAAACTCCCCCACCAGAACACACAGAAGTCAGGGGAGCCAGTAGTGCAGAAGAATGGAAACTTGCAATGGCATGGACCTGAGTGGAGGAAGAGACTTCCCCCAAAGCTTGAGGTGCCCTTAAAGGACCACTTCACCACTCTTCAGACTGAAGAAAGACAAGTCACATCAGGAGAGATGTAGGAGCTGAGTAAGACTACCCAATCTGCTCCCTGTATAACAACCAGCACAGTTAAGGCAATGGGTGATAGTAACATGCAAATCTCTTCTGAGAGGTATGGAGGCACCCATCTGCCTACCTGATGCGCTCTAGAGAGGTGTGTTGCTTACCAGGGACTCGCATCAGCAAGGTCACCACTACCAAGCTTCATACAGTCTACAGACTATTATCTGCTATTTCATGTGGGCACCAGTGATACAGCCAGAAGCAGAGTCAGGAGTATCAAGAAGGACTACAGAGCTTTGGGAGTGGCAGTAAGGAACTCTGGAGCAAAGGTAGTTTTTTTCATCGGTCCTCCCAGTCAAAGGGGCGGGCTTTGAAAGGACCAGTTGAATCTGGTGAATCATCAAATGGGACTAGTGCCACAGCCTGGGGTTCAGCTACTTAGACCATTGGATCATTTTGAGAAACCTGATCTACTGGGCTCTGATGTGGTCCATAAGCTCAACATGACCTGCTAATGTGTGATCACAGCCCAGAAAGTCAACCGTATCCTGGGCTGCATCAAGAGAAGTGTGACAAGCAGGTTGAGGGAGGGCATTCTCTGCCTCTGCTCTTGTGAGACCCCACCTGGAGTACTGTGTCCAGCTCTAGGGTGCTCAGAATAAGAAGGATATAGACCTGTTGGAGTGCGTCCAGATGAGGCCACGAAGATGATCAGGGGGCTGGAGCACCTCTCCTTTGAAGACAGACTGAGAAAGTTGGGGTTGTTCAGCCTGGAGAAGAGAAGGCTCTGGGGAGACCTTATAACAGCCTTCCAGTACTTAAAGGGGGCTACAGGAGAGATGGGGAGGGACTTTTCACAAGGACATGTAGTGATAGGACAAAGGGTAGTGGTTTTGAAATGAAAGAGGTTAGATTTACGTTAGATGTAAGGAAGAAGTTTCTTACTGTGGGGAGGCATGGCATAGGTTGCCTGAAGAAGTTGTGGATGCCCCCTCCATGGAAGTGTTCAAGGCCAGATTGGACAGGGCCTTGAGCAACCTGGTTTTGTAGAAGGTGTATCTGCCCATGGCTGAGGGGTTGGAACCAGATGATCCCTGATGTCTCTTCCAACCCAAACCATTCTAAAAAATCTAAGAAATATTTAAGAATGGATGCTTTGAAATTTCACAGAATCAGAAATATTGATTGAACCTCTGCAGGTCACCTAGTCCAACCTCTGACTTGAAGCAGGATGGTAGCCAAAAAATATATCAGATCAGCTGTATCTTGATCTCACTGTATGTGGAAAACTTCCATTGGTGGTGTGTCCACAATCATTCTGCATAACCTGTTCCAGTGATGGACTGACTCACTGCCATGAAGAATCCTTCTTCATAAGCTGGTGGGAATGGGGTCTATAGGTGCCTAGAGGTTTGGAAGGAAAAACGGTTACCACTGAAGAGCAGGCCAAGGAAACATACTTCCTGAGAGGAAAGCATGCAGAAATTCCCCAAGGACTGGCAAGCTCTGGACACTGTAAGTCCTGTTGAAACTGAAAGAACTGATAAATCCAGACACCAAGAGCCAGCCAAACCTGCCAAAGGTCAACAGTGCACACTGGAGTGAGCAGTAGGGTGCATAACTTGGACAACAGACATGAGGTCAGTGAGTGCTATGCAGAGACAATGACTGCAGAGCATATATACCTGATGAAAAAAGGGGTCCCTGGGGGACTTTCCAAAACAGCTATGCAGAAGGCAGCATAACTCACAGCTTCTGAGTCTGCAGCTGGAATTGGCCTCCCCACTGTTGATCCAGTGGGGCAACTGCGAGTGAATGTGTGAGTCAGCTGCATGAGGGAATAGCTAAATGTGGTGTGTGAATAGATATCTGCTATTAATAACAACAGGCTAATGAATAAAAGGTGTTTCCAAAAGTACTGGTTATAGTCCATGTCTGCCTTCTACTCTATCTCCTATTAGGGAAATAGGATTTTTACAACTCCTCTCTATTTTTCCACCAGCCTTGAACTGGGAGGCCCAAAAGTGGGCATAGTACTCTAGGTGTAGCCTAACATTTATCTCTGATAAAATGAGTTGTCATTTTCTTCTCATTACAAGATGTTTTGGTTTTTTGTTTTTTAAATTTTTTTGACTACTGGTTTTAAAGAATATATCCTTTACTTGAACTAGCAAAGGAAATTTTGCTAATTTGGAAAACTGAAGTTGAATTAAGTAATTTTCTGCTATTATTTAAAATCGCAGTAGTATATCACCTTACACAACAATACTGTGTGAAAACACACATTATGGCTTAGAGAATTTGGAATTGAAAACAAAAGCATTTTCCAGCAAAATTGCCCAGGTCCTTGCCACAAGTCATTCAATAGGCTTGAGAGCCTAACGCATTTTCTAACTCTTTCATATATGTTACTTACCCTTTCAGAGATTACTTTTCTTGCCTTACTGGTGACTGCCATGCAGGAGACGCTAGGAATGTTTTCTCTGATGCAATCCTATCATCCGGTGCTATAAATATGGGGAAAAGTTTTAGTGAGGGATAAAGAAATGAACCTATGAATAGTAAGATTAAATTCTAGGTCTTTTCCTGCTGGGTGGTAGCATCAGGCTGGGATGTGTCAAGGAAATGCTGAAAGTGACCTAGACTACATCCTGCACCTCAGTTTCTGTGTTACTGCTTGCCTTGTTCCTTCTGTAAATAAACATTTTTTACAGTATTCCTGTTCCTAAAGGTAAATTGTCATATTCTTCAGCTATAGTAATTTCACCAACACTTTTCTTTCCCTCCTTTCCACCTCTATGCAATCATCGAGTTTTGGTTGGACATGACATTATTGTAATATCTTCTCCAAATCTGAAAAGCCATTTTAGACTTCAGAGAAAAGAAGGAAAATTTAAGAAGTCAAAACAATTTTTTTCCCCTAATTCATTCTTTTCCTCTGACAATTAAAAAGAAAGTCTTGCAGAAATCTTAGGCAAGACTTACAAGATGGTCTTCCTTAAAAGTACAATAAAACCTATAAGAGATTCGAGCCCTAGCTGGTAGTCCACTATCTTAAACCTCCGGCAAATCATGCCTGACAGATCGGCTTCTGCTAATAGGAATCTGTGTTGATTTGAAACTTTATTTTTTTTCCAGTCCCTTGAATGGCTGCTGAAGTTTCCACTGTATCCAGATGGGAGCCTAATGTCCCTGAACAGTTAATACGCCCTCCTTGCTCCAGAAAAACTGTGAGAGGTGTCAGTAAGAGTTTATTGCCTGAATAAAAGCCTTTGTATTGCCTTCACCCAGCATTCAGAAGATGCATGTGATAAACACCCACAGGAGGCAGAGACTTCTCAGAGGAAGTCTTTGCTTTCTTAAAAGGCTGAGAGAGGAGGCAGTGGGTGAAGGAAGGGAGTAACACGTCCCGCTTTAGAAGGGAAAGATAACAGTTAATGTAAATATTCTTTCAGTTTTGTTTTCATCATCAGAAATGCTAAGTGGTTTTGTCTACCTTATCCTCTGCTTCTAAGGACTCAGGCATATTGATACTACATGAATCCTACACATATCTCACAGTTATAGTGCAGCTCTTCCTGCATTTCTTTACACTGCACAAGACTGTTTCATTGAAATTTTGTGTGCCTGATTTTCACAGCTGTTGTAATCACTCTTCGTATCTCTGTGGCTTTGCTCTGAGAATGCTAGGCGGGACTGCTTTGGTTGGAGTGAATGGCCATGCTATGCTGCTGAGGCTTTTGTCTTTTCTCACTTCTCTCATTTTATCTCTTCTCATGTTTCCCTCTCTTGGCATGCATGTGGGCTTGTATGCAGGCCTGAAAACAGAGCTATTGCAGTTGTGTTGATGAATGCTAACTAGGGAAAATCTGGTGCGCCTCCAAGTAATCATTTTGCAAGTAATTCATTTGGATACCAAATACCCAGCCTGCAGTTTTTATGATCTACCAAAGGATAGCTCTCTGCATTAATTTAACACTCTTTCCAGTAGGACATTATCATCACTTTCTCCCAAATATTTCTGTTGATTTCAATACTATTTATACTGCAGTACTGCTGAATCTGTATCTAAAAGCAGTCTCTAGCACAATTCCTTCTAGCCACACAAGTCTTAAGGCTCACATGCCATATTGGACAGGTTGTTCCTCAACAAGGGAAGTCCCACAGTCAGCACATACCCCTGCCCTCACGAATGCTTTAAGCTTCTAACAAGCTTAAGAGACTTCTAGCACAGGAGGCAGGAGGTGCTTGCAGAGAGTAGCTTCTTAGGTGGAAGAGCTATCTCTCTTAAAAACAACAGAAGAGTCTTTCTGCCTGGTTTGAAGGAGTTTTCCTCTGCTTTTATGAATTAAGCCATGCTGTCCCTCCTCTCTCAATAGAAAACCAAAATATAAACAGAAATCTTATATCTGGATTGTAGTGGCACTTGATCTGGCTGTCACGAGACTAGGCCTCCTGATGGAGACAATGATATGGAGCCTTTCAGGAGCCAAGGCAAGGACAAAAGGCAGTGCAATCCAGCTCTGGCTTGTTAGTATGATGAGATAAATGCACAACTTTCCTGAAAGAAAACAATGTTACTTAAATTATTATTTAAGTAGGACACTTATGACCGTGTAAGGTAGCTCTATTATCTGGAGACCCTCATCTTGTGTGGCATCTTGACTTCAACACAGCAGTTGGCAGGTATCAGCTTCTCAGGAGATATAGCAGATCAGATGTATCCCTTGGCAGGCAGGGGAAATAGATGGGCCCCAAACAGGTCTTTCCAGGCAGGAGCCTAAAATAGATGACAGAAACTGTTGTATCCAGAAAGCTACTGTTATTGACTCACAGGTAGTCTAATCTGATTTACCTGCAGAATCTATGTCCTTGCCTTTAAAATCCAGTCAGTATCATGTGTCCCTGACAAATCACTTCTCAGTTGCATTTATTGTGAGGACAAAGTCAATACAGTGCAGGAATACAGTAATTTCTATTAAATGTTTATCTGAAATAGATCATAAGGTCATGGGATCCATGCTTCTTATAAAAAACATAGATGTCATTCATTTATACGAACATTACTATTTCTGTCCTTGTTTTATAGATGGACATTAATGATCCTTGCAGTTATTCTTAAGAGTGTAAATTCAGTAGATTGCTTCAAGAGTTAAAACAAGGCAATAAACTAGGTTGCTTATGTAACACATTGTCTCTTTATGTAATTTTAATTAACCATTGACACGCATCTAAATATTTATTAGTTTTTTAACCCTTGTAATCATGTAACTATTTTAAACATACCCTCACTGTTGTCTGGACATAAAGAAATACGAGAAGATTAAAAAATTTTCCAGAACATTTATTTTAGAATTTGAACATTAAAGCCTAGCTTATGTAAGGAAGTAATTCCCCTGTACATTTAAACTGACATATTCATCAATACTTTGCAGCTGCCACACATATTAGTAGAAGTTCCCGTGTTTCACCTAATTTAGCTTCAAGCTCCCTGACAGATGCAATGTTTCTTTCAGATGTTTGTCCTATAAAAACATCCTCATTCTCCTCTGTAATATTTTACATACAATCATCACATTTTATTTGAGATTACCCATCACAAGATGGAGGAGATCTTAGAACAGCGCTTTGCCAATCTTTCCATAGAGTAGACCAAGAAATGCAAACAAGAACAGGATGGCTTCATCTGTTGATCAGGACCTTATCTTATTTATATTACAGGTGCATAATATAAAAATATCTTTTATGTTTACAGGTGCTACAGATTAATTTCATTATACTGCCATTCTTCTGCTGTATTTCTCCTTATTATTTCATAGGTTTGGAGTCAGCCAAGAGATGCTGTGCTGTCACCTGAGTCAGTGGAACTATGATCCATTGTGCAGTACCCAGCCTGATGATCGAGGTTGTGCTCAGGTTATTGCAGCATGCAGCAGCTGAAGATCCACTACATCCCATCTCTAACCATCTCTCTCCAAAGGATGACGTGGTACAAATTTTCTAGGCAGCAGCCTAGAAAAAAGACAGTAAATTGATGAAACACAGAAAAAAAGTGAGTTAATTATCTTTCATTTTCTTCCTAATTTAAATCAGTTTCATAGCAGTTCCTTCATAAGCAGAAGAAAATGTTAAGAATACCACCTATTTTCTTTCCAGAAACTCACTGTGATTACTTCATTTTCATCCATCCATCCATCCATCCATCCATCCATCCATCCATCCATCCATCCATCCAACATTTTACGCCCCAGTCTTCATTCATGGACTTATAAAACACTTATTTCCACTACTGCCTCTCTTCTTGTCCCTTGCCCCAGAAGCCTCAGTTATTCTTGCTCTACCTGTCATTTGTCCAGGTCTCTCTGCTTTCAGGAAGAGATTTCTACATCTGAAGATCTCATTCAGTGTCGCAAAAACATCTTGCAAGAATACCTAAACATTATAGAAAGCAAGATGGGGGGGAAAAAAAAAATACAGAGAAAACAATCTTGTCTTTAGAGACATGTGAAAATATTGATAATGACTGTGATAAATATTTTTCATACCAACAAGTTATCTGTGGAGAAAAATTCCAGCTAAACACAAATTTTCCATTTCCCACCTTACCCTCCTCTTCTCTGGGTTATTTTCTTCCTTCAGCACACTTAAAACATGCCAGTCACGTCTCCTTTCTCTGGAGTGAACAGATCCTAGATTATAAAAACCTCAGACATCTTCTATTCTTGAGACCCTTTTTACACTTGTAGTATTGCAGTTTATGAAGAAGTTGCCTTAGTAATGACTTAGGAACAAGAAATGTGAATGTAATAATTAAATTTACATATAGTACAAATTTGAGAGGCATCATTAATACACAGGAGAATCAGAATATCATACATGAAGAATTGAATGACCTGGTCAACAGAGGGAACTGAGGAGGGATAAAATTTAATCATACAAAGTGCCGTCTCATGCATTTAGAGACCAATAGCAAGACCCACTAGTATAAACAGTCAACTAACTCATCAACTGAAAGTGACAAGGAAAGATTTGTTGTTTTAACAAATCACAGCATGACTATGAGCCTCAAATGTTGCTGTGGTCATGAAAAAAGCAAATGAATCAGGTCAGGTATTCCCACTAAAGACAGGGAACCTATAAATATCTCTGCATAAACCAGAAGAAAGAGCTCATCAGGAATGCTGTGCACACTTTGGTCACTCACATGCAAGAAAGATGAACTCAAGCTGCAGTAAGTGCCAAGCTGTGTTACTAAAATGATCAGGGGAATGATGAGCCTATCTTACATGAGGAGAGTAAAGGCACTTGGCTTGTTTAGCCTAGCAACACAAAGGAAGAAAAAGGGCCCTGTCTAAAAAATACCAGGGAAGAGAAGAACTGTTTAAATCAAAGGATGCTGCAGGCACAAGAACAAATAAATATGTGTAAGCAGTCATGAACAAATATGGGTTGAAATTAGGTGAAGGTTTGTGTGAGAGGAGTGAGGTCCTGGGACAGAAGTTATTGGATCACATCAGAGGGGTAAAATCTAACTAGGTTTAAAATGGAGCTTCACACATTTCTGAATGAGATTATGTGGTGTGTTTTCTGGAATTAAAAATAGACCAGACTCAGAAGCTCCCTTCCATTATTGTGTTTTTTTCTGCTATTTTGGACAATACACACATATGGCTGATTTTACAGCCATCCATTTTTTTTAAGGGCCCTTCTACATGTGATGGGGTGTACAGTAGATTTTTAAGTAATGTAGATTTCTTGAATGTGTTCATGGAGCCACAGAAAAAGCTTATGAGGGAAATTAATATGGACTGCCTGTGCAGTCCATCCCATCATCAATGTCATATTCTTAAATATTTTGCATAGTTAAGATCAAACGTTTAAGGCCTCTGTCACTTTTCTTGAGAGACTATTTCAGGGTCCAGCTGACTCTTCATGGTAGCACTTAACAATTCCAAGTTCACACTTTACTGAGATCAATTTGCAGTCATTACCCTATTCTTAGATTTTTCCAGAGGGACAAAACATTTCAGCTGCTTCTCAAGATTTAATAAGTATTTAGTCTTTTACATTTCCCTCATAACTTGCCATCCATAATTACTACAACTCGCTACAGTTTTTGTAATTCTGCTGTCAAAGAAATCAATGATATTCTGGTTAATAGCACCCTGAGGATAGTGGAACGCATTTGTCTAACATTCCAGTCTGAAAAATTTATACTATTTTTTTAAACAGAGTTCTGAGACTTTTGCTTTTTCCGAGTTAAATACAAACTGTGGTGAGTTCTGAGATGAACACCTGACCCATTAATGAGCATTTTCCTCCACAATAACCTGTGTGACTTCACTGATAGAACTCCTGATCTGATATTGCCAGCATCTTTTCCTGAAATAACTGGATCTGACCTGAAAACACCCCTTCCCTGCAGAAACTGTGCTGGAACAACTCAAAAACCAGTTTCAGTTCACGATACTTCTCTGAAGGAAAAAAATAGATAATCTATTATATCTTCTCTTTTTTGTTTGTTTGGTTTTTTTTTTTTTTTTTTTTTTTTTTTTTTTTTTTTTTTTTTTTTTTTTTTTTTCATAGCTATGTAAGAGCCCTGTGGAAAGGGAAGAGAGATGGAGCAGCTCATTCTCCCTTTACATAAGTTATTGCAGATGCCAGTGTTGAGCTCACCTTGCACCTTAAGGGACTGAGATAGTGATGGCAGGGACAGCCAAAACACACACTTAAAGGAAAGGTTCTCAGGTGTGTCTGTTCATTTTCTCCCTGAAATTTAGATGTTTATGATGATGCAGAAGGTATTATTGAATAAACATACTTGGACATTTCTCCACATTTTCCTCTGAATCTTAAAAAGCAGATTATCCAACACCTTTTACTTCTCTCTCCTTAGCACTCTTCAGAAGAGCTACAGACAATTAATCTCACAATGTACCTAGGGTCAGTGCTTAGGAAAACTAGATAAGTTTTTCTGCACATGAGAAAAAATATGTGCAACATCTGCATTTGCTACAAAATATATAAATTTTTATATTTATGCTGCTGTTCCTGGAGCCCGAGTATATAATTACTTCAAGAGGATATATAGACGACACTTTTTAAACAAAATTTGTTGTACTTCAGGCACAAGTCAAGAAACAATAGTTGTACCTATAAGAAAATTAATTTCTGCAAGATATGTTCACTTTTTCTAGCCACCAAACCAGCAGCATTATTGTTGCTGAAACTTCCTACACATTTTTTTTATGAAATCCCTTTTCTTTTCTTTGCATTTTGCACTGAATGTGAGTTTAATTGGTGTCCAGCAGAAGACAGAAAAATATAATTATGGAGAGAGAATGAAAGAGAGAAAAGATTTTTTTTCTAAGTAATATTTTAAATTTTTGATGACTTAACTGAAAAATATTAAACACACAATGCTTTTGATTTATATTACCAATGAAAGCAGATCCTGCTATCCTTGTTAGCAGTGATCTATACTATACCTCCCCCTGTATTCTTATTTGGCTGTATGTGACTACTCATGGACTAAAAATCTTGCGTGTGAAGAGCTAGAAGAATCTGTACCTAATCAATTAAGTTGCAAAATATAGGGGAAACAGAATTATGTTTATTGTTTCCTTTAAAAAGCAGTTGACTTCTACATATCACAGAGGCTGAGTTTTGCCCCCTCTTTGGGGGATTAGCAACACTTAAACTTTCTGCTAAATTTGTTGCCTTTCTATTTATTGATAGCCCAATATAAGAGGTGCCTCTGACAATCAGTGAGTCTTTAAGTTTTATGTAATAAGCACATAAATCTAACTACAATCCATCCTGATTGTTCTGGTAAAGAAAGAAATAATAATGGTTGATTTATGGATATGTAGATCAGAAAACAGAAACCTATTGGTTACAGCTTTTGTAATGTTTGTTTTCATCCAACAAGCCAACCAGGAGATTTAAATATCACTTATTTTTCCTCAGATTTGTGTTAACTTCCTGGATTATTCTGATATTAATATCCTGAAGTAAGCACTTGTTTTGTTGTATTCTAGGTAAAAGATAGTGGTTGATTCAGCAGTAGTTTGATAACGTACAGTATCCAGTGGAATACCAGACTTCAAAAGGTGGATATGTCCAAGTTAGGGACTCCATTCCCTATTCAGAAGTCCAAGTTTTCATTTAAGGTGGTTTAGTGCTATGTGAGCACTAAACATAGTGCCTATGTATATACTTTAATCAACTTCTAATTACTCATTCATAAAAATTAAGGAGTTATTTCTTTAAAATTCTAAAAAAAAAAATCAGTCAGCTGAATAAGTTATATAACTAACGTAAGAACAATATATACACGAATAATACAGAAAATATGCCAGTGAATAAAACCAACTATATATATATAATAGGGCTTACATAATGATAGATGGTTAGTAGACACCTTCTCTGTTTTAGACTTAGTAGACAACCTCTTTCTTGTGACTGTCCTTAGTCACCCAGCACCTTCCTTAATTAAAACAAAGAAAAGACCTTGATTATCATGTCTTTCCAGGAGACAAAATTATCATTCTACCACATAGAACATGATTACTAACATTATGTTAGTTTCTTCCAAGGAAATGTTAACATTGTGAAACACCCAGAATAGCATTAAAATGATAAAGGAGATCAGAAAGACTCAAGACTCCTTAGTTGAAAAGTGGTATAGCAAAGGCCACTTACACTCTACAAAGCTCATTGCCACTTCGGGCAATTCCTTTGCTCTGACAGAAGTTGGCCTTTAGCAGTACTGCCACGAGCAACTCTCCCCTGTTTATCAGAAAGAGTCAAGTTTTGCTATGAAATATTCATTTCTGGTAGATCCGGCTGCTCTATCCTGTCAAGTGGATGACTGTCAGCCTCGAGGGCAGCTGTACATGTAAATTAATCACTCTGTTTTTATCAACAGCAAATGCATCTCTCCAGAGTAACTTCTTTTCTTTTTAAGGGGAAAAGTCTATCAGTTTGCAGTCTACAACACCAAAATACAAAAGTGCAGCTGAACCGACTCCAGGAGATTTGTGCAGGAAATAATTTTCCATCACTTGCTATCAGAAAGGTAGGAGTGACAGGAGAAAAAAGCTTACCTTTAGGGGAGAAAGTAAAGCCTGCTTGCAATTTTTTGGCTCATCCTGTGATCCCATCTTACCAGCAGAGCTTTTGTTGAATCACATTGGCTGAGTCCTTGCTGGTAATGTTCCCTAATGCAAGCAGAGATACTAGCACAGAACATTTTCTTCAAAAGCAGACCTGAAACTTTTCTTATAAGGATCAGCTTTAAAAATTCCTACTGAGAAATAATGATCGCTACTGGGGAAAAAGAATAGAACAAACCAAAATTAGTTCTTCCTTAGACAGCAATGATACTTATGTGAAAAGAAATACCATTACAAGCAAACATGCTCATTCATATTTTTTAAAATTGAAAAATAAAACTGAACCCCCCAGTTCTTGATTATTATATTCTGCTAGAACTGTGGAACAGTCTGTGTTCTTACTGTAAAACAACCCATACAATTGCCATTGAGAAGCTACATCTTGGCTGTATAGATACCTGTAAAATCATGCTGATTTTGGCAGATTCAATACAGAGGCACTTGAACCCAATAGCTTAAGGTCTTTGCATCCTTCCTTCCCATTCAGCAGGCTCTAGTCAGTGGAAAAGTGCTTTTGGACTGCAGCGCACAGGGAGACCAAGTGACACTTCCTAGGCAGGGCACAGAGAAGAAATTATTAGGTCACTTCAGTTTCTTTCCAGAGCCTTTATGGCTCTCCAAAAGTAGAGAGCAGTGGTACAACCAAGTCACACACACACCCCCCACACACACCCCCACCCCCACCCCCTCGAAAAATTATTTTTTCAATATGGAAAAAGGTCTTTGTTGAAAATTGATAGAAATTGTGCTGCTATGTACCAGCCAACTCTTGAACAGAAATCATGTAGAGCCAGTTGTTTTGAACTCTTTTTTGGTGGGTGTGGATACCTAAATATTCATAACGTCATTCAGAGATTTTTCACAGGTAAGATACCTGAATGATATATAGGCAGTTTTCCTTTCTGTTTTGTGTTGTGGGGATTTTTTTTTTTTTTAATAATTTATTTATTTCAAATAACAAAGAAAGTTATCCACCAATTTTCATTTGGCCTTAGAAGTTGTCCATCAGTGCCCACAGAATAACTGGCCACTTGCTAAAAATCACTGACTTTGGCTGATTCAGTATTTTGCATTCATCTTTTCCCCCTCTCTGAAAAATCTATGGCAAACCTTCCTAAGTTCTAAATCTGTGAATAGAAAGAAATATTTCCATTAAGATTTGAAGATAAAAACCAAAGAGAGAGAGAGAGATCAGAGGAACCAAACTGCTTCTGGATTATTGTAAGGAAGGAAGCATGCTGAGCCAAGTACTCAGCAGTAGCTGTGATGTCTGCTGCTTGGTCATCAGCATTTCATGTTTTTCTTTGGTAGACTGAGGCAAGCAGGTTCTGTCCTACCCACGCGGTTGTACCAATGCACTTTTGTTACACAGAAACAAGAGCTTTTTGTTCATAAATGAGAAAGATGACGCACTGCAGAAAGGTGAACTGTACAAAACCTGTGGATGTACTCTTCTTACAGACCACATCATTTTACACACCTTTTCCCACCTATGAACTTCAGATTTCTCTTAGCACAACCATCCACTACTCAGTCTCAGGGTGGTAGTGGAAGGGAGTTCTGGAGTCTCCTTTGTATTTGCACTTGATACTGCACTCATTGTGTCTTTATCCACTGGATTTGAAATACCATATCAAGTAACAATTTCTAGCATCACAGCTTGGGTGATAGCTTTAACCATTCAATCATCCTTAATAGCCAGTTCTACACCTTTCTCTGCTCTCTCTCTCTCTCTCTTGCTGACTGCAGTATGAACCACCATAAAATTGCTAGCACTTCTCTGTGGAGTTACACAGCAGTAATGTGAATTCCAAAATGCAGATTGCCATAACGAATTGAAAGCTGAAAACTGGGAAACAGGAGGGAAGGAAAGTAAATTTCAGATGTCTCAGGTATAATAATGAGCGTGAAATAATTTCTAATAATTCTTAATGTACTCAGAGGTCAAAATTCCCAAAAAGTAAAAATAAATTTCTAAAATGCTGTTTGTATGCTACTACCTGCCCCTGTTTGATCAAACAGAATTTTTTCACATGCAAAGAGATGCACTAAGGCTTACAGCAGCATTGTAGTTCCTAGGAATGTGCTACTAAGTTTCTGATATTTTTCAGTAAATATAAACCAGGACTCACAGCTAAGGATGCCTGTGCCTTAGTGGCCAGCAGAGAGCCTGTTGTATGGTGGCTGCGTGCAGAGCTGAGTGTCAGGCCTGGAAGGACAACTCATGGAGGAGAGGTACCCACAGTTTGGAGAGGTACCCACAATTTGCAGTCCGGAGGCGGGGACTTGTAGGCTGAGAGTCAGGGCAGTCAGATAGGCTGGGTGCCTTGTCGGTTGCTTGAGGAAGGAGCTCTGAAGTGGGGACAGGGTGTTGCATCCCTCTTACAGACAACATTGCACCAAGCTTCTGCCCAGTGCAGGGGTCTGAGGCACCTCTAGATCCACTTGTGCTCAGTGATAAAACACCATGGCAGTTCTTATGAAGAAAAGCCATATCAATTTTTCCAAGCAGAACAAGGGCTCTTTCAACACTTATGCTGCTGCATGCCATTTACCTTGCCTCAAGGATAATTGAGGGTGTATACTGTCTTTATTTAGGTTTTAATAGAAACCTCCCTTCTCTTTTCCTTCTATTTAACAGATCTTTTTGTTTGACCTATAAAATGACTAAGAAAAGCTATTTGAGATTCCGGGAGGAATTTAAAACAGAGGTAAATCTGATGGGAGGAAAATCTACCGGTAGGTCTCTGCAAGTGTCTTGCTATAGCGTAGTGTTATAGCATAGTCATATACCACTCCTTCAATAGAGGAACTATTAGGCTGCATTACGTATTTTTGCCATCCACACAGTAATAGGCCAGAGTAGCTGAGTTTTAATCTCAGTTTCCATGGGATTGTGTGTGAACATTAGAGACAGCTTTCACAACAACTGTAAAGACCTTAAACAGCAATTCATTTATTGCAATGCACAATTTACTTTTTCATTCAGTAACAGCAATCATTTTCAAACAGTAATAGCAAACTAGTTATCAACTGTTTTTTTACCCTGGAAGAATGTAGCCTGACATTTCCTAGAGGATATCTGACAGAACACAGATAGACCCATACTCAGTGCACATCCAGATGGACAATTAAGAATAAAGTACTAGTGGAATTAAGAATAAAAAACTAAAAAATTTTAAATGCAGTTTTAAAGTATGTAAATGTCCTTTATTTGTGCTGATATTCTCATAAAGGACTCTTGCTTTCAGCCTTCCTCATTTATGGAGATGTTTTTCTACAACCCTCTCATTTGGTTGATTTTTGATAAAATCTATAATCCTCCTCCCCATCTCCTTGGAGTCTTGGGAGCTGCCCAAGGATTGAAGATGACTAATTGTGGTCCTCCACATACTCTTGTGGAAATGCTCCTTACATATGTGTTGGTGTGATTAATGCCCAGCTTCAGATGATGCCTGCTGAATTCAAACACCTATAGCAGGACCTTATCAAATTTTCCATGGACACCATTATATTTATATGGGCATATTATATTTTTATACAAGCTTCAGTTACCAGTAAATGTAATGGAAAAACTTCTGAATTACAACAGTGTAGAAAAGTGATAGACAAATTATTTTAAAACATATAAGCAGTCCCAACCTGACTCTTTTCCAGCACCCACTGAAGTTGAATGAACAATTTATTTTCATGCCAGTAAGTTCTGGATCAAATCTGGTGAGCAGGGAACAAAAGTTCCTTAAAAGCAAAAGCAGAGAATGAAAAAATCAGTGGCATCCTATGTCAAGGAGTGACAGAGTCAAGGAAGTTATACATCTGAGTTGTTAAACAAACAAGATGATACACTCAATCCAATGCCAGTATCTCACAGTGCAAGTTTTGGTGGCTTTTTTTTTTTTTTTTTCTTTTTAAATTCCAGTGATTAATGACAGCTGCTGTCATAAGAAGGAAGCTTAAATGCAAAGCTGGGATAGTCCAACTGTAACTCAGAGCAGGTAGAAATATGATGTATGAATGCCTCTTCACAAAGCATAATAGAAATTATGAACTGAGCCTTTTGAGATATCAGGAAGTAGAGTTTACATCTGCATTTATACATTTTGCTTTCCTTTAATTTAGTAATTTAACAGATAATCTATATAAAAATGTTTAAGGTAAGGCCTTTTGCATATTACTACAATGTTAGTTTATAGCTATAATGAGATACTGCTTACTACATTTACTATTTTTCTAATGAGTTTTGGTTACTCCACTCTCTGGCAAAGCAGGACAAGTTCTGTAATTACTACTATAAATATTTATAAAAGATGACTTAGTAGACTAAGTAGACTTAGTTTCATTTTGGAAGTTTGCATAAATTCTGCTTTATTCACTGTGTCTGGTTTTACCTTGCAAATTTTTTTAAAATATTTTTTTTAAAAAAAGCTCAGCCCATTTCAAGAGGTTTCCAAAGACTGAATGAATGGGAAGTAACAGAAAGCCATCAAAATCAAATGTAAATGTATTCCACTATCAGGACTTTTTTATGTTTCATACAGGTGTCCAAATCAACACAGGCAACAGTCACAGATAAACTATTTCTTACAATTATTTATAATCCTTAGATCAGTAGTAAAATAGACAACCAACAGAGGAAGCATTCATTCCTTTTTTTCATCACTCTATCTCATCTGTTACATTATTGAAGAAATGGACTAGCTTCTATTCTGCTAAAAGGAAGTAAAGTACCCTGGGAAAATTAATTATTTCCAAAGGTACTTACATTTTTCATAATAGAAACTAGGTCTTTGGAAATCTGATCTGTGTAAGAGCAAGGGTACCCTCTGGTATGGTCATTTCACAGGAGGAGCTGTTAAAATGATATAATCTTTTGTATGTGGACCCTATCAATGATTTCCATACCAAAATTATTCAGTTCCCAAGTTAAAAAAAGTTTTCTATTTCTGACTGCCAGCTTGGAAAACTTGATATTTATCTGTGAATGAAACTTGTTTCTCTAAAACTCATCTTCATTAGTGAGAGTGATCAATTGCCATGTCCCTCAGCTAGGGACACCCTTCTGGATATGAGATGGGCTCTGCGGTAAAAAGCCGTGTCAACTCACTGCAGGCAAAGTCTGGTGCCCAGGTGAGCACCAGCACTCTGGGCTGACCTCTGTGTTGGCATCACCACAGTGGTCTCTTGCCCACCCTTGTGAGGGGTCTGTTGGTCTCATCCATCTCTCCTGTTCTGAGCTCCTGCTGGTCCTCCTACCTGCTGCTTCTCTCCTCATTGCTTTGTCTTCTGTTTTTTGTCATGCTTATGACATCAATCCTCAACTCCAGAGGCTCCATAAAAAGTTGTGGTTTACTTCTAACAGCAATGTTCTTCAGCACACATTTTTGTTCCAAGACATCTCTCTGGAAGAAAAAAAAAGCCCTTAAATGTGAAAACAAACAAGTGTACTTTTTGCGTATGCTTGCAAGGTGTCTGTTCTGAGGTTATAGCTCAGCTGTTACTGCAATACAAAGTACAGTGTTTAGACCACTTTGATTTAATTCAAACAAATAGGTTAAGACAATTTGTTATGGAAAGCTCACACTTTCCTAGATGCCACCTTCCTATTTAGACTTCATCTCAGAAGCATGTGAGATCTCATCCTGGGACTTGCAATAAGTTTTTTGTGGCCATACAGCATTTTATCCCTCAAATAATACATTTAGACATTCCACTGTGCCCAAGAAATATCTGGGTAACTGAAAGATTACATCAGCCTAATCCACAAATGTTTGGAGTAGTATTGTAAATGTCTCCAGTGGGGAAAAATATCACATATTTTACTAAAACAGATTCAACATTTTCTCTGGATTATTAATACATGGCTTTAACCAAGGGATTTGGTGATCACAATTTCTGTGATCTCTTTTAAATAAATTTGTCTTTTGTTTTCTTTTGCAGAGTATTTTGAATGAACTCTGTGTTCTCATAGAGAGCTGAATGTAATCCAGTAATATTTGACCTGCTGGGTTTGGGACAGCTGCAACGTGTTTAGCTGTAAAGCAAGTTTAGCTTGAAAAACTTTAGCTTCTTTTTCCTTTTTTTGTCTTGCATCGTATGTAAAAAATACATAGTTTTATTGTGTCTTGACAACCTACGTGATAAACCCAAGATATGGAAATAATAGTCAGTTGTCAGTTTTCCTAGGATTAAAAAGTTGTGGGGTTTTTTGTTTGTGTGTTTTTGTGGTTTTTTTTTTTTGTGTTGTTT
>NW_020799142.1:8956331-9006893 GCF_003259725.1 Athene cunicularia | reverse complement strand
GTTTTTTTTTTTTTTTTTTTTTTTTTTTTTTTTTTTTTTACTTTCAGATTAAATCCAGTGCAGCTCAAAGAAGCAATGTTCTAAAACAGAAAATAGGAAGGAATATTAATCAAATGTGAAAAGGTTGCTGAAAAAAGAACAGCCTTGGAAAATGTTTTTAAAGATCACTTGTCAAGCACACCATTATTTCTTTGGCCTATTTTACTGAAAATTTTTAAAGAAATTGATAGTAAATTTCAGTTCCAAAGTACACCATATTCA
This sequence comes from Athene cunicularia, assembly GCF_003259725.1. Lineage (NCBI taxonomy): Eukaryota > Metazoa > Chordata > Aves > Strigiformes > Strigidae > Athene > Athene cunicularia. The sequence goes on along the minus strand of NW_020799142.1, from coordinate 9,006,632 downwards.
TGTGTATTCTAGGGCTGCTTAGTCAGTAAAGAAAAATGACTTAATATTTGCAGTATAGAGAGATCAGTTCTCCAGGTATTGGAACTGTTTTGTAATTATTTGCTGTTATACACACGAAAGGGCTACTTTTATGTCCTGACTGAGGAAGATGATTCTTACAGCTGGGTTTCTCATCCACATTTTTTTATTTGTTAGTTGCACATTATTACTAAGTGTTGGAGCAATAGCTGTCCTCAGAGGCTGACAGACATTTTGCCTGTGCACTGTACCATGGTGTGATTTCAGGAACCACACACAGGTCCCATTCCTGGAATCCACCAGCATGAGCCATCCCCTGTGCACACTCCTGAGCTGTTTAAGGGGCACCAGGTCCCATTCCTCAAACAAGAATAGCTTAGAGGGAAGTTTTAAGCTGCAGGATGAGTGTGGAAGCGAAAAAAAAAGAGGAATTGGTCTTGCACTTCTTACACAAGCTCATCCACCAAAAATAAGAATTTATCTGACAAGGATAGTGGGACTTGTGTTTGTACCTAAACATGGGTTTTGTTAATGACAGAAATAATACGTATTCAGTTTTACAGAAACAGATTCATAAAATAAAATTAGTGATGCATATATAGACTTAAGCAAAATCTAGGGCAAACTAAGCATCACAGTATTCACAGTGTCTTAAGCTGATGAGCCATCTTATGGTCATCCAGCACAACGTGACTATCTCTGACCCCTGTCAGGAGAACAAATGAAAGCCTCCTGATGGTGAGATCCCAGTGTACAACAGTCCCATTTCTACTTTTTTGTCTCACACAGGGATATCTCTCTAGACACACAGTTGTCATTTCTCTGATGGGCTACTAGTTTGCTGTTAGAGTGGTTTACTCTATCTTTGTTTTCTCCCCCCTCACACTAAAAGGCATTTCTGTCATAAATAATTAAGCATTTACTACTGAAAACAAGTAAAGATAGTGCTTTGAGTCCAGGAAAAAAAAAAAGTTTAATAAACAGTATCACATCTTGACAAATGTGCTTTCCTTTTGTGCATCTATAGACCTCCTAAGTTGCTTAACAGTCATCGATAGTATTTACTTCTCTCAAGTGTACTTGTTACAGTTATTTGGTTACAGTCTTACAGGATTAATGGCTTAAAAGAATAGCTTGTAGTGGACTGTTATTCAGAAAGGTAGTAAGTATAGTAAAATTAAAAACTGGACAAATATTTTCTATGACTCTGTCAGGTGACAATTCCTGACAACTCATATTTCGCACACCCATTCTTCTTAAATTTCCTATATGGAATTATGATTGTTAAATGATACATCAAATCGTGTCCCCAAAATAATTTAAATCTCTACATTATTCTCACAAAGTTGATTGTGGGTGCTTACTATTCTGAATTTGAGATAATCTGACTAAGAAAGAGACATCATATATATTTTTGTTTGCCTGCATAACCATAATTCTTCCCTTCAAAATCCTTGTAAATTAACTTGTATTCCATTTTATCCTCACAGTCCAGAAAATCTGTTTGTGGTTTATAACTTCAGTGAATTAAATTTGTGTAATAGTTCCTCAAGGAAAGGGAAAACTATAGGAAAAAGAGATGTTACTGGTAAGTATGAACAAGTATTATACATCTTATAGTCATTTTTTCAAAACATCTAGAAAATGAAAGAAATTTTCAAACTAGAAAAGTCATTCTCAAAAAGTCCATGTAATATTTTTTTTTTCACTGAAACAAAGCAAAGAAATTCTAACATTATTCATATATGGTTATTTGTAACTTTTTTTTTTTTTTTTAGTGAACTATTTGTCAGTAGAAAGATTGTATTTTACCACAGCATCATTATTTTGACATCAGACTATTCATATTTGTTAGTATATATCTTTTAGAAGCATTCATACATTATTCTACCAAGGGTCTTTTCCTTTAAATGAGTCATATTTAACTTTACTACTATTATCAGCATATTTACAAGATTATTTGTAATTGTACTAAGATTACTTGTAAATCATATGATCAAACCTTTTCTGTACTGGGGTTTTATTTGCAAAGTAATACCCTTCTCGTCTCAACAACCTGTTCACTGATATATGAAATGTGAAATTCAGCCCAGCTCTCATCTTTCTTGTCATGCTTCGGCATCCCTACTATCCATGGCTATGCATCTTCCACCAGTTGACAACTTCTTGGGAAAAGCAAACAATGTGTTCCTTGAACTTTGCTGTACCCCTGTCTGCAGCTCAGACCAGTCCCTACTTGGGCTATCTCAACAGTGGATCGATTGTCTGCACATGGAATGATGGCAGGCTGTGCTCTCAAGCTGCATACTGTATTTAATTACACTCAGAGGTTTTAATGACTTTTCCATTCACCATCTGCAATACAACCTGTCTTACAGCCAGTAGCACCTACAGTCACTTAGTAAGTGGAGGTGGTGCCTGTGATTTGGCACTGGTACAGAGCAAGACATTCCTGCAGAAGGGTTTTCATGGTTTGAGCCCAGAGGACAACTGAGCACCATGCAGCTGCTCACTCACCCCTTTTCCCTCAGGGATGGGAAGGAGAAAATAAAGCAAAAGGCTCGGAATCAAGATAAAGACAGAGGGATGGGTCACCCATTATAATCATGGGCAAAACACAGACTCTTTAGGGAAGAAAAAGAACATCCATTTCATTCAAACACTAACAAATACAACACTTAACAGAGAGTGTAGGACAGTGAGGAGCATTACCATATCTTAAAAACTCCTTCTGCCCACGCCTCCCTTCTTCCCAGGCTCAGATTTTTCCCCAATTTCTCTACCTCCTCCCTTCATTGGTGTAGCGGGCAGGGAATGGGAGGGTGTGGTCAATCCCACTGCTTCTTTCTCCTCAGAGGGAGGACTCTGCATTTTTCACCTGTTCCACATTATTCCTTTCTCACAGAAGACAGTTCTCCATGAACTTTCTCTGATGTAAGTCCTTCCCACAGGCTGCAGTGCTTCCCAAGCTGTTCCAGCATTGGTCCCTCCCACATGTTGCAATCCTCCCAGCACTGAACTACAACAGCAGGAGATTTTTTCCGTAAAGTTCCAGCCTTCTTTGGGCACAGCCACCTGCTCCAGTGTGGGGTCCTCTATGGGCTTCAGGTGGGTATTTACACCACCAGTGACCTCCATGGGCTCCAAAGGCACAGATTACTGTCTCGCCATGGGCTTCAGTGGGGGTGTTTCTACTCTGACGCATCTTCCCCCTTTTTTCCTTTCTTCTACTGACCTTGGTGTTTGCATAGGTATCTCCCTCACAACTCCTCCTTGTAACTCCAATTCCTTCTTCCAGGTTCCACTTCTTAAATATGTTACGACAGAGGCACAGTGCAGGAGATCTTCAAGAAGCTTCTCACAGGGGCCACTGTTGTAGTCCCCTCCTTGGCTACCTACAAACCCTGTCACACACACAAACGCAGCACAAGGGGCAACACCTCAGCAGGACCAGGTGAGACGTCCAGACCACTTCTTCCTTGATATTTCATATTTTTCTCAGAAATATATAATGCCAACTTGTTTCTGTTGCCCCGGACCATGACTGACATATATTAGCAAGAATTTATAAACAGAGTATGAATTGCTATGAATAATTAGCTAAATATGTTTATATGGAATATTTAATCTGATCTTTGTAGATGCAGTCTGTTATCTAACATTTAGCTAAGGTGAGTTAAATTTCAATGACAAGATAACAGACTTGCTCAAAGTATGAGAGAGTGACTCCTTCTCTGCAGCATTCACCATCCATCCTATTTAAAGGAAAGCAGATTTCTGAATTTCAGTGGACCAGTTGGCAGGCTGGTAGAACCTATCCACATCCTTTCCTGGGTCTCTGTATATGGAAGGGCTGGGGAAGTTGTGGCACATTCTCCTTCCAAATATCACATTTCTTTAGTTTAATTCCTCTCTATAAAATGTATCCACAGGCTCCCATGGGTCATGCCAAAGACGTGTCTGTACAGTATTTTGGTTTTTTTTTTCCACCAGGTCTTTACATCTGTCTACTTACAAGGATTAGTTATGCACTGAATGGTTTGGGCTGCTTCCAGATTGTGGTGAGCACTGCATGTCCAGTTACAAGGGCTTAATGCAAGCCATTTATTAACCTGTCAAAATTGGCTAAGCACCAAGTGCTGACTCAAATGCTGGATATTTTAGCAAGGTGTTTATAAGCTCTTGGTGTTGAGAACAGAGAGAAAAAGGGATGTTTGAGAATGTGAATATGGTGAAAGATGGAGGTAATTAATATCAAGGCAGTACCACAGGCATGACTTAAGTCACTAACAAAAAATCACATAGAACATTGTAAATAGCAGTGCTAGGCATATTGAGAGAAACCTCATTGAAAATGTCTTTGATTTTGTAAATGTTTGTTGGAGGCAAGCTCACTTTGTCTTTTGTGTAGTCAAGGATCTGAGTTAAAATTTTCAGCTTTATAAGTGTTTTCATATCATGAACAATATCTCTCATTTCCATACTTTTGAATTTCAAAATCCAGAGGTCTTCAGAAGCTGTTCTGAATGAAGAATAAGGGCACTGTTATGTAAGCTACTGGACCATAACCTTTCTACATGGATATCTGATAAGCTTGATAAAGGTCTTTGTCTTTGGAAAATCTTCACTGAATAATTGAACTGATAGAATAAACCACCAGTAGTTTCTTCAGCAAATCATATATATGGCTTATAACCTTCAGCAGGAAATTCATATAAGTCAAACACTTGATGTGTATGAGGTACACTTTTGAAACTTGTGCACTTAGCTGCAGAAATACTGTGTTGTAATCTCTTGTCACCTTAAAATTTCTAGGTTACAAAATCAATTTTCTTTGTTGTAGCAAACCTCAATATCTTATAATTTTGAAATAATTTGTCAGAATAAATTTATTTTAAATTTCTCAATGATCTATGTGACAACAATATTTTGGACAATCCACCATCCAGAAGTCAAACTGTGAACATTATAACTGTATTTCCCATTTTGGTGGCAAACTGAGAATAGACACTTCTTTTTGGTGAAGAGAACTTAACTAATGATTTTTTAAGGTAAATTTTCCTTCACATGTGACATATCAGAAGAACAGAGAAATAGGGGAAGGGGAAGAACTATTTTTTAAAATATTCTGATAAACAAGTATCTCAATAAATTACTGCTGTGAGGGGATTTGCAATCAGCAACTAATTATTGTTCAAAGGGATTGGTCGAATTATGTTTCTTTTTAATTTGCATGATGTGAAAACCTAGGTCTTTGCACTTCTCTTTGTAAAACTGTAAGGAAATTAATGTCAAAAAAAGTCATAAGGAGAAAGCTTAAATGCTAGATGAATCAGAAATTCTTTTAATCTACTGGCAGTTTTCCTCCACTTCTGAAGTGAAACTGTTATGTCTATTTTCTTATCTGAGTGAAAGCTGCATACTTGAACAATATTTAGAATAAATTAGAAGGGCAAATTCATTTACTGTAAAGCTAGTATGAGCAAAAGCTTGTAGCCATATTACAAAGTTAAAATATCATGATGGATACCAAATCCTTTTCTCAGGAAAACTGCCTAACTCTTGGTATTATCTATTGAAGGAACAACTGTATGTAGCAAAAATGAAGGATGCCTTGGAGTTACTAGACATGTAATATTAAAGCTCCAGAGGATAATGACAAGAATTTGGTGTGGGTTTTGCTTAAATTGCCAAAGTCAAAATTTATTAGGGGGATAACGAAAACAAGATTGTTTTTCAATAACTTGGACAGAACAAAAGTGACTCACAGAAGAAACAAATGGAGTAAAAATCTGCTGCCCCCACCACCAATGAAGACAATGTAAAAATGCCATACATACATTGCTCCTGAAGTACTTGTAGTGTCAGAAGAGTGGAAGTTAAATAATACACAAACAAATCCAAAGTATCACTCTACTAGTTCACTCTGCAATTTCTGCAGGAGAACTGCAACAGTGGGGGGGGGGTTGCCTTTTTTTTTTTTCTTTTTTTTTTTTTTTTTTTTAAAATTTCCATAGTGATTGTACTACAGAAATCAGAGCAAGCTTTTATGTAATAAGTGATCTTGTACATCTGTTGGGATAGTTTTTCTAGATAGCAGATGTGATTCATAAACATTAGTAGAGACTGCAGCAGACAGCAGAGATAGAAAAATAATGTCTAATTCTGAATTCAGTCCAGTATACTTCAGGAATAACTAAATCAAATGAAGTATATCAATGCTAATGTGAAATCATAGCAAGACCAAACTTATTCCCAGAAACGTCTGTCCGAATATAGTTTAAGTCATATATTTGAGGAATATGTCTTCCCCTTCTGCCCTTCAGACCTTCTCTTGTCAGCCAGCTGTAAAGCAAACATAAAAATTATGCATGGGCGCTTTAGCAAAGCCACTCAATTCTCAAACAAAATTTGTACAAAGTTTTCACAATAAATTAAAATGGAAGCCACGAAGTGGGACCAATACTCACAAAAAATTCATAATTAACAGCGAAACGTGGAGCTTTTAGTGCCAAGAAGAATGTTTACCACTGTGATTGCCATTACTGAAAACTCTGAAGAGAGCCTGTAGCAGAAAGTACTTCTCTCAGTATTTTCATGGATGGTTTATAATGACCTAATATTGCTATGTTAAGACAAAACCACTTTAAGTGCTTTCCTCACTCAGTTCAAATATATAATTTATATTGAAGTTAACTAAGTTACAGTTTTGTGATGAGATGTTTGTTTGTTAAATATATCATTAATTCTGTGGCAAAAGCTAGAAGTTAAAATAGCCAGACTGCTGACTTTATTTTCCTGCAACAAGAACTTTGTTTTTTGGAATATTGCATAAATAGAGATTCCATTTGTTCTGTTCAGATGTTTTCTGTATTATATATTTCTGCTCTCCACTTCTACTCTCTACATTAACAGGATGGTTGAAAGCTCTTTAAGTGCTAAAATGTTTGCAGTACCACATTTCAAATTGTAATTGAGGGAAAACACTGTTGTATTTTGAACTATACCATGAAATTTGAAAAAAAATAATGAAAATGAAAATTAAAAAAATATTTACACTCCTTTCAGACCATCAATTAATTAATGCATTTACTCTTTCAGTCCCAGCTGGGAAACATTATGAAATTCAACATTTTAATTTCCCTTTTTTGATTTTCTTTTGCTTTTATTGGTCTATTTTGCAGTGGGTGGCACAGGAATGCAAAACTTCCCAGTGCTTTTCTGTTACTCCAGTGTCACATAGGATTACAATATAGTGTAACGGTACCTGATTATTTCTGCCTTTTCATTTGGTTACGAAATAGTCACCACAGGTCTCATAGTTAATTTTGAGGTGACAGTAGATGATAGGTGCCAGAAACCTGTCCACGCTAGCTGTAGTTCTGTCAGCAGTTCTTAAGGCATTTGACTAGAGATATTCCCATTAGGCTGCTCCTGGCAGATCATTTTTGTGACAGCTCAGAGAGCCCTCAGATGTTGTCACCCTTAAAGTAACTCTGGTGCACAATCAGCATTGCTCTGTGCACTCTGGAAGGTGTCTCAGGCAGGAGACACAGCCTCTGGCTACAAAATGGATGGGCAAACTTCCTCTCCTATTAGATTGTCAGAGACAAAAATGCTGCTCTCCTGTTCTGGCATCTTCCATTTCTGGGTGATGCCAGCTGAAATATTTGTGAGTTTCTAGACCACACAGGTGGAAAAAGGAATAGCACAGTCAGGACAGGTGGTTGTCCCCCAGCTGCTGATAAAGCAGCTAAACAGCAGTGCTTTCAAGAACAAATAAGAGTAAAGGAGCATAATGAGTAAATGAGTGGTCATTTAGTAGATCATAGAACCATAGAATGGTTTGGGTTGGAAGGGACTTTAAAGGCCATCTAGTTCCAACCCTCCTGCCATGGGCAGGGACACCTTCCACTAGGTCAGGTTGCTCAAAGTCCTGTCCAGCCTGGCCTTGAACACTGCCAGGGATGGAGCATCCACAATTTCTCTGGGAAACCTGTGGCAGTTCTCACCACACTCATTGTAAAAAAATTCTTTATATATGATGTAAATCTACTCTGTTTATTTTAAGATAGTTAGCCTTTGCTCTATCACTACAGGCCATGGTAAAAAGTCTTCTCCATCTTTGTTACAAGACCCCTTTAAGCATTGAAAAGCCACAATAAAATCTCCCTGGAGCCTTCTCTTCTTCAGGGTGAACAATTCCAATTCTCTCAGGATTGTTTTTTTTTGTTTTTTGTTTTTTGGTGTTTTTTTTGTTTGTTTGTTTTGTTTTTGTTTTTGTTTTTTTTTTTCCACAAGAGAGTTGTTCCTGTCCACTGATTATTTGGTAGGATGATTTTGTAGAAGATAGTACTCATGAGAGCTCTACAGCCATCCTTTTTTTTGTACTAAGGAACACAACCTACTGCTGTAGCTTGAGTTCATGTGGGTGTAGCAACTCTGGCTTGCATTACCCTCTTTCTGGAACTTCTGGAGGTGCTTCCATCTACATCTGTGCAGAGTTACAACCTTTGTGAGGGACATTTGGGCTACCGTTATTCTCCTGTGAATTGATTATTGGAAGTGTGCTTGGGAATGCTTAATTCTATAGACTTCACAGAAAAACAGGAAATCTTTGTATCCTACCATGGAGTAACAGTGTAATGAATTTGAATGCACGTCATATTCTGTAACTCACAGTTAATTTAGAAACTGAGCTGTTAAGTGAAGTCCTGTAAAATCTGAAAAAGTATTTTTTATTCCCATTCCCCATGATTTTCCAAACTATCCTTATGTGAAGAGCCAGGTTTCTCTCACTTACTCTACATTTTGCACTGTCCAGGACACTGTACTTTGTGATTAACAGCAGAAAAATTTCTAAGATGACTGGCATATTTCTTCCCCAGTCAAGTCTGTCTTTTGCCTGTGACCATAAGTGGTGATTGAGCTCTTCCTGTCCTTGTCTGGATCCCAAAGCATTTTGTTTATTTTCTCCTCCCCATCCTTTAGGGAGAAGGAGTGAGTGAGCAGCTCTGTAATGCTCAGTTGCCCTCTGAGCTCAAACCATGACAAATGTACAATAGCATTTGCACTATTTGATTGGTATCTAACAGAAGAGAAAGTGTCATTTTAGTGGAAATACAGTAGGTAATTCCTACAAGAGGACTTATACTAGATCTGGGTGAGAGCTGCAGCATTATACTGAAAAACAGGGTTGAAGAGGGTGGACTAGCCCTTCTCGGGAAAAAAAAAAAAGTGAATCCAGATTCCCTAACAAGCCTGGTAGAATTTTCTTAGCCTTCAGGAATGAACCATCTAAGAGAAAGAACTTGAATCTCAGAGGGTAAATGAAAGATCAAGATGTCCTCTGTCCTCTGTTTTGACTGAGGCCTGGTGAAAGGAAGGATTTTCCTCCCCTGAATCCTTGAATGATGGTGATGGCAACAGGAAATGAATTCTCTCACAAGGATGGTTTTGTGGGAAGCCAAGGAGGTTGGTACACCATAACCTGGTCTAGCAGAGACACTGCTTCTGGAAGAAGTGACTGAGGCACTGTAAACTGATCCCTGCGAGCTAGAAAATATTTAAACATGTCAGAGGAGTCAATCACCTTTGTTTTGGAGAAATGAAGCCTGTCTCTTGAGATGACAGCTCAGTTATTTGGTACTCTTCAGTCAGTCACTGGCTGTTGAGATTCTGTTTGTTTATTATTGAACAGAGAAAAAGAAGACTTCTGCTAAGCTTCTGGGAACAAGCCGCAGGCTACGTTACACATGCAGACATGCACACACATACAGGCACTAAACATTTGCACTTGTAAAATAAAAAACAGTACAATACTTAACATATTTACACTTTAAGTGTGTGTGTACAGTGTATTTAAAAAAAAAAAAAAAGTCTACATTGAAGAAAATATCAAAAATTAGAAAGGAAATTTTGCAATACTACTGGTAATTATCCAAAGAAGTTATGAAAAAGTAAACTCACTGACCACTGTTGGAAGCTGTTGGGAAAAAAACTGATTTTAAATCTTTTTGTGTTTTAAAGGACGAATAGACAACCTACTCATGGAGAATGCAAACCTTCCATGAGAAATCCTGATTTCCATTAGTCCAATAGAAACTGCAGGTTTAATTGTCCTTATAATATGCCTTGATTTGAAAGAAAAATCTTATTTTAGATGGTAAACTTAAGCAAGTACTTAAAGTGGAACTTCAGTACATTCTGATCTCTAGAGGAGCATAAGCACAAGCTTCTGTACTCTCTTGAATGGAGTGATTTATGAATGGTGACTCTCTCCTTCCTTAATTCTGCCTGTTATTTAGCACTATGAGTTTGGTATTGCCAATTATGCCCATTCTAGCAGACAAAATAGACCAGGAGGAGACTAGAGTCTAGCATCAGTCATCTATATATTTGAATTCTTCTTCTTCCCAGAAAATTAGGCCAGCAAATTCCAACTGCCCACTGAGACCACCCTGGACCCTTTGTCCTTCAGACTGTAGAGAAGGACTGTCTCAGCAAGTACTAGATAACTAAGAAAATCACAGCAGAAAATGTGCTAGTGGTTAAATAACATGGCCTAGTCCTGTAAAATATGTTGTGCTATGCCCAGGACAGAGACGGTTTTAGGTCCTACCTATGTGACCTATTAGAAGATAAACATAGCTAAAGTAATCAGCCTCACAGCTGCTCCAGTTTCCTCTATATTCACAAATTTTCTAAGCTTAACAGTCACGACAATTTACTGAAAGAGAAATACTGATTGAAAATATGGCTTGCATTCTTGTGAGAAGCAAAAAAGCTTGCTCTGCTCCACAGTTTCTGTTTGGATTGCTATCACGAAAACAGAATTTCAGTATATTTCTGTATGTTTTCTCCCCACATTTTTTTTTCTGTATCTATTTATCCTGTTTCCCTGTATTGAAAGTAAAATGCTGTCTCCAGAGAGAAAAGATGTCACTGAAGGCAGCTGGGCTGCAGGTAGAAAGACTCATCCTTCTTTGGGACAAACAAATGCCACCCAGATTATGCCTTTATTTATTTCAGTATTTTTGGATGAATACAGACAAACTTTTAGTGAGTCTTTTTTTTCTGCATCACACAGCCTTAAAAATGTTAATCTCTATCTAATAACAACCCATAAATACAAATCCATTAGCCTAACTTATCTGTAAAGCTAAATTAATTAGTCTGAAAAAAATTGACAACTGCCTCTTTTCTGACAAAATACTCCCAGCACTCCACCCCCACACCAAGAACAGGGAACAAAATGCTATTTCTGGGCAGCAGTTTCCAAGGTTGTTTAATATTCAGTGAGGATCTTCTTAAAGTTAGCTCACATTTTAAGAATTTCACAGCACATCTGTGCATCACTACATGTTTTTAAGGGTTTTCTTGGACACCATAATGGTTCTTTCCTAAAGAGTTTTACTTGAATTAAATTCAAGGCATTAATTGTTTTTCCCCCACAAGCAATCTCCAAAGATGCATTTCTACTAAAAATAAATTGCAACTTACTGAACTATTTTACATTCTACATTGACCCAATGTATGTTTAGAACTGCTACTGAGAATAGCGTTCACAAATAAAGACACTTTAAAGTTTGATCCCCCTTTTTTCCCTACAAACTTTCACCAAGATAGTATTATTTAGTGTTATAACACTTCTATATTGCAGGTGTCTTTTTGAAAGTGCTTGGAATTGCCAGGATGTTGTTGTGATAATGAAACTAGTGGTAAAACTCTCAGTGTCTTCCACCGAGAAGATGATTAAACCAACAATGAAAATACCAACCCCCAATTTTTGTTGAAACAAGGTCTTTCTAAAAGATATGAAATCACATAAGCCTATTCTCTTTCTATAACAATCCTGTAGCAAAGTAATGGAGAACAGCACACAAATAAAATTGTCCCCACACTAATTATCATGGCACATTTCAGCCTGAAAGGAGTTTATCTGATTTATAAACCTTTGGAAAAGTGCTATGTGTATATAATTGAAACGTGACAGACTTATAATTATAGAGGCAACTACACATAACAGTCAATTATTCTCAACACAATAGCACATATAAATAACTTCGACAAACCAGTGGTGTTGTGAATTAATGTTGCTGACAATTCATATCCACTTTACAGGGAATTCAAGATAATCTATGATTTTTCCTGTCTGTGCCCCTATTAATGTCCAGCAAAATGATGTTAGGAGGAATGACAGTCATAATGAAGACATTTCCTCATTAAGACAATCTTCTCTGTCATCAGAATCATTGAACATTTATTCATGTGGACTGATATTTAATAAGAAAATTTTATAATGAAAATAAAACTTGGTTAGTGTCTTCCAAGGGCAAAGGCTTTTTGTCTCTCTGAAAGTCAAGACATTGATATGTACCTAAGAAATAATGTAGTTAGAACAACTCAGGTAGTGGAAAATTCTTGCCATTATGTGACATTTCTCAGAAAATAGTTATATTGCAAATAAGCACACAAATGCATCTGAGCTGACTGCCCACACTTTCATTTAGAGACTCCTAACAAATCGTTGTGTAACACAGCAGGACATTCCATCCTGATAGTAGCTATTTTCTTAGATGAAGGTCTGGGACCTGTATGAACATAAAAAAGCCAAAAGGGTTCCAGCATGAAAGTAGGGGAACAGGGGCACAACATGGCTGTGCAAGTTCTGGCAACAGTCCTACACTGCGCATGGAAATTAGTGGGTCCCTCTCTTACATGGGGCACTCAGTGCTCTTATGGTGATATGAAGTCTCAAAATTACTAGATGAGGCTTGACATCCAAGCTCAGAATGTCTTGTTTTTGAGAATGCTGCATCACCTGTTATAACACACGTTAACTATACTAAAAAGTAACTTGTACCGAACCCATTTCCTTATATGACATGAGCACAGGCCTACCTGGCCACAAATTCATTAAGAGATCAGTGAAGGAGTTTATTCTGGGGCTTCCCAGATGTAGGAGATTAATTAATCTCCAGTATAGAGGCTAGAGAAAGGAGATCTGAAGCCACTGTTAAGTGAGAGCAAATGGAGATTGCCAGCCTCCAGGCTCCCACTAACAAAGTACTGCAGAAGTGAAGGTGTTTCTTACTTCCCTCTCTTAGTGTATCTGGCTGCAGCCAAACAAGTGCAATTTATCTTGGAGCTGATGTCCTTCCTCTCTGCACTCCACAAATACCAGGGACAGGACACAAAGCCATAGTGCCAATTAGACATAGGTGCTGAGAAGCAAAGAGAGAGTGGATGTCCTAGGTCAGGTGGGAATCTGTTGTAGATGGCTTGGAAATTTTACAGGGCAAATAATTCACAGTACAGGTACAGCTGTCTTGAGTCACAGTTTGAGTGGGCAAACAGGACGGATGCTCTCAGTTTAAAAATAGAGATGAAGCACATTTATACTGAAATTGTCAGGGCTGTTCAGCTGGCTGAAACACAGACCCCAATGCTAGTTCTCTGCAAGTGTATTTGTAGATCTATTCAATGTGTTGGAGTTCCTCTCCAACTTCAGTTAACATTTTACCCCTCACTTGAATAGCTACAAGACTGCATTGTAGATGTGTAGTTAGATATATTTAAAAGTAATTAATCAATTAATTAAAAGCCAGAATTCCTAGGGACAAAAAAAAAGAACTCTTAGCAACAATGGCAACATTCACCCTAGGAGTGGGAGGAGGTTCTATGTTAGTATTATTGCAACTCATCCCATGTTGTCATTATTGCCTTTAGGTCTTTACATCAATAGGATCCTCCCCCTGAAGACAGACAGACAGGATGAGATGAAGTGTGCACACTTTCATCACAGTGCAAAGTGTAATTCAGATGATGGATAATGTTATGTCACTGAGGCTGAAAAAAAAAAAAAAAAAAAAAAAAAAAAAAAAAAAAAAAAAGAAAGATAATGTTATTAGGTGACACCATTCTGTACAAACCCATCAGCTTCACATAAGCTTTACTCCTGACACCCTTCCCAGGCTTCTGAATTCACTTCCCCATACAACTCCACTGAGGACCAATCACTTTAATTCATAACTATACCACCCCTATTTCCTGCCCTGTTGTGGCTAGTCTGCTATCACTCACCCATCAGTCATACCAGAGATACAGTTTTTTCACTGATCTCAACTGAAACATTATGTAGCCTAAACACTAGCATCCAGGATCCCTGCCTTGTTTCCAAATGCTCACAGGAAAGCACCATTGAGAGCTCTTTGCCACAAATTGTACATAGGCAGGATTAAGGTTGCAGCAGAATAAATGAAAATAGTTGTGTGTTGGTTTAGGCCCTGCTGGGACCAGAGACCACGTTGCCACACAAGTAGGGCACAACCCCCGGGTTAAAATAAGAAGAAATTTAATACAACAATGTGATAAGCAATCTGAACAACAACAGTAGCAATGATAACAACAGTAAACAGTAACAACAGTAAACAAGACAAAAGATATACAGAGAAATACCGCAGTGAACACAGCCAGACTGCTCCTGCTTTCCTGCAACCACAGCCACAAAGGAAAAACTTATATCCCTCCTGCCATCCTGTGGATCTGACGTCAGCATGGTATGAATTACTCTCTGGAGATCCCTTCCCCCTGCTGGGGAAACTTAACCCTATCCTAGCTGAACCAGGACAAGTTGAAAAACAGTAATCTAGTACTGCCTCACAAGAGGAAAGAGAGTGACTGAAGGAAATTCTGAACATTTTGTGTACAGCCGTCCTGAAAGTGATTTGAAGTCAACATAATTTTCACTCAAAACCATTGTTCATTTTGTTTTTCTTTTTAAAAGCAATATCTATTTTTTCTTAAGTAGGTTAGTAAACACCGGCAATTCAGTTCACAAATCTCTCAGCATATAGCCAAATTTTTGTAGTATTCTACTATCCATAATCATTAATTAATGTAAGGTTAAATATAATATATAAGGCAGACTACAAAGGCAGTTGATTTTTTTTAAAAAAATCTTTTTCATAAGTATATAAAATCATCACACTACTTAACTAAACTCTGCATGACCATTTTAAATCTTCCTTTAACAGCAGTGATAAACTGATTGAGAGTCCTTACTTTTGTACCTAACTATATGAATGAAAGGGGACTAAAATGAGATGGGATGTAAGTAGTTGAGGTATTTTCAACAACTGTCACCAGGAATTCAGTTTTATGAGCCTGTGAAATGACCACGTTCCCAAACTTTAAATATTCCTATAAGAAAATGAAGACCATAAAAAATTTAGGGAAAAATTATATGTAACCTTGTGAATGAGGGCCCGAGTGTCAGCGTTTGTAAGACTGAGAATATTTTGTTTTAGTTTACTGAAGCATATGCTGTGCTCTGCTAAAGTAACAGGATTCACAGTGATGAAGTCTTTGACAACACATTCCAGCAAAAAACTAAGCACATGATTTTTCCATGTAGAATACTTGTAAATGGCTTTATTTATCTGTATGTTGCAAAAATGCCTACATTTTCTAGAAGTATTTTAAATATAGGCTGAAATGTATATTAAGTTAAATTCAACAAGGTGGCTGTGACCAGCCTAGTTCAATAAAACAGGAAAATCTGCCCCCCCCTTTTTATTGGAAATATCAAAGTTTACGTAAGATGATATAGTATTTGGCTAATACATTGTTGGAAAAAATTTTAGGCCCATCCTTTTGACAAAGAGAAAGATCAAGCCTATAGAAAACAGAATCTATTCTCCATGCTATTCTCCATATCTTTATGCTCATGGTTAATTTTACATATATGAGTAGTACCAACAAACTTACTGGACTGATTGGATGATTAAATGTTAGCACGGTGTGAAATACTGGTGATACTCAACACCGGTGATTTTTAATTAAAACTGCATTTCATAACTCTTGTTTACTGGAGAGGTCCTACTTCCGTTGTATGAGTACCCATGGTGTACCACATCTTTCTGTTTCAGTTCAGATAAAATGTATTAATCCCAGAGAGTAGGAACCAGGACAGTGATAATTTTAGTGTTCCTAAAATCTACTAACATGAATGCCTGATTTTAAAAAAGATCCTCTTGTATGAGAGTAGAAGTATTGATACCACAACCAGACATACGTATGCAACTCCAGTTTTCCCCACCTGCAGGCTGAAATGAACATTCATCAGTGACTCTCAATACTTACTGTTCTTTGTGTCTAATTTTTATGATAAACATTTATTATTGTGAACTTCAATTTAACATTTATTTTCTAACAAAGTAATTACATGTACAGTTTAACTGTAATATTTATTGTTATACAATATCATAAAAATGTTATAGATAGCACCATCTGTTGGCTAAAATAGCTATAACACATGAAAAATAGTTTATGCAGATTAGATACAAATGAGTATGCCAACAAGAGAACAGAAAAAGGACCATAAAAAGCTTAGATGACTAAACTGCATACTAAAATGGTCTTACATACACCTTTTTCTGTAAATTAGGGAATATATTTCCAAAGCACACTCTTAAGGATGCTGAAATCAAGAATTGTTGACATTTTTTTGAGAAAAAAGGATGGTTATGAAAAAGCTATTAAACCTAGATTAGTGTAAACTGATAGACAGTAGTAAAGAGAATGTGATAAATGAATTCACCTGCAACATGATAGCTCATTGTGTGCTCTAGTGTCATGCTTCTTTGGATCCTTAGTGCTCTCAAATGGCAATAGAAATGTAATTAATAGAAAAATGATGGTGTTTTTTTGCTGTCACACACATACCTGGAGAATTTCTGATGCAGAATTGTGTGCTTCTCCCACATACCTACCCTGAGAACACCATGAGGTGCCATACATTTCTGAGGCTCAAGCTATGTCTTGGGAGGTGGTGGTGATGGGGGGGTGTGTGTGCGCATGCGTGTGGGTGAGCATGCAAGAAATCTTCTCCATTAGTAAGTCTGTATAGATATAAAGGCTAGCCACAGCTGCAGTCTGACAACCCTGATAGGTCTCCTCTGTGTGAGAAGCACTGTGAAGAGGAAGACTTGATGTGCTAGCTAGCACTTGTATCAGTGCCACCTATTCCTTGCCTTAGACAGTCTGATCTAGCTTGAGTGATGGCTGTATTGGAGGTCAAGCTGGGTCTGGGCTAGCATTTCTGCATATGGCCTGTGAAATCTCCTTCCAACTGTGTCCTACTGGTCCTGGAAACCACTACTGAAAGCAGTACACATATCAGTACATCAAGGTTTCAGAAAGGTGTTTGTCGTCCCCTTATGTAGTGCTATGTAGCTGTACAGGGCAGGGCTTGCTGAGCAACCAAAAAATGTGGTGACTTTTGTCTAGCAGTACAGGGAGACAGACTAGCAGTCGTATCTAAAAAAATGTACACCTTTTTGTTGGTCCAAATCAAGCATTGAGGACAAGCTTTTCATTGTCGACACAAGAAACTGCAATACTTGTTTCCCTGTGTTTAGACCAATGGATTTTGAGATAAAGAAATCAAGAATGTGCTCACACAGAGATTAATGAGACATCTGAATTAGAGCTAACATCTAACAGCTGTCTCTTTATACAGAAACAGGTAGTAGGAGAAATACTTGCGAGTTAAGAAATGGGAGCTGTATCTCTGTCAGGAATATTCACTCTTAAGTCTCCTGATACCAGATCAAAAGGCTGCAGCTGCCTCACACAAAGCACAGATCTGATACAAACCCACACTGTGAGTTCAAATTCGGTCAAAACATTTTGACATGTTAATGTCATGCAGACAGGCTCCTTTGTGCCTAATGAGTTCCATACCTTGTTTTGTCTAATTCAACAGAAATGTAGTCATGCATTTGATCTGGATCAGTTCAGAAGTGCTGGATGACCAGGTACCATGGAGATGAGGTGTTAATGATTTTGGATACCTTAGCTTCAAGTAAATTCCACAGTTAACTCAGGCAAAACCCCAGAACTGCTCCAGAGTGTGCACATTTCACTCTAGGCTTCTACCCTTGCAGCAAGAAGGAATCCATCGGTCTTTCAAGACCTGATACAAGATATTTCACATCTTCTGGTTGTCCTTTTACAGGAGCAGACAAAGTTATAATGCCTTCCACCTGCCACTGTGAAGGAGACATATTCACACAGCTCATCATTTATGGAACACGAGTCTAAGCACACCTAGACCTCTGTAAATTACAGCAATAAATACAACTTTTAACGATGTACAAGGCATCAATGCTTCTAATTGTTTGTTTGTTTGTTTGTTTCTCCAGAAGCTACCAGCAAGAGTAAAGCAACAAATGAAGCTCAGAATTACTGCATTTACTGCACAAGGTTACAAACAGATATCTTAATACAGACATTTCTATAAAGAAAAAGCATTTGTTAAAGTAGGTTCATTACATTCTTTTGTCCACTCCTGAAATCTGGAAAATAAGTGAGGATGTTTCTGATGAGAAATTTGAGACTAATGTTTGTGTTTTTGAGAAGCTCATACAGGTCCTGATAAAGTTCACAGAATCACAGAATCATCTATGTTGGAAAGGACCTTGAAGATCATCTAGTCCAACCATTAGCCTAACACTGACAGTTCCCAACTACAACGTATCCCTCAGAGCTATGTCAACACAACTCTTGAACACCTCCAGGGATGGGGACTCCACCATCTCCCTGGGCATCCCATTCCAACGCCTAACAACCCCTTCTGGAAAGAAATACTTCCTGACATCTAGTCTAAACCTTCCCTGTTGCAACTTGAGGCCATTCCCTTTTGTCCTGTCTCTTACTACTTGGTTAAAGAGACTCATCCCCAGCTCTCTGCACCCCCTTTCAGGGAGCTGTAGAGGGTGATGAGGTCTCCCCTCAGCCTCCTCTTCTCCAGACTAAACACCCCCAGTTCCCTCAGCCGCTCCCCGCTCCAGACCCTGCACCAGCTTCGTTGCCCTTCTCTGGACACGCTCGAGTCATTCAATGTCCTTTTTTGTAGTGAGGGGCCCAAAACTGAACACAGCCATTGAGGGGCGGCCTCACCAGTGCCGAGTACAGGGTCAGATTCCTTCCCTGTCCCTGCTGGCCACGCTATTGCTGACACAAGCCAGGATGCCCTTGGCCTTCTTGGCCACCTGGGCACACTGCTGGCTCCTGTTCATCCGGCTGTCAATCAACACCCCCAGATCCCTCTCTGACTGGCAAGTTCTGGGATTTACACTTTTTTTGTAATAAATGTTACAAAATACAATTGAAAAACCTACCAGTGTTTTTCTGCTGGGAAAAGACTCTTAACTGATTATAGAAACAGCAGGAAGAAAATTCAGTGCACTGAATTTATCTTTGATTTTGTAATAACACCGTTCACATTTGTCAATAGATCGAAAAGTTACACTGTGTAACTATAGCATATCATAGAAATTGATCAGCATGTTCCAGGGAACAGTTATAACCCAAAATAACCTTTAATTTCCCCATATTAGTTAACACACTGCAGACAAAACATTCATATTTCACTCTCCTGCTTTCTATATTCCATTCTGCTCACCCACCAGAACAAATGAATTTCTGAATTTATCTGCCCCAGCAAAATGCATGGAAATATGACTAATTTAGTTTAGCATCCCCTGGCACAAATGAAACCAAGAATTATTTTGGCTTCCTACAGTCTTAAATAGGTGAACCAGGGAGAAGATTACTAGTGGTCTTGCTTAGTGTATGTTTGGTTGATAATTCACACTGCCATTTCACTGATGTGAATTTGAGGACACAAAATCTTCCCTATGGATTCATGTGAGGCCTAACTTGCAGTCTTCCCTTTTTGGTCAGAGAAAAGTATAGTAAGTAGTTTATTTTGATGTTGTTGCTTAAGAAAAAGGCAGAGTGTGTTCTGAGTCAATGGCAGGTAAGCTGATGTTACTTACTTCTTTTAGGTAGTTTATATATTAATTGATTTTTAAACCATCTCCATACACATAAAGGACAAGACAGGAATCAGGAACAATCCACAAGTATTTTTTGATGTGAAATTGTGCTGGACCAATGTGGGACAGTGGTGAACACAAGATACCTAGACTTTAGTAAGGTTTCTAATACCAGTATGTCTTTCATCTGGAAGATGCATACTGTAATGCTAATAATGAATGGTTCAATATCAGGCAGCTAGTAATAAGAAGAGGGTTTGTGCAACCTGGTGGAAAGGAGCTAAGGATGATCCAAGAGCCTACAACTACTTTGGAGGATTTACAAAAATTACAGTCAGTCTTAATAGAGGTGAGCACTATAACAAGGGGCAAAGTGCAGCTTGGCAGGTTCAGATGGAACATTAGGAAACCCCTTTTCCCTGGGAAGGGTACTGCAGCACAGGTCACCTGGAGACACTCTGAAGTCTTCATCTTATTCAAGACTTAACAAGATGGAAGCACAGTGTTGTCAATAGTCCTGCTTTGAGCTGGAGGCTGGATATCCAACCAATATTTCTGTGGTTCTGTGATCTCATATGAGCTATGAAATTGTCATGAGCATATGACAGCAGTGTGGAGCCATTAAAACTGACCCAAATTCACTGACAACATTCTGCAACGGTATAATTAATCTGCTGACACACTGGAGTCATTATTATGTTATTCTGAATAAGAATAAAAGAAAAAACAAAAACCACTTTTTTTTTTTTTTTTTTTTTTTTTTTTTACAAACACCTAGATCCAGCATCAAAACTATATTGGATGTGGACATGTTAAAATTAGGAGCTCATTGACACTGCTCAGATGCACTAGAAAGTGAGTAGCTTTAGTAGTTTATGGTCTGTCCAAGAGAATCAAGGACAATCTGTCCAGATTCAGTGCACAATACAATGAACAGTAGTAGAAGTAATAGGTTAAATAAACCATCTTGTATGTCTTCTTGCTTCCTTATCTCCCTTACAAATGAAAAGGATTGCTGTCATCCAGATCAAAGACCAGGATCTGACAGCAATAATGGTGACTGTTTTTAAATCCCCACTACTGCTTGCACTAAGCTCTACCTACCACACCACATTTGTGAACCATGACCTGGAGAACAGATAAAAATTGAATAAACTGCTATTTTTTGGCAAAGTAGAAAATGCATCAGTTTCTTTTTCTGCTGTGCCGAGCAATTCTACTCCATTTTCACTGTTCAGCGCAGTCTGACTAAAAAATCTGTAGCCTTCAGAAACTGAACTTGATGCATTTGTGTTGCTCTGGCAGGAGTGAAAAGCAGTGAGCAGAAAAAGTGGCAAGGATGGGAGAATTGCTGAGCCACACAACAATTCTCCCATATACACTATACTACACATTTCCACCTGCCTCTCCCTGTCTGACCCAAACTGAACTTCTTGACCATTCACCCATACCTGAGAGGAGCAGTGGTTCTTCTGATGCTCTACTTAAAAGCATCATATTCATAAGTGGAGACAGTGTCCAGGCACAGTTTTATGAGGGTTATGATGCCACTTCTTTGATCAGGTAAACAAAATATGGAAACTACTATGAGCTTTGGAGGGCAAGAGGATAGCCCTAGAGGCAGATAAGAACACAACATAGTTTTTTCAGGTTTGTTGCACTGTCTCAGATTTTCTTTCCACTTCTAGTTTTGGAGTTGATTACAGATGTGAAGGTAAGGGGGGATCAACCCACACAGTTCCCGAGACTGCAACCTTTGAGGGCAATGTGAGTTGAGAGAAGAGGATGCTTCCCCACTTGGTTAAAGGTGCAGGTAGAAAGAGCCCGGTACTGTCCCGCCTACTGTACTGTCCAATATTGTTCATGACTGGGATGTTCCCAGCCATCCAATTGCTTACTGATACCACGAAAACAGTAGACTTTGAAGAGGAATGTGTAAGTAAGGTAGTCATCAGGTGCAGCTAGACTCCTTACTTCAGTGACTATATTTTTTACAGAAATCCTTTGGTATATGTGTGAATACTGTGAGAATCTGGTTTGATATGGCTTAAAATATTTAAACTGTGACTGCTGAGGTGGCCCTTGGTCACTCCCTGTGCTTTCTATCTTATTCCTATCACAACTTCTTGACAGATAGCAAGTGATATCTTAGTATCAAGAGCAGTATAGAAGCCTCATAAATGGAAAAGGAAAAAGAGAAAGTGTTAGCCTGTAAATACACAGCCAGCCACATGGAGTTATTCCAACAGTAGAAGCCTGGGAAATAAGCTCCCATCCTCCCAGGACCTGTGAAGCTCTTAGCAGCACCAAGCCAAAGTTCAAGTGTTGTACTACACAACCTGAGGACATGATCTCTGCATGGTCTGTAGCATCAGGATTTGAATTCAGGCCAGCCCTGTACCTTGTTTTGCTTTTCCCATCTGATGTATCAAGCAACTTTCTCCAAACCTGAAATGTTTTTTGAGCCATCAGCACTCCTGTCTCCTGGGTAACATGCTGGTGTAAACATACCAGTTTAGGAGTTTGTTTGTGGAGGCAGAAGAGTTAATTCTGTGAAGTTAATTAACATTACTGAAAAAGTCTCTTCTTTTCTTAGAAACACATATATATAAATGAGTAGAAACACAGGCTAGAGGAGAGAACACAGTGCTGGATATGAGCCACCCTTCTGTTCCTTGCTGGAAACTGTGCTGACAGCAGCTACTTCTTTCCTTCCCCCTTTCCACTGACTGCATGCTGAGGCTCCTGCTCTATGAGCCAGCCACATGGAAGAGATAGGAGAACACCTTACAGTAAAAGTGATTCCTAGTAGCAGGCTAACTTTGACTTTTAAATATTTGCATGGTTCTCTCATCTATTGCTTTACTTAGAAAGCTGGAATGCATGGGGCGTTGTGTCATGTATCTTGTCTAACTAAAAATAAATTGGAGCTAGATAGCAAATTCGCTTAGGAATACCTTCCATTCGTTCCACTAGGTGTGTCAGTGTGTATATGATTTATACTTTACTTCCTAAGCCAAAAAACATTATTTTTTTCTGAACATCTGGCTGGCATCTGTGAAATCTGCAGTATGCATCATTAATCAGAATATCATTGTGATGTTTGGTAATGACAGATAGATAGGGTAAGCTTACTGTATCAATGTAATAATGCTCAGTGGGGTGCTACAGAGATACAGCTTTCACTGTGCACTTGAAAAAAAAATTGTTTTAATAACAGCCTAGTGTAAAGTGGTATTTGTACTTAACAAAATCATCTAATGAACATCTGCCTTCATTTCTCCTAGCTTGCTTTGTACAAGATATCATATTCTTCATTTCCTGTCCTAGGTTATTGTTCATTATTAATGCCCTAGTAACTTATATTTATGTGGATATATTTTTAATGTGCAAGGTTTAATTCTTGTCGGGATGAGAGAGCACGTGGCTGTTGCCCCTCCCCCACCCGCGCCGGTCGGGCTGGAAGTTAAACACAGACCCGGCTAAAATAACAAGAAATTTAATACAACAGAGTGATAGAACAATCTGAATAACAACAGTATCAATGGTAACAACAATAAACAGCAATAACAGTGAACGAGACAAAAAATACACAGAGAAATACCGCTAAATGATCACGGAGCAAACCCGCCGCGTGTATGGTAAAAACCAACACCCCAAGCGAAAAGGTAAAAAAGCTCCGCCCCTGGACCTGAGGTCAGCATGGTATGAATAACCCGGCTGGAAATCCCTTCCCACTCTCTCTCTGCTGGGGAAAACTTTACTCTATCCTGGCTGAACCAGGACAATGCTACATAAGCATGTGTGTATATATGTGTGTGTTTATATGTTTATATATCTAGAGAGAAGGATATAAGGATATTTGAATATGTGAATATATGTATCCATATATCACTCTCTATATAGACATATATATATAAGCACACACACACATATATACTCCTGCTATTTCTATTGGAAGACTACATATATATTTACTTATCATTTTAGCTATAATTTATATAAGGTTAATTCTGAGTGCATGCATGTACCTGTGTATACAAACACACTATCACCCAATATTTTCCTTTTTCCCCCTCCTCCCATTTCTCTGTTAACAAACCAGTTATATGTAGGGGATTCTTTGACTCCAGCAGGATCAGGACAATGAATCTATCATCTAGTTTTCATGATAGATCTGATCTGGTTAATTGAAAGACCTTATTTTCCAAAATGTAATAGTAACCAGTGGTAAGACCTAACGTGTGCTACAATTTTCACTGGAAATTATGATGAGTGGAGTGCAGGGCTCACCTCTTATTAACAGCACCTACAGATTCTTATGAGCTTTTTCTATGATTGTATAAGAAGAGATGGTCACTTCTTTACATATATAAAAAATGCAACTGAAAGATTTCTAGTTCTACAGCAGGTGAAGAAATAGACCTTGGGTGAAATCAGAGAACTTAGATAGAGGGTACTGGCAATGTGTTTCACATGTGGAAAATCAGTTCATCTTATGCCATTTAACAGAAATGTGGGAAATGTATTTTAGACATTCTTCAAATAAGTGACAGTGTAAACTGTGCTTGAAACATAATTAGCAAATTTCCCACTTCTCACATGTCAGAACACCTGGTTTAAATATTTCTTCCTCTTACCTTACCAAGGTTTTAAAAATCAATTCCTTTCACAATTTATTCCAAACATAAAACCTCTCCTTCTCACACATGGGCATGTTTAGGTCAGAAGTGTGAGGCGCATCAGTTTGCGCGTCAGTTTGCGCAGGCAGGGCAAGCAGACAGGGCGCAGACGCTCTCTGGGTTCCTGAACTTATCCAAGCGAGCCCCTTTATGGTCCTCCACGAGTAGACCAAACCATGGTCTCCATTTGCAGCAAAACCACTGCCAGAAAGAATGTGGCGACCCAGATGGAGCTGCCACGCAAATACAGAGGTTCAGGTCCCGGGTGCAGGGAGTGCCTGGGCCTGTCGGTCCTGCCGGAGGGCAGCAGGGACAGCACCCGCGTGTGCTGTGATCAGCTGGGTGACCTGCTCAGCCTGGTGGCAGAACTCAAAGAAGAGGTTGAGAGACTAAGAAGTGTTAGTGAGTGTGAACAGGAAATTGACTGGTGGAGTAACACCCTAGCAGCCCTGAAGCAACAGGAGCTAATGGAAGCTCCAAACGAGGCAGGTAATCCCTCACCCTCTTGCTACCAGGCAGAAGGAGGGGCCCTAAGAGATGAGGGAGGCTGGAAACATGTCCCTGCTAGTGGAGGCAGGAAAATCCTCTCCCCATCTCCCTCACCCTCCATGGTGCCCCTTCACAATAGATTTGGGGCCCTGAAACTTTTGAACAAAGAAGGAAGAAGAAAATGAGACAAATGAAGAAGAGCAAAGTCACTCAAGGCCAGGTCACTTCAGAGCAGGTATTAAAACCAGCTCTGAAAAGAACCCCAGAACAGTCATTATAGTGGGTGACTCCACTCTAAGGGGTGTCAAAGGCCCCATATGCAGACCAGATCCGCTTCATAGGGAAGTCTGCTGCCTCCCTGGGGCCCACGTCAAGGACCTTACAGCAACACTCTCTACCTAGTGAGACCGAAGGATTACTACACTCTCCTGTTTTTTCAGGTAGGTAGTGATGACATCACCAGGTAAGGCGAAGGCCTAAAGCAATGAAGAGAGACTTCTGGTCCTTGGGAAAACTGCTTAAAGGGATGGGGGCAAAAATTGTGTTCTCCTCCATCCCTCTGGTTGGGGGGATGGATGAAGATTACAGGAGAATTCAGCAGATGAATGGGTGGCTTCAAAACTGGTGTTACCACCAGGGCTTGGCTCTGCAATCAAGGGTAACAAGAAAAGTTTCTAGAAGTATGTCAGTAGCAAAAGAAAGTCCAGGGAGAGTCTCCATCCCCTGCTAGATGCAGGAGGAAATTTGCTAACAAGTGATGAGGAGAAGGCTGAGGTGCTTAATACCTTCTTTGCCTCAGTCTTTAATAGCAAGGTTAGTTGTATTGATGAAATCCAGCCTCCACAGCCAGAATACAGAGACTGGGAGAACGACCCCCCACCAATCCAGGAGACAGTCAGTGACCTACTGCATCACACAGACACACACAAGTCTATGGAACCGGATGGGATACACCCGAGGGTGCTGAAGGAGCTGGCTGGGGTGCTCGCCAGGCCACTTTCCATCATTTACCAGCAGTCCTGGCTGGCTGGGGAGGTCCCAACTGATTGGAAATTGGCCAATGTGATGCCCATCTATAAGAAGGGTTGGAAGGATGATCTGGGAAATTACAGGCCTGTCAGCTTGACTTCGGTGCCCGGGAAGCTGATGGAGCAGCTCATCCTGAGTGCCATCATGCAACACATGAGGGACAACCAGATGCTCAGGCCCAGTCAGCATGGGTTTATGAAAGGCAGGTCCTGCTTGACAAACCTGATCTCCTTCTACGACAGAAAGACCTGCTTATTGGATGAGGGAAAGGCTGTGGATGTTGTTTACCTTGACTTTAGTAAGGCTTTTGACACCGTTTCCCACAGCATTCTCCTGGCAAAAATGACTGCTCGAGGTTTGGACAATCGCACACTTCGCTGGGCAAAAAACTGGCTGGGCCCAGAGAGTTGTGATGAACGGAGTTAAATCCAGTTGACGGCCGGTCACGAGTGGTGTCCCCCAGGGCTCAGTGTTGGGGCCACTCCTGTTTAACATCTTTACTGATGATCTAGACGAGGGGATCGAGTGCACCCTCAGTCAGTTTGCAGATGACCCCAAGTTGGGTGGGAGTGCTGATCTGCTCGAGGGTGGGGAGGCTCTGCAGAGAGACCTGGACAGGCTGGAGCCATGGGCTGAGGCCAACTGCAGGAGTTTCCATAAGGCCAAATGCCGGGGGCTGCCCTTGGGCCACAACAACCCCCAGCAGCGCTACAGGCTTGGGGAGGAGTGTCTGGAGAGCTGCCAGTCAGAGAGGGACCTGGTGGTGTTGATTGACAGCCAGCTGAACAGGAGCCAGCAGTGTGCCCAGGTGGCCAAGAAGGCCAATGGCATCCTGGCTTGTGTCAGCAATCGCGTGGCCAGCAGGGACAGGGAAGGGATCTGACCCCTGTACTCGGCACTGGTGAGGCCGCCCCTCGATTCTTGTGTTCAGTTTTGGGCCCCTCACTACAAAAAGGACATTGAACGACTCGAGCATGTCCAGAGAAGGGCAACGAAGCTGGTGCAGGGTCTGGAGCACAGGTCGCACGAGGAGCGGCTGAGGGAACTGGGGGTGTTTAGTCTGGAGAAGAGGAGGCTGAGGGGAGACCTCATCGCCCTCTACAGCTCCCTGAAAGGAGGTTGCAGAGAGCTGTATTTGAGCCTCTCTAGCCTAGTAGAAAGTGACAGGACAAGAGGGAATGGCCTCAAGTTTTGCCAGGGAAAATTCAAACTGGATATTTGCAAGTATTTCTTTCCAGAAGGGATTGTTATGCGTTGGGATGGGCTGCCCAAGGAGGTGGTGGAGTCCCCATCCCTGAAGGTGTTCAAGAGTCGGGTCAATTTAGAGCTTAAGGATATGCTGTAGGTGGGAACTGTGCTAGGCGAATGTTTGGACTAGATGATCTCCAGGGTCCTTTCCAACCTATATGATTCTGTGATTCTGTTTATTATCTGTTATGACTCTATCCAGAAACAGTAAGGAATTAATGGGAAATTTCTGGTGGAATCATATTTTGCATTGATTTTGTTGTCGTGTTTTAACACCAAGGAAAATCTTTTGGGTTATAATTGTCTCTAACTGGCTTTCACACAGGATGGACCTTTCTCTCTTTACCTGAAACCAAGTAGCTCTCAAAGGTGTTTCTTCTCAGCATTTGAAAATGTCAAGAAATCTAATGTGCACCATACCTTGCAATCGTTGATGAGGAGCAAGTAGTTGGTGGTTGGAACATAAATAACAAACCCCATGTGCTTAGCTTTCTCTTCAGAATTACTCCCAAGACTTCTGTACATTCGACCCAGTTATTTTTTCTAAGTAACAGTTTTCTCACAAAAATTATTCAGTACTTAAGCTGATTAGTTCAGGGACTGCAGTAGTAGAAAGCACTACTGCCTGTTGCTCCAAACCTCACAGTGTCGTGTTTCTTTATGTCTACAAGACACTCTAAAGGTCAGAGAACATCTTCCTTCATAGAAATGCTTCCTTCATTACAGGTGAACACAAGTATCTCTGCCACTAATTAGAAATCTGATAATGCCATCCCTCCAATGGAGCTAATGAAGAGACTGAGAAAAACTCCTGATAAGGCTTCCATCTTTCTGTTACTGAAAGCTAGAACCACAATAATGTCTGACTGATAATTACACCATTTTAACAAAAATGCCAGGAGGCAATGCTACATATGAGCTATCAAAAGCAGAGAAAAGGCAACAACGCGATGACGAGTGGAAAATATGGTTGTTGTTAACCTGGAATATCCCATTCAACACAGCTTGAGTGAAAAGTTGCTGCAATAGAGGTTTGAATCTGGGTGATCCCAAAGAAAAGGAATTTCCTGTTTGCTTATTGTCTTCTCTTACTATCCTTCATGTACTAACCCACAAATACTGTGGAAAAAAAAACCTAATAATTCTGTAAGAATGGTTCATATCTACCTTAAAATAGAACAAAGTTTATTTTTTTGTTTCTAGACATTTGCTTATTTATATTCCAGCATGTAAACAAGCTAATCTGAAGTGTATGGCAAAGCTATTGCCACATGGAAAGCCCTGTGCTATTGTTTGGCTAAGTGTAAGTAGGCTGAATGTTTGTGGTGATGCAGAATCATTTATTAGGAGTTTATAGCTTTCTGTTTGTTTGTCTCTAGGTGTCAGTTACATGCCTCAGCTGCCAAATTAATTTCAGATGTTCTTCCAAAGGCTTGCTCTGGTTTTCTGGTGATTTATACTTAAAATTGTATTAGAGTATCGGACTTAGAAATGCCTGTTTTGTTGGACAAGGAATGAAGGAGGCAATGAAATGAGGTTAGTGGCTGATTTCAATAAAACAGTGATTTTTACAAAGAAATTTATAACTCCGTGCCAAGAAATTCTTTCTCAATAAACTAAGTATTGGCCCTTATAGCCTTTCATATCCTTACACTGAATGCCCCTTGTTCCATATTTTCTTTCTGAGGTAGTGGTAAAATACATGAGCTCTCTACTATAAACTACTATTTTGACAGGTGAATGTTAAAGATATTGCCCTGGCAATAGTTGTCCCAAAGTTATTTCTTTAAAATTTGTGTGTGTAACACAAGTAATGTCAGACCTAGAATCTGCTGGCTCTGAAGAACTGTAATAGTTTGCAAAGACAGAAATTTAGTGTGAAAGGTTCTTAGTGTACAAGACAATCACATGTCAATGTTTGAGAGTGATTTCTGAAATAAACAATCATCATTATTAATCTTAATTGATACTAGCACCTTGGAAGTAGTACATCCCCAAATACAAAACCAAAAGTGAAGTGCTATAACAAACCAAATAGATACTATAATCATACTAAATGTGGCCAACAGAAGATTGTTCTGATTGTCTGAAAAATATGGAACAATGGAGATAGATTAGCCTGGTGTTTTGAACTCATCTCTGTCTTTTCCTAATCTCCAGGCTGTCATACACTGAAGCCTAACCTGCCTTAATTGGCTGTATAATTAATTCACCATCTATCACCAGGAAGAGAAATAAAAAGCAGAGTTCTAATTTTGGAGAAGACTTACTGGGACAGAGCACCAAAATCTGATCTCCTAATCCACTCAGTCACTTTTGAGGCTATATCATGACATTATAATGTTAAAATGAACACTGGGTAAAGGTGTGTCCGTGCTTATTTCTCTAATTTTGTAACAGCTGCTCTAAATTTGTGCTTATGAATCACCAGCTGCAATCTGTTTTACAAAATCGGCTAACATGCTATACTGGTGTCTTACTTATTAATTTAACAATTTCCCAGCCCTCTGCTAGAAATTGTTGTAAATTTTGGATATATGAAAGTCAGTTTTGGGATTTAAGGAAATATTCAGTGCTTGGAGCAATCCAGAGTGTTCTGTGGGGTTTATAGGGTTTCTCACTGCCTTTAGAAGCACTAGCCAACAGCTCCTCCTGCAATTAACCTGCCTTTGTCATCACAAGATCAAGCAAGACTCCTGTTTTTACTCTCTTGAAAACATTGTGAGGTGAACATTTCAGAGGTCTGAATCCTTAAACAATAAAATCCAGGTTAATATGGATTTCTTTGTGTAATGCCACAATCCACTTTACTTACTAAGTGCAACAACCTGCTGCTTCTGCAATTACAACCAATTTAATCTGTTTATATTTTGAAGAGCAAAAATAAAAACAAAGACTGTAATTTGAAAATAATTCGAAGTTAGTTTAAGTGTTCCTGAGGACTAGATCTGAGCAGAAGAGAAATAGAACTATCCAGTAACAGAGGAAGTGAAAGGTGAATAATAAGAATTCATGTACACAAAAAGGTTTTGTTGTGTGATAGTAAATGTATTGGTTAGTATATCAGGTGATAAATGTATAATACATGTGTGATAATAAATATATCCGTTGTGATGGGAGGACTGAAAAGTAAAGCTCAAGTGTTCCTGGATGCAGAAGATCACAGAATGGGGCATAGAGAAGTAACCTTTCTGCAAAAGGGATCATTTGTGTGCAATGTGAATGCTTGTCTAGACTCCCCCCTAAAAGTGTTATATCAAAAAAAGCAGCATTGACTATAACACAGTTTAGGGGACTTATTTTTAGTTTGAAGAATTTTTTTTTTTTTGACTGAAATAATAATTTATAGTTTTAAATTAAGACTGTCAGGAAATTATCAATGCTCTTTGATCAACTTTTATGAAGAAGGATTTTATAATGCCTCACTGGGCCACCTCTAGTTATCATTTCTTTCATGAAACTCTTCACTTACACCCTGCTGCCTTTGCCCCTTTCTCACCCACATATGCCCATCAAATTTAGCTAAGGTCTAACATGGTCTAAAACATTGTTTCTCTCTCAAAGCAAAATGCTAATAGCATGGAAATAAAATTAGACAATCTGACCTAAGGTTATTTACATGAAAGCAATGGGTTATTGCAAGGGGAATACTTTAATGGTCAGATACTCATTGTAGCAGAGATGGGGAAAGGACAACCAGGGTTGATTGCTTACATCAAATCACCAAAAGCCTACTTGTTCTACAGCCAGTGGTACCTATCTAGCAGCAGCTGCAGGACAGACACCAGCAACCGCTTCCTCATCCAGTATTGTGCACAGCTCCAAAAGACCCAGATTGTCTTGAGAGTGCCAGACTATGTCTCTGAGAGGTCTAGGATTCAGCCATGTGTCCCTGACCTCTGGAGGGGAAAGGGCCCAAGATGAATTCCTCACCAGCATCTTTGCGGCACCATTAGTCCTAAAACTCAAACCTATGTTTTTCTTGGAGCAAATATGAAAGCTTGTGAGTCAGACTTTGCAGACTGAGCTGAAAAATATGACATTTGCTATTTCTGTAAGGTTGATCCTCCAGCATAATGTTCTTTAATATATTTTGGCCTTCAACTAGAGTATTTATACTGCATTTTTCACTGCTGTCACTCAAACACGACTGTGAATGCTCAAAGTTTGGTTCCAAAACAAAAGTGTAGCTTGACCTTGTTAACCTAGTTTCTGCTCAGAATTAATATTAGTGCAATGACTTGAATTATCTTCCCAGATAATCACATGGCATGCAATTTTGAATGTCATGTTTCTCTGACTCATGGGAAATGGAAATGAAAAATTGCCTGGAGCATTGTGAATGAAAATATGTTACCTCTTCGGCAGTGGTCACTTCCTATTACATTATGACAATTCTATAAAAGGTGTATCAAGACTGATTAAACTTTTCATAGAATTACACATTCTTTGCCAAATTCTGCTGTTTGAAATGGGCATTTTACATAGGATTGCTGACAGACTTTTTCTGGAGTAAGAATAGAGAAGAAAACTAATTGTGTAAACAAACTTCAGTCAATCTTAGGC
Source organism: Athene cunicularia (assembly GCF_003259725.1). Lineage (NCBI taxonomy): Eukaryota > Metazoa > Chordata > Aves > Strigiformes > Strigidae > Athene > Athene cunicularia. The sequence continues at coordinate 8,974,753 of NW_020799142.1, read as the reverse complement.
AAGTAAGTAATCATGAATTTAATTAGGAATTCACAACTGTGTGTATCTTTTTGATTAAAAGTAAATATAATTTTTAATAAGAATTCCATTATACCTTGAAACCTCATTCAATTGTGAAGTTATATTAATTTAAGGAGTTGTAAAAATAAAAATAATATTTTGAAAATGGATAGATTAATAAGTCAAATAAGTAAAAATCAGAAGATTTCATGATATAATTAAATGGTTTAAAAATAAAAATATTTGTGTACCATTCTGATAGCTTTGTCAGCTCTTGTTCAAATTTTAGCTTAGCATTTAAGAAATTCACTTTTTCCATTGTACACTTACATGTTGCTGAATCAGCATATATTATTTTTGAGCATAGGTAGCTAATCTTGCTGTCAAATACCATAACACAACTGCCTAGGATTTTATGTAAAATAAAATTGTAAACTTTTAAGATATTTGAATCATAAAAATATTGTTGTGTTGTGATCACTGATGCTGCTCTGAAATCTTTCTAGGTTTACTAGAAAATGTCAGTGTAAGTCTACACAGTTATTAAAATCTTTGTGAAATTAGTAAACCCTGCATTGGTATTTCTAAATTTATCATCAAAATATGTAGTAAGAATAGATACTTGTTAACTCTATGACTATTCTGAAAGTATAGGAAGTTTCCACAAAGCATGTCATAGGCAAGGCTATGTCATAAACATGTAGGGCTGTGAGAAATGTGAAGACACCAAGACTACCTGGAACATGATCCAATTTTATGTGCATAACCCACTGCACAGATGTGTCTAACTTGTTAAAGATTTTCAGTGAAAAACATCCACAACTTCTGGATATCCTGTAACTGGTTTACCTCTTTAAGAGTTGGATATTTGTTAAGACCTAAGCTCAGTCTCTTTTGTAGATTAAGCCTATATCTTCTATATTTCTCAAAAGAAAACAATTGAGCATTCCACCTTTTGGATACTTTTCCTGTAATGGTATATTATCACAATATACTACATCTCAGACTTCGCTGTTAGTGTAAAAAAATGATAAAGAACAACCATTTTCACTTCTATTCCCTCAAGATCATTTTCTGAAGCAGTGCAAAATAGTCAGCAACTTCACAGTATGGATTTCCAGTTCCAATTACAGAATTTTACCTCGGTGATTTTAGACTCTGATCTCTACCAGTGTGTCCCTTCGACTTTATTTCTGAATTGAGGATCATAGAATAATTGAGGTTAAAAGGTGCCTCTGGAAGACATCTACTCTGGTCTTCTGCTCAAAGCACATCTACTTCTGATGTGGGAGCACGTTGTTTAGAATCTTGAGTGATTACAGTCACCAAGGCATCAAACCCTCTTTTTAGAGGTTTTTTTTTTTTTTTGCCTTACTGCAGCTGGTGACCATTACAGCTTGGCTGGAGGCAAACCAGGAAAGAGTGTGGCTGCATTCTATCTTGAAACCTTGGCCCTCATTCTGATTTTAGGAAGAGAAAGTCTGATTACCTCCCCTTTCATCTTCTCATTTCTGGCTAAACCAAGCCCAATTCCCTCAGCCTCTCCCCACAGGCCAAGAGCTCCTGACCACTACCAGCACAAGAGCCCTCTACTATACTCTCTCCAGTTTGTCAATCTCTCTCTTGCACTTCAGAGACCCAACGCACTCATGGTATCGCCACTGTTGAATGGAGGAGCCTAAATCCTAATGTAAGGACTACACCCCAGCCTCCTGGGCACCTGTGCAGGATATGCTCTGGTGTTATTTCAGACTTACTGATCTCTACAGGCTACCAGAAAAAGAGCTTCAACAGTGAACATTTTGCACAGATGAACAGACAACACCTTGGATGAGATGCCGTGCTCTGGCGACCATTGGAAACAAGATATTCCTTCACTCTCCTTAAATGTATTTACCAACCAACAACAGATACAAAGTCTTGGCAGAAGAAAAAACAAGGAGCAAGATTCACAGGGACAAACCCTACCAGCAGCACATACTAAAAGCAGTAAAAGGAAATGGCAAGTGCTAGTTGTAGGTCCTTCTGCAACATCTGACAGCATCCAGCTGTTGATCTGATATGCAGTCAAGGGAGGTGTGCTGGTTTAAGCCCTGCTGGGACCGGAGAGCACATTGCTGTTGCCCCTCCACCACCCTCAGCCGGTCAGGCTGGCAGTGAGGCACAAACCCCAGGTTAAAATAAGGAAAAAATTAATACAACAGTGTGATAAAACAATCTGAACAATAACAACAACAACAACAACAACAACAACAGTAGCAATGATAACAATAATAAACAACAATAACAGTAAGCAAGACAAAAGATACACAGAGAAATACCGCAAACGGTTACAGAACAAGCCCGCTGTGAGCTCCCCGCCACCAAAACCACCCAGGAAAAAAATTCCCGCACTCAGACCTGACATCAGCATGGTATGAATAACCTGGCTGGAGATCCCTTCCCCCTTCTCTGCTGGGGAAACTTAACCCTATCCTAGCTGAACCAGGACAGGATGTTTTCTACTTTCCAGAAATGTCACAGAGAGTCTGCCATAACTGGTTAAAAGCTCAGACTATTGTCCTCTACTTCTTTTCCATATGGGCAACAGTGACATGCTAAAGTGAAACCTGGGCAAGATCAAGCAGGACTTCAGATCCCTGGAGGCCCAAATGAAAGACCAGGTACCCAAGTGATCTCTTTCTTGCCAGCCAGGGATAAGGGCGCAGACAGAAGTCAACACATCATCCATACCAATACCTAGTTTCATGGCTGTATTTTCTATGATCATTTTCTATGATTTTCTATGATTTTCTATTATTTCTATGATCATTTTCTATGATCATGAGACATTCATCAATGAATAAAACCTCTTGGGAAGAGATGGGATCCACCAATCTTGAAGATGCAGGAGAATCTTTGCTGGCTTAGTGAACTGTGCTTTAAAGTAATGAATTTAGCAGGGTGGGTTCCAAAGTTGTGACACCTGTATATCCATAATTAACAGGGTGGATGAGTGAACCTACCAGAGCAGTAAGGAATGCTCCCCAACCATTTCCAAAGGCAAAACCCCTAAATCCAGTCACCTCAAGTGCTTATAAACAGTCTGAGCAACAAACTGGAGGTCCATGCCAGCCTGAAAGTTATGATGTAAGAAGACTCACAAAAGCTTGATGGGAAAATTCACATGACTGGAAGACCACAATTGATAGCTAGAAAGTCTGTCAAGAGAGATAGGAAGGGAACAAGAGAAGATGGAAACACATTTATGTAAAAGACAAATTGTAGTGTATAGAGGTGAGCTACGGAGACCACAAAAGTTATATCCAATGCCTTTGGATGAAGATCAGATACATCATCATCAAGAGGGATTTAGGTATTTGTTACTGACCTGCCAATTACGATGACAAGGCTGACAACATTTTACTTTGGCTGTTCTATTAAATCTTTGACCAACAGAGCCTGGTCCTCATGAGTGCCTTCAATTACCTGGATGTTTGTGGGAAAACAGTACAGCAGTACATGACTTGTCCATCAGGTTCTGGGAATGCATTGAGGACTGCTTCCTGCTACAGACACTGAACATGCTGACTAGGAAGAGTGCGTTGCTGTATTTACTGCTCACATACAGAGAAGACTTACTTGACAAAATAACTACTAGTAGTAGCCCTGGATACAATGACCACAACACTGTGGAATTTAAAATCTTGCTGAGCACACTGAAGACCAGTCACAGGACAAAGACTCTGGATTTTAGGAGACCCTACCTTAATACACTCAGAGCTCAGATTTGAGGGAGTCTATACAAAGTGTCCATGGAGAGCAAAGGAGTTTGTAAGTGCTGATGTTATTCAAGAACATCCTCACGAAAGCACAAGAACAGTCCATCCCCTACAAAGGGAAAGGATGAGACCATCCTGGTTTAACAATGATATTTTCACAATGATATTTTACATGAGCTTAAAACAAACAAACAAAAAAAGCAGCATAGCAGCTATGGAAAGGCAGCCAAATAACCATCAAGAACTACAAGAACCTTGCGAGGGCATGCAGAGATGCTAAGACAGTCAGGAAGTCTAAGGCTGAGTTAGAACCAAAATTAGCCAAAGATGTCAAAAATAACAAGAAAGGGTTCTTCAGACATGTGAGCAGTAAGCGGAAGCACAGGGAAGACACTGACCTAATATAAAATGGGGCAGGGAAACTAGTCGCTAATAATGCCTAAGTCACTAATAAGGGCTGGTCTGTGGTCTCTTGCAAGTATTTAACCCACATAAATCTATGGGCCTGGATAGAATCCACCCCAGGGTGTTAAGAGAAGAGTCTGACTTTGTCGTTATAATTTTTGAAAAGTTGTGGAAACCAGGGAACATCCCCAATGACAGGAAGAGGGCAATTATCATACCCATCTACAAGAAGGGCTCCAAAGAAGGCATGGGAAATTACAGGTCCATTAGCCTTACTTCAATCCCTGGGAAAGTAATAGAATGAGTCCTCCTATAAACTGCTCCTAACTAAATGAAGAAAATGATTGTGAAAAGCCAGTCCAGATTTGCCAAGGGCAAATTATACCAGGCTAACCTGGCACCTTGTAAAACAAAATAACATCTTCTGTTGACACAGGAAGAGCAGTGGATATTGTTCACCCAGACTTCATCAAAGTGTTTGACACTGTTTCCCTTAGCTTTCTCCTGGACAAACTGGAAAGATACAAATTAAATGGGTGGTCTGCAAGATGGGGAGGAAATTGGCTAACTGATTGCACTCAAAGGGTGGTGATAAATGTTTTTTATTCAGGCTGGCAGACTGTCACAAGTGGAGTCCCCCAGGGCTCAATACTGGACCACATGCTGTTCAGCATCTTCATAAATGATCTGGATACCATGATTGAAAGCACCCTCACCAATTTTGCTGATGACACCAAACTGGATGGTGAGGTCAACACATGAGAAGGGAGAGCCATCCTGTAGAGAGACCTGGAGACCTGGACAAGCTGTAAGAGTGGGTTAGCAAGAGCAGTATGAAGTTTAATAAAGACAACTGCAAAGTCCTGCACCTGGAACAGAATAAAACAGAATAAGCAAAGAGCCCAGGACAGGCTGGGATCTTGTGGCTGGGGAGCAGTTCTGCTGAAAAGGATGTGGGGGTCCTGGTGGACAACAAGATGAACATGAGTCAGCAGTATGCTTCTGAAGCAACAAAGGCAAGTCAGATCCTGGGCTGCATCTGCAGGGGCATTACTAGCAGAGATAGAGTCATGATCATCCCACTCTATTCAGCTCTTGTCAGGCAGTACCTGGAGTACTGTGACCGCTTTTCATCCCTACAACTCAAGAAAGGTATGGACAGAAGATGATCAAAGGCCTGGAGAACCTACCTGTAGGAAAAGACTGAAATGGTTAGATCATTTCTTCCCAAAGAAGAGAGGCTCAGATGGAACATCATTACAGAATTCCAGTAGTTAGAGCTTGGCTACAAATTGGACAGAGGCTTTCTCTTCACAAGGAGCCTCATGAAGACAAGGATCAATGGGTAAAAGTTGCACCAGGAGAGGTTTCATCTTGATATAGAAAAGAAATTTTTTACAATGACAACATTCACCGGAAAAACCTCCCCACAGACATGGTAGAGTCACTGTTGCAGGAGTTTTTCAAGATGCAATTGGACAGGACACTGGGTAATCTCATCTAGTCTCCCTTCCCCATCATACCAGATGATCTTTCGAGGTCCCTTCCAACCTGGGCAATTCTATGATTCCTCTCACCCACCGATTATATTCTTGTTAATATATATAGTTGGTCTTTATCATCACAAGAGTGTCTGAAGATTCATAGTCATCTTATCTCTTCAAGAGGTCCTCTTCTGGACACTAGAACACTGTGTTTCACATCAAAGACAAATATTGCAAAATAAATGTTCCACAGCTCCTTACCAGTGGCAGAAATAATATCAAGAAAATAGAATTGATTAGTTGTCATGTGTGTTTGACATAGGTTTTAAGAGTTTAAAAAACAATCATGTAGTCAGTGAGAGGTATAGGAACTCAAGACATCATAGAGTAAGACTTCAATAACTCCTTTTCAACAGCAACCTCAATAGGAAGATTATTCTAATTAAAAAACAAAGAATATTTATAGTCACTAAATGTGGGATTTCACTTACTCTCCAAAACAGACATACATTTAGAACCAAGGTAAAGGTCATTGATTGGTGTAAGTTGTCAATGCTTCATTGATTTCAATTAAGGGATGGTACTTTGTGCTAGCAGTGGAGGCATTGCAGGCTTTTCAATCCAGTTTGTAAACCCAGACTTTTGTGTGTTGATACGGAAATACTTGCAATTTTTTGCTTGTGGGTAGATAAAGGACTCCAACCTTATTTTAGTTGTAACAATTTTTTGTATAAAGCCATGTTTGGTGGAGTGAGGAGATACCTAATACATGGTGCAAAGAGGTTGGATTTTTCTCCTTTCAATGATAAAACTTAACTGGAAAAAAAAAATGAAGAAAAAAGAAAATAGCATTGAGTGTTGTGAAATTATGCTGATTGACAGCACAGGAACAGGGATCCTCTTGGCAACTTTAAATGTTATATCTATCAGTAACTCTGCCACTCTTGACAAAACAGAGTAATATTCCTTACTACTTCTCAAGAAGACATCTACAAGTCTAGACTCAGGCCTTACAATTCTAGCTATAAAGTCAGCTGGCAATCTGAATCCAGCAGAAAGAGTTTTCTGACCACTGAGGAACTAGAAGTGTTATTGATAAACCAAAAAGACAGCAGATTCTTAATGAAGAGTTTCTCGCTGAACTTTTTTTCAATTAAAATTTCTTACTGATTTTTTGTTCAATGTCTGTTTTACTTCTGGTGTTTCATTATTGTATCAAAATAAATATTCTTAAAAGAGACTTACATGGATATCCAGCTCCAGAGCTAGTACTAGATAGTGGTCAAATTAACTACCTATGGAAAACAGAGACCCTGCCCCCAAGCATTTTCCTTTTGCTTTAGCATAAATAATCTTAGCAAGACCTTTCCTCCTCAAACGCCATGGACATAAATCCCATGCTGATCAACAGAACATCCATTACACCACTACACTAGGCAACCTATTACAATGCTTGATAACCCTTCCAGTGAAGAAATTTTTCCTAATATCCAATTTAAACCTCTCCTGGTGCAGCCTGAGGCCAGTTCCTCTTGCCCTATCACTTCTTACTTAGGAAAAGAGGCTGTCACCTACCTTACTACAATCTGCTTTCAGGTAATTGTAGGGAGTGATAAGGTCTCCCCCGGGCCTCCTTTTCTTCAGACTAAACAACTATAGTTCTCTATGTCTATCCTTTCATTGTACATTTTGAGTTATTTAAACACTGTTTGACATATGAAGGAATAGTAGAAAATATTTGTAATTCTGACACACTCTCAAGTCTATATCACACCTTCAAAAACTGTAGTCTTATGTTTCCTTTATTCTAAGCGGAATTTATGGTAATTGTGGAGTACAAATTCTAATTAATTTGTTAAAATAAGAGTAAATTTAACAGTAAAAATAATGTTAATATTTTTAAATAATTTTGTAAATTATTAATAATGATTCATTTTTCCACTTCCTAGGAGCTGATGGTTTCCAGAATGATTGCTCATAGTTTTTACATTTAAAAAAAAAACCCTATTTGTCTTCTGAAGTTTAAATAATTTCATTCATTATTCCTCTGAACTTGAACAGCTGTCAGAGATGTAACATTATATCTGAAATGTTAGTTAAGACAGTTCTTATTGTTTTGCTTTTTTTATTGAATTGATATGGCTATAATGTTTATTCAGACAGTCAAGATTTAGTAAATCTTACTAATATTAAAAAGGGGGAAAAAAAGACTTTTGGAAAAAAGAGGCATTTGCTATGGGCCTAAGGTTTATTTAGCCGAAGTATAACCAGTATAAACCAAGAATGAAAATATTTGATAAGGTGTTTCTACAGTGATGAGCTTCTTCCCTTTATAACTGTTCCTTTCTAGTCATTGTATGAGAGAATTAGGAAACCAAATGTCATCAACATCAAAAAAGGACAGTCATATTCCCAAACTATAAATATTTATTGTTTCATAATATGATGAATTAAGACCAAATGTAATCCTAGGGAAACAAATGTCTACTTTTTATTTATACATTTTTATCCAAGATACATTCTGAATCCTCAAGCAAAAAATCCAAAAGATTATTTCATTACCTGATTTATTACATAGATATACGCTTCCAATTAGCAGCTTTAGAGAATTACCAACGATGAAATGGCCAATACCCCTTCAGGGAAGAACAACAGAACTGACTGCATCCTCTCTACCACAGTCTAGTAAGTCGTTGTTACGATAGCACTCAAACTAAAAAACATTATTCATTTATGGAATGCAAGCTTGTTGCCTAGTCTCAGGTGAGGACCTTATTTTAACAATTAAAGGAAGCTAGGTAAAGGCACAAGAGTCTCTTCATCTCCAGTCCAGGAAATGCCCTGTCTTCAGTACCCTTTCAAAAGCCCCACCACAATGTAGAGAGGATTACCATTGAAGACTAAGAAGTTGGAAAAGAAGAAACTTAATATCTAAGAAGCAAAAAGAAAACACTTGATTTTGAATGATTATTCCTGTAAGGAAGTTGATATATGAGAAACACTTTTCCTGTTACAAGTCTTATTTTAGACTGGAAAAAAAATGACCTCTCTCCAGCTGCTGTTTGTAGGAACACTTTCCTCTGCCAAACTGGGATGAACTCCTGCAGCTTTCTTCAGTGTTTTCTATGTACCATAACGCTAAAAAATAGCTGCTAGTTTTTTAAAACGTAATTCAAATTCTGTATCTCTTCAATTGGTATTCAAGCTTTAAGCAACTTAAAAGATAATATCTAGGAAAAAGAAGTTGAATGTTGGATAGGGTGAACCACAGACATACTGCTTCTGTCTTCAAAAACAAAAGAAAAAGCTGCTCCTGGATTTTTTCTAATTCACTAATTCATTCACTAATGTGTTCGCCAACTCCTTTGCCAACATTCCCTTCTAGCACTCATAATTTCTTCTTGTTGTTCATCTGAATAACCATGGCTATGCCCAGAGTGATTGCTAAAGTCTGCTGCTTCTTTTCAAGCCTGATCTTCTCTGCCTGGAGGTTATGGGTTTCCCAGCTCCATCCCATGGTCTAATACAAGACACAACCTTACCTGAAGCCCTTGTCCGTCCTGTAAATTATTACTTTATCATGACTACAGCCTTTTAGATGCAACCTTCTTGTGAAATCACACTTGTGAGGACTGGACTCCAAAATTATGAACAGAAATATTTGAATGTTTCCTTTTTTAAAAAAGACAAGAACATTCTTATAATCTGTGTCTGTATAGAACAGTCTGTAGGATTTTTCCCAAAAAATATTCTTTTGGTACTGGTCTGCCTTGTCAATGGTGGTAAAGCTTTATACAAGTGTGATGTAATTCCACATACAAATCACTCCAGCACTGCACAGACTGACCCAACTGTTAGCAGAGAGCAAAGCCGGTGCAAATTTTTTGTGTGCAAATTTGGAAAGGTTGCACTGGCACAAGTGATTCTAGCTACTAGCACCCCACTATGGATATCCATTATCCTGTCATAGCTGAAAAATAAAATATAAGGACCTCCAAGATCCTACTTTCTAGTTACCTTAAGGCACCATGTGAAATTATTTTCTGATATTCCACTTTAAGGTGAAAGCCAGAACCAGAAACAGTGACCCATTCACTTAAAGTGATGAAAATGAGACAGGGTATATGGCAGTGATGAGAGGATTAAAATGTATATGTTTAAGTACAAGTTTGGAAAACATCAGATGGAAGATCCAATCTAAAAGGAAGTAGTAGTTTAAAATTCTTTTTCAGAATTAATTTTTAAATAAAAATCAATTTGGAGCCTATGATAAATTTACTGCTCCTCAGATTGCAAACTTCTCCAAGTCAAAAGTATAACTGCTAAGTACAATGGGGACTAATATTATCAATCCCTTTACAATTTCAAAAGCTTGAAATCAAGACCTTATAAAATCTTCTTTCTTTTCCCCAGCAAGAATAAATTCTACCTTCTCGATATTTTGTTATAACACAAATCAAAAGAGTCATGATGACAGGTAACTGCATTCTTGGTGAGAAGAACTATATACAGCTCTTTCTAACATTTATTTTATTTTAGATCTTTTCTTTTGAATATTCTCCAAGAAATATTCCTGGTTGTCTTCTTCATTGCAGCTGACAGTCTTGATATTTTTTAGTACAGCATTTTCCTACACTTTCCTAGAAATCTATTTTCCTGTTGGTTTGTTACCATGAGTTACTATTTATTTCATATCATGTGGTCCTTTACTCTAGAATTTACTAATGTATTTGAATCTGCAGTGAACTTCATTTGCACTCTATTAGGCAGGTACATAAATGATTCCAGTCATTCTGAATCTGATTATACTTTACATTGTCCTTTATTATTTAATGAGACTTCCAGTTCAGTATCATCAAAACCCTTGCCTGGGACATTAACTGCTGGAATATTGCTCTGTTCTGCCTTTTCTGAGCAAACTGCTCAGACTAAATGTCAGGTTCAAGAATCTCCTGTCTTCCCAGAAACACAACACCCCTCCCCACCCTCAAAAAAAAAAAAAAAAAAAAAAGTAGAATTGAACCCTAAACAAATGGAAACTGAGATCAGGAAAGTTTGCTTGATCCATGTCTTGATTGCTGGAAATGTCACACATTGCAAAACCTCCCAGAGCATTACAAAAAGTAATATGTTCTGGAAATGAGCAAAATGGATTCTGATAAAATGGGATCAGGTCAGTTATTTCTAAAAAACACTGAAAGTATTCTCTGCTTTGTGCAGAATATATCCCAGAATATCTAGGATTAACATGAAAGGACTGTTATCTGTTATGGAGATTTGATGATGCTTTCTTATTCCTCTGGAAGTACATGTTATTCTTATCCTCAGAGCTGCTGTCTTTAGCTAAAATTTTAAGTGGCAGTTGTGAGGGACGAGAGGGAAAGATTTGTAGAAATAAGTGTTTTAATCCTGAAATAACAAATGAATTTATGTGAAATTCAAATTCTAGCAAAGTATCAAACATTTATGCAAATTAAGACATTACTACATTTCAAGGTAAAATTGTTCCTATGTTGGTCAGATAATTCACAGTTTTGCAGTTCCCCCTCAGCATGACTGCAAACAAACATTAACAAGTCTGGGTGGAAAGTTCAAAAATAATAACAGCAAAACCAGAGGTAAGAGATACATGTTATCATGTCATTGTCCATCAACTCTGCAGACCTAGTGTTAGAATGCTATATAATATTAGCAAATACAATCCAGGAACTCAATTTATATAGTATTAACGACTCTGAGTAACTCAGGATACTGAATATCTAAATCGCTGAGACATGGTCTATTTTATTTGTCTCACTATGATTGACAAGGAAAAGTTTCCTCACCTGATCCTCAGACTTTCTCTCCCAATAAACCCGAGCTACTGAAAAGAAACAGAAGTCATCAGAACTGGTGTGAGAGAGATACCACCTTCTCTCTGCCAAAAGCAGCAGGAGCCCACATGTACAAACAGTGGGTGTATTTACTGAATTGTGGCAACTTTTTCTGAGACTTTGTTCTTGTGAGATTCCAGACATAAATACACTTTTCAACGTTTTTGTGAGATTTCAGTAGACTACTGTGGTTTGGTGGCATTTTGTTTTGTTTTGTGTTTTTCTTTAAGATTTTCTGCTAGAAAATGAGAAATCCTGGAGGCAAGAGTATTTGCACCTCTAAGACGGAGTTCAGGGGAAAGGAGTTATGTTGGCTTCATGCCCTCATAGCCTGGAACTTTTCTAGGAACTAGAATTGCCTCAACTGTACAAGCCAACCCAAAACACAGCAGCCTCCCTCTTATTTCCTCAGTAATTGTTCAGTTCCTGATTTCATCTGTGTGAATTGCACTAATTTTTTTATGCTTTCTGTTTTCATCATAAATGTACTCATGTATTGAAAACTTACTGCTAGAGCAAATGTAATGAAAACAGATCACTTTACATATAACTTAATCAGGTGCAAGATAGCACTTCCTATCAACATGAAGGAGTGTACATGACAAAGCTAATGTTTTCTTAGCATAGAGTTTTTCCATTTTTGTGGGTTATCTGGGTTTATGTTTCTGTCTTCCAAGAGATTTAAGCCATGTAGATCAAAACTAACAAAAAGTTGCTGGTCTGGGGAATTTCTTTTAAACTTTTTTCTTTCTCTCTCTCCTCACTCATAAATGGTCAGATGGCTGTTAAATGACTTAGGTGAGGTGTACTTATTAAGAAAGTTAAACATCTGCTCACATCCTGTGGTCCCTAGTGGAATTTAGTGCCATGATTTAAGTTAAGTATACATTTGTTTTCATAAATATGCATGAAATCAAGGATATTACCATTATTATTCATACTTTGTCATCATTTCAGCTGGGATAGAGTTATTTTTCTTCCCAGTAGCTGATACAGTGTTGTGTTTTGGATTTAATATGGGAATAATGTTGATACACACAAATGTTGTTAGTTGTTGCTAAGTAGTGTTTATACTAAATCAAGGATTTTTCAGCTTCACATGCCCTACAAGCAAGAAGGTTGGAGAGGCACAAGAATCTGGGAGGGGACAAAGCTAGGACAGCTGAACTCAAGTTGCCAAAGGAATATTCCATATCATATGATGTCATACCTGGTATATAAACAGGGGGGAGTTGGCCAGGAGGAGCGAATTGCTGCTCAGGGACTGGCTGAGCATCAGTGGGTGGGTAGTGAGCAACTGTACTGTGTATCACTTGTCTTTCCCGGGTTTATTTCACTCCCTTTTCGTTATTTTAATTTTCATTATTATTATTTTTAATTTCAATTATTAAGTTGTTCTTATCTCAACCCACTTGTTTTACATTTTTTCAATTCTCACCCCATCCCACTGGGGTGGGGAAGAGTGAACAAGTGGCTACACGATGCATGATTGCTGGTTGGGGTTAAACAACTACATATTTCTAAAAGAAGAATATACATGGCTTGAGGGATTTAACCTCTTTGAATACCAGTTTATTCTAGTGACTGTGGAAGTCCCTATCCCCTTCTGAGGATGGATGGATGGAACTGACAACATTGTTCAAGTCCAAACACAGTTTTTATTACTTTTCTTGTATTTCCTCAACTCTGTTGTGTAATTGCATCCATAATTGTACTGCATATTTTAAAGTTGAGGCTGTTCCTAATATATCATTGACTTTATCCCCTTAAATTATGAGAAAAGTAAAATTGTACAGGTTATATTTAATAATGTATCTTTTTAAAAAAGCATGATATGGGTACTGAATTATTAGTTATGTAATTTAACACAGAAACTATAATGTGATGTTTGAAAATTAATTTTGATTAGTTCAGAAAGATTAGTCAACACCATTTTCTAAATTCTTATATCAAAAAGGTGCATATCACCATAGCCTATGAGTCCCTATGGAGTGCTCCCTTCCTTTCACTCTCTTCTAGAAAGTGGTGGCATTTAACCAGTAGAAATTTCTCTGTCTGTATCATTTTATCAGGCTAAAAAAATTATAATTGTGGCCTAGTCACACTTCCTTGTCTGTTTTGGTGTCGATATGACCAGTGGGGAAAAGACATGCAGATATGCACAAACCTATCTCTTAATGTGTCTGTTACTTGATGGGTTGATAGGTAACACCCTATTCTCATTCTAATATGTAATATCTAAAGTAATATTTATATAGATTATATTTATCAATGAAATTTGAGGTTGTGAGATTGTATTTAGAAGTAATTCACACTCATCTTACCTAGAATAAATCATGGAGTTGAAAGACTACTTTCAAAACATCTTGAAAATGCCCAAGCCATTTTCAGGCTTTGTAAACCAGGAATGCTTATAGTTTCTGCTGATAATGGAAAGGAATTTAAACCCAACGATTTTTCATTTTATCTTGTATTTTTGCATAGAGGGAACTAACAAAGCAAATGTGAAAAAGAGAAGCTGTAAAAAAGTAGAGAAGAATTTCAGATTTAAGCACTTAGTTACAGTATGGCTCAAAAAAGACACAAATCTGAGACTGCTGGAGGTGGTAGTTATTTGGACAAAAATGATTACAACTTCTGTCAATTATTATGGGTTCAGTTTTCAGCCTCTGATCCTATCCAGTTGTGATTGGAAAGCGCCTCAGACACAGAGCTCTCAGCCAGCTCACAAATAACACTGAGATGGCTGATTCAGAAAAAAAAAAAAAATAAAAAAATCAGGTATCACAGGCTGCCTCACCCCTGTCTTGAAAGAAGTCTGCACATTTCAGCTATGAAAGCAGAAGTCAATGTCACCAGTCAAAGAGACGAGCACACATGCATTGCCTGGATTTGTCAAGGAACCCAGGTATTGCCAGTGGGACAGCCCTGCAGTCTACTTTTCTCTGGTGAACACCCCACACCTGGTAGAGTAGAGCAGATCCCTGTGGGTCTCTTGGAGGCCTAGGGACACACTGAGGAGTTTCTCCAGCTGCAGAGAGGAGCCGCAGCTTGGGAAGGATGTTTGGGAGGCTGCCCCTCCTGCTGTATGGACGTGAGCTAACCTGAAGCCTTGGGGCTCAGCAAAGGGGTACGTGGTCCCACAGGATGAAATGGGCTTTGAACGCCCATTTCTGTCAGTTGCAGAGTAGTGGGTAACTGAGAAAGGTAGTGGGGTCATGTAATTGCAAGTCAGACTTCCCAATGCTTACAAAACAGCAGTGATATTCCTTTGCATTGCCTTTTCATTGCTTTATTTTGATTTTATCTCATGTTGAAAGGATACCCATGCCAGGCACAGTGACCACAATAAAGGGGAATGGCATAAATCTCAGATTAAACACACAATTAAACTACATGGTCAGTCATATACCTTTTTGCTGTTTCATCATACTTTTTCCAAACATTCACTCTGAAAAAATCCACAACACTGCATTTCCAGGGAGTCAGTTCAGAGCCTTGGAACAGTCACAATGAAATTTCATGAAAACTATCCTCTAGTTTCTTGCAGCAAGTAGCTACAAAACCATGAAACAGACCCTGTAACAAGAGCACAGGGAGAGATAGGAACCTTGGGATTCCTTGTATGGGGTTATTCTGTTTAAGCACACTAGAAAATTCCACATAATGCCCATATGTGTGACTTCAAAGTAGTTTTAAACCTTTGGCCTTAATTTATTCTATCAAAACTTGAATAGAAGTTTTCAAGTTTTTTAGAAATAGGAACAGTTTCTTCTTGTAGGAAAGTAAATTAAGTTATCAAATTCAAGGGCCTAACTTTAGTGCCATTTAAATTAAGTTCCTAGCAAATAAGAACAACAAAAAAAAGATAAAACAATGGTTTAATGTCTAAAAAGCAATTTCATAAAGTGTCCTGATATCTTTCTTCCTCTGGACAGGATCATACTGGAAAAATCAACAGTACTTTCAAGTGTCCAGAATGATCATTTGTACTGAACAATAATGTGAATGTAGATATTGTCTATGATATATGTTGATGATGAACTTGTTATCAAATGTTCTGTCATTTTAGTTTCATTTGATCAATATACTTATGTGCCTTCAGTCTGCTCTTTTTTCCTTCATAACTGGCTGCTTAGAAAAAGTGAATGTCAATATCCCATTTCAGTAGGCACTTAGACAACTTAGAATTTATAAAAGCATGTCCTCCCAAAATATGGATTAGCTCTTATTGGCACACTTGACCATCTGTTAGATGTTTTAACTGTGGAGTTTAGGAAGGATAGACAAAAGCATTATCAATGACTCAGCTTATTTTATAAAGATGATCCCATAAGATGTATATGAATAAAGAACACTGCCTTCTCTTGGTACCATTTTTCATATTTTGCCAGCTTTTATCTTCAATCAGTCTGGAATATCTTAAAGGGATCCATGTTGGAAGGGAATTTGGGCTTTTATTTCATTAGTAACCTGAAGTCACCCACTATCATTACAGCCAATGCACTTACAGTTAAATCAATTGCATTAGATCATAGCTCAAATAACTGCCAGTGGACTGAGGCTTAAATCAGACAATGCTATAGCATTCATCAATGCTATTTGTTTAAGGAAAAATCTTACACAAGAACAGATGAACAATTTTCACATTTGTGAGTTGGGTTTTTTGGTTTGTTTGTTTTTATTTTATTTTTTAGTGGTGGTGTGAACCTCTTTATAGCAAATTAAAACATGAGATTGCTATACTGTCAGTGTTACCTGGTTTTCATGCACAATTTTGAAATAGTGAATGCATTCTTACAGCTCCCTGTTCTTGACTTTTGATTAAGGCATATCTCAGTCATCTGTAGCAGAATTTAACAATGGAGGAGTCTTACAAAAAACCACAGCTGCTTTTGAGTGGTCTAGCTGTATTTCCTGGTCAGAGTGGTTTGCCATATGCACATGGTAAAAAGAGCATGCACATGCTTCCCATGTGCAGCCCCTCTTTTTCACACACTGGAGCTCAGAAGCAATGAATGTACCATGCTTAGTGTCACAGGCCTGAGACTATAGGAATTGTTAAACTGATGTTGACTCCTTACCCCCTTAACTTCACTCCCCTTTCTTTATAATTTTGTATGCTGTGGGCCATTAGACATACTTGACACATGCTTAGAAGCTACACCTTTACCATGTGAGTTGAAAGATAACACCAAATAGGGACTATTAAACAGCCTCAGAGAGGTCATCCTGCTGCAGAACACTACTCTTATGTGAAACTGCCATAGCTGTACATCTTGTCCCACTTCATCTGTAATCAAACGAACAAGAAATTACTGCTCATTAAAATTTTAAGGGAAACAATAAAATCACATAAAGGAAAGAAAGCCCACATATATAATGAAATCTCACTGATGGGAGTTGAATAATACAACATAGAAGTAAACTCTTTCTTTATCCTTAGACATTGCTTGTTTCACACAGTATACCAAGTTAAAATAGATTTGTAATGCGTTTATCAATCTGCTTTTACCCATTTTGAAGTTTATGAAAACAGTGCTGTCAATTTATAACTGCCCAACAGTGCAGCACTTTTCCAGAATGTTTTCTAATATCCCAATATACCCTACATATTTATTCTGAAAAAAAAAATTTAAAAAAAAATAATTAAGAAGCATGAACTTATAGTTGTAAAAATTAAAGTAGGTGAATTGCCATATTTTTCAGTTTAGTCAAGCTGTGGCATTCTTATTTTAGGCAAGTGAAACTAAAGAGCTGTCCTAGATATTATTTTCCTTTCAAAAGATGCCCCAAACTTGTTCCTTGAAAAGGTAGTCATAAATTTTTTGACAAAATATTTTCATAATAGAAACTGTAAAAAAGAGTACACAAAAAGGAACAAATATTTCTTTCCAGAAGTGACAAAAGATTATGTCAATGTGGCCCAAAAGTAACAGTTTTCTGTTTCAGTTTTGACTCAAAAGTAAAGACCTGTTGTTTTCTATTGTGTTGTTAATTACCTATAAAAGAATGTTATCTGAGATTTTGAAAATGAAATTTTATATCTAAAAAATTGTGCATATTTGTTTGTAGAGTGGTGATTTTTTAAATGTTAAAATCAGCTGTGGATGGTAAATATAAAAAAACTGGGAGCCGATATATACTCTTTTTCAGTGTAGTAAGAAAAGATCAGATGAGAAAAAGCTATGTAAGAAAAAAATAAAGTAATAATGTTGAGAATCTTAAGAATGTTTTATTTGGTTTAGTAAAGCTTATAGTTCAAATTTCAAAGAAGCAGCTCTTCTCATATTCTTTTCCTTTGTCTCAGTATAGAGACCTACAAGAACACAGGTGACAGTTATGGTGGTCACACATACTAACTGAGGAATAATATTTTCTTACCAGAAATACCTTTTCAACATACCAATCTATTCTTTGCTCTTTTTTTTGGTTATGCAGAAAGGAATCTTTCTCATGTTTTGGGGCTTCTTAGTGACTAATAACCCTGGCCCAGTGGTCATTCAGGCACTTTAGTTAACAGCAATGGTAGATAACCAGATTTAGGGATTTATTTTATCTGCCTGAACAAGGTTTGTATCTCTTCTCCAAAACCTTTTTCACTTCCTTGGAAATAAAATGGCAGGAAGAGAGAAGGAACATCTGCTGCATTTAAAAACAGCTTGTGGGCTATGCCATCAATGAAGCCAGCCCAGCAGTTAATCAGCTCTGCCCTCACCAACAGATGTCACTGCAAGCAAAAGGAATTAATTTGTGAGGTTATTGGGCTCAAGGAGCGACAAAACTCTCTGAAATTCAGAAGTGAAAGAACCTCTCTTTCAGAGCATATGTTCATGTCTCAGTTCCTCTGCCACAAGCTGAGAATTAGCAGCAGGCAGATTGGTAAAAATAACAACAAA
>NW_020799142.1:8922760-8956281 GCF_003259725.1 Athene cunicularia | reverse complement strand
GGGAAAGAAAAAAAAAAAAAGTGTTCAAGCTTAAATCATGTTAAACAACTGAAACACATCAAAGCAAAATGCAGTACTCTGCTTTTAATTTGATGAATGATTTAACTGAAAAAACAAAATCTGTTCATTCATTGTGTGCATTTCCCCAAGACACATTCAGAAAAGTAGATATTCCCAGTCACCTGATTCTGTAGGTAAAGATGGGAAAAGGAAAATGTTTTTGTAGCAGCTACTAAGCAGTTCTATAAATTTCTCTGATTACAAATACACATATGCCAGGGCACACAAAACCAGTGCTAAAAATATTAAAGCTGAAAGTAAAGACATTAAAGGTTAAAGACACTCACAGAATTTTTCCCATTTTTGTATGCATTCTCCTGTATAACCTTTAACTGCACAATCATATGCTTGTTTTGTATTTTTGAAAGCAATCTTAGATTAGAAAGAAATACAAATTAGGAAAAAATAACCAATTCTGTCATGAAGAGTAATTTTGTCTTTTATGTCAGCTGGCTGAAGTCCTTTAGATCACATGAAAATCACAACCCTCTCCTATATGTACTAGCACCAGTACTGGCACTAAGTGCAATCCCAGGAAGCCTAATAGGCATTTTCCATGTCTGCTTGAGACTAGTACAGGAATAAAGAAATCTGTTGATTTTGGGACATTACCCAAATCTTTGAGGGTAGAAAGAAACCTTTTGTCGTAGCACAAATTCGCCCTGGCTCCTCACAGCTTGCTACCCTTGTCCGGCCCACGCTTCCCTGCAACATCTCCTCTCAGCTCTCCTGTTTTTTCCTCAGCCTGCTTTCATGTTCCCATTTGCTGGGCCTGCTTTCTCTCTCTGCCATTTCACTCTCCCACTTGTTAGGATGGGGAAGACTGTGAATTATTTTTTTTTTTTTTCCCGCTCACAATTAATCTGTCTTGGCTGCCAGTTGGAAGAACTGCAAGGTTGTCTTGCTAAGCCCCCAGTGCCCTACTCTGGCACAGCTTGGCTGCAGGAAGAATCTCTGGCATGTTTAGCTGCCAACCTCTAACAAACCTCTGCTGAGCACTTGCAATTTGAGGTTTGTTACTTGCAGAGCCTTGCAACTCAGCTGACATATTTCTTTTTTCTTTTTTTTTTCTTTTTTTCCCCAGAGAAAACCAGTTACAAAATATCAGTCTTTGCCTGGAAACGTGGGAATGCTACAGATTTTTCATGACAACTAAGGTCCATAGGTAAAAATTCTTTTTATCTTTCTCATCTGGCCTGAGATTCCCTTGTTGATGGTGTAAGCATTCAGAAGTGGGAGATATCCATTATGAAACACCTCAGTCAGTGTTTAGCAAAAATATGGTGTTATATGGCATATACAATCTCACTACATGTGCTAAATGGATTCTACCAGAAAGGTAATTTTTAAAATTGGGAAACAAAATGTGACTACTCAGTGAACAGCTGGCTTTCAAAACTCAAAAATTTTAATTAGTTCCCATTGTCTTGGTGAGACTTTAAAAAACTCTTAATGCTTTTGAAAACATGATGATCACCGACAAATCATTAAACCTACATTTAACTCGAATAAGATGCTTTTGGTTTAATGGGACTACATACAGAAGAGTGTGTGAAGTCCTCTGTCAGGTCTAGAGACCATTTATTCAAAAACTTGTTCCACCCACATCAAACCCTGACATGTGTGCCTTTTCATGCACACTTTCTGCTTTGTTCGGGTTACACTAAAAGATCACATTCTTACTAAACAGCTGCTTTGTATCTTGCGATATGACAAACTAATTTAATGGGAGGGGTAATCTCAGTTTCATAGTCTTACATGTTTCCCAGATTGGAAGTCTGTGGGCCTTGACAGGAAACTGGATGATTATTTGCTTCTTTGATTTTTTAATTTCTTTACTTCTCTTTCTCTCTCTTTCCCATTGCATTTTTCCTCCCAGCTGACAGTTAAAAGCCAGTCTGAAATAAGGCAGTGCTTAGCCTGTGCTTTCTCCTTTCTGGCTTGTTTTTGTCTTCCAAGACACACAGAAAAATTTTTCAAGAATTCCGCTACCCCTCATGAATTTATACAGTAACAGTTATCTTTTAGTTTTTTTTCCTATCAGAAAACATAAAGGAGTAGTTAAGTAAAAGAAAATAATCTTGTTATTATAGCCAACATCAAGAAATAGTTTAAAGAAAGGTCTGTACCCTTTTTCAAAGAATGGGAGTTTGTCATATAAAGAAAGGTCTCTCCTCCCCCGTGTACTGTGTGAGGAAATGCAACAGAAGTAGTAGATGGAAATCAGCAATATAAACAAGATTGCAGTTTTCCTAGAGTTCAAAGGAAATGATTATACATCAAAGATTCCAGCCACTTTGAAAGATCCATAAAAATATATAAGCAATCAGCCACCAGCAGAGCTGTAGTTAAATATCTTTGTTCTCCCATGGAGGTGGGGAAATGCTTGCATTTGTTTCAACATATTTGCTTTCCATTTAACATGGGAAATCTGGTTGTACTCCACAGAGGCCAACATTTTCAAAGGTTCAGGGGCTGACATCAGCAGTTTGGGTGGCTACACATCTTTTACCTTCAGTTGCTGGGGTGGACTTGACTTTTGCCCCTCTGTTCTGAGAACATTTTCAGTGTGGTATGTTACTGGTGGAAATTCCCCTCCATCACCTAATAAACCCCAGGCTTTCCAGAGCCAAAACCCCCTTCCTACCTCTCTTCAGATCCCATGCAAGTCCAAGCAGGGGAGGAAGGATTATTGCCCAACTCAACATTAAACCCAGTGTATTGAAAAAGAGACTGCACACTGTGAGGAAAATCTAGACCTGCAATTTACAGGTAGGATGGAAATGACTGCTGTTGCTCAGGATATGAAGTAGTATCAGTAAACTTAAATGCAAATGAATTAATAGGCAGAATAAATGTGAAGTGATAAAAGATATGTTCCATATACCACATTATTACTGAAGCTCCAAGAACACCAAACTTTTACTCACATCCTTCATTTTAATCAATCCCTCTGAAGTCAGGTGGGATGGATCATTAAAGCTGCAGCTTGGAAAGTCTGGGAGCTGACCAAGAAAAATGGTGTTCATTTTAATTTCTCATATTTAACAGCAGTCAATTTTTATCTCATCTGCAGCACATGTTAGCCAAACACATGTTGGCTTTGAAAGCTGCTTTGGGTACTATTACTACTTATCAGATAATACATGTTATTGGCTGCACATTTGGGGCACATTAGTTATGTGTTGCATGCAAATTTTTAAAAATAAAAGAATCTGAACTGGTCAGTTATTTCTTACCAAGTATCTGCCTTCCCCTAATCTAGGTTGAACTTTCTTCCATTTTCTTCACAAGAAAAGAGGTACAGATTCACCTGGCCTCACACTGTTTAATATCTAAAGCATGGTTACAACATTCTGATGACTAAATTACCAAATCTGCCAGTTTTTACTAAATATAATTTCACAGCAGTTGCAGTCCCCCAAAAAAAAAAAAAAAAAAAAAAAAAAGGTGCAAAGAAAAGCAATACAGGATATATTAATCCCTATTCATATGAGAAACAGAGTTGACATTTTTGACCTCCATGAATGGAAAGATCTACAAATGTCCAGTTTCCTTATGTGAATTCACCATATCTAGTAACACCAGCTGCTTGAGTCACTGTTGACACATGCAATATGCAGTGAAGGGTCCCTCCAAAAAAGAATCAATGGCTATTATCATTGTTATTTACCATCATCATAATCCATCATCTGCTGTTGTTTCACACCACATTTTCCATGCCAAGTGTGGGTGTGCATTACTGTGTTGATGAATAGCTGAAAATTTCCATGACAGGATTGCTATGTTTCTGCTGGCTGGCACAGTAAAATCTGAATGATTCTCTACAGTGAGATCCATTAATATGTGCTACAAAGATCAGATCTCAGTTGAGAGTTACCCGATTTCAACATGTTCTTGTTGTAAAATACCAGTATAGTTAGTCTGTAGATACAGTAAAAGAAAAGTTTACACTATAACATTTTGTAATGGATAGTAACCTCTTTCCGTGAGAAGCATGAACCTATCTTTACCCTTTGGTTTGTTGATTATGATAACAGTCAGTAAGACAGAAAGATTAATGTACAAGAAAGAACCTATTGACCTGGTTAAGGAAGAAAAAAAGAAATTCAGGACACTCTTTAGCCTTATCTTAACCTTTCGTTTGCGTTGTTGCTGAAATGCCATGAAATCACTTTACAAGTGCTTGTCTGTTATCAGTGTACTGCTCCACTCCTTGCCAACATCTTCTGTATGGAGAATCTTTCTGAGGCTTCAGACAGCTTCGGATCTCCACAGCTGGATGGGCTCAATGTATGAGTGAAGCGACTCTTAAAAAAATTAATAGCCATATAATTGTTTTACTACTATCTTAGCCTGTTATCTGTTTTTATTTCATAGAATACTGAAGCTGATTTTAAGCATGTGTGTTCAATATCAGTATCAAAAAACTCTTCAGGGAGACCTACATCCTCAGAGTTGCCCAGGCTATCCCAAAAATGTTTATGCATTAAAAATTAAAGTTCAATTAATTAATATTTTTATTTTAATTTAATTAAATAAAATATTAATATTAAGGCATTGGTAAGTTCACTTTTTGACATCTTAACTTTCCTAATTTTTCTCCGACCTCAACAATTGAAAACCTAATCTTTCCTGAGCCCACTGATGAGAAAGCTAAGTACTTGCATACAACTGATCTCTCTAGTGAACAGATGTGGACAGATGTGAAAATGATAAACCAGGAAGCCAATCTAATTTGAACACACACTTCTTCTGCAGAAGAGATTGTTGTTTTTTAAAGAAAAGATGCCTTGGCATAGTAGGACTGTGTGTTCTGGAAATGTTGTTGCCAAGTGGTAGGACAGCATATTTCAAAGTGGAGAGGTTGTTACACCTTCTCATCACAAGAAGGTTCGGATTCAGTATCCTGCACCAGACAGCTGACTGAGAGCTAAGCTGCACCCTGAACCTAGGCCATGTATGAACCTACAAGCATGGGGTAGACAAAGTCCTTGTCTGCTGGGTGGAAGAACTGCAGGAGATCAGCATGCTGGGCAGGAAAGCTAGACATGGTGAGGACTGGATTACATCTCCTCCATCTTCTATCACTGATCTCTCCCTATGCTGTTTGTCTGCTTGCTGTGTTGAGGTTTTCTCTGGTATCTCTGAAGCTCCTAACCTTTCCCATGAATTATGTAAGGCCTTGACACATAACACTGAGCTTTAGAGGAAAATCTGAGGAACAATATCTATGGTGTGGGTGGGACTCCATCAGTAAGGAAGGGGTCAGGTCCCAGTCTGTGTGAGTGCAGACTCTGACAGTGGAAAGCATACAAACAAAATCATTTTAAGTGAATGTAAATTGGAAAACAAAAACCTTAGTGTGTTCCATACATGTGCTTGAAGTTGCACACAGGCTTAGAAGCTTTCCTGATTAGGGACATAAATCACAGCCTGGTTCATAAATGAAAAGATACAGTAAGATTCTTGCCTCACATAAACCAAAAAGAAACATTCTAAAATTTCCAAGTTATATATTATAGTCAAGAAACATATATTCTATCTACTTAACTTGATATAGTTTTTATTGATCAGTATACAAAGTGCTTTTCAGAGAATGCTAAGAAAAATAACACATGGAGCAAAAGTTTAAAAGACAATGGCAGCGATGTTAACTTTTTAGTATGCTCACATGACAATAAGTATAACATTTCTTTGATACAGAGAACGGGCCACTCAGTTCAGGACTGCTTTCTGGGAAATACTTTTCCCCAAAAAATTGTTCCTGTGACTGTACGCACATAGAATGGCTTGAGTCTGTAATATGTATTTTAACAAAGAATTCTGGAAATTTAGAGTTGATCATAATTTTTTGCATTGTAAATGGACTAAATAATGACTAGCAGAGTAACTATAAATACAAAGAATAAAATACAGTTCAATATCTGTGATAATCTAATATATGACAGTCATCTATTCGCAGCAGAGCAGGTACAGTGCAGCCCAAATAAATAATTTTGATCCCTTTTAAATAGAGATGGAAAATTTTCCTGTTAATTAATATATATTGTTCACATGAATTATACTAATATGCTGAGATAAGAAAATAAATTTTCATTTGTTATTTGAAGGTAATGGACACATTTGTGTAGAAAAATAAAACCATAGCACATTATACTGGTAGCTTTATACATCCCTGTTTCTCACCTTTTCAGCAAGATTTCCAAATATGAAATTATAATGAAGATTCAGTTAGTGGGCCTATGAATTGGGAATAATAGTTAGGATAATTAATTGAACCGTAACTGTGAGTATAAAACCATCGTACTCAGACCAGATCTGACCTTAGGTATGTGTTCTAGTCTGTCATCCATTTCCACAAAGGTCCTGAGCCTCCAAGCTCTTGTACCTCCTGCTTGGACTCAGATCCAGTTCCTCAGATCAGGGTGGCTACAGGCAGTCCCTGCATACCCAGATGTGGTGGTTTAGGCCCTGCTGAGACCAGAGACCACACTGCCATTGTCCATCCTCCCACCCTTGAACTAGGCAAGGCTGGAAGTGAGGCACAAACCCCGGGGTTGAGATAAGGAAAGATTTAATACACAGTGTAACAAATAATAAACTGAACAATAGCAATAACAACAACAATAAACAGTAATAATACTAAAAAAGACAAAAGATATACAGAGAAATACCGCAGGGGACACAGCCTGCCCACCGCACGTGCTTCCCTAGACAAAAGCCACAGGAAACTGTTCCTGCCCTTGACGCATGGACCTGATGTCAGCACGGTATGAATAACCCGGCTAGCGGCCTCTCCCCACTGCTGGGGAAACAACCCTATTCTAGCTGAACCAGGACAGCAGATTTCTTTTTAAAAAAACCAACCAACCAACAAAACAAACAAACTGAGATAAATAAAAATATAATGTATCTCAAATAATTTATCTAGTGTGTAGCTGAGATGTGGTATAGCTTGTACCTGCCAAGGCACCCTGTGGATGTTCTACTGTGCAGACACTGACTTTCTGGAGAGCGGGAAGACTGAGCTCTGCAGGAAAATCAAGGTGGTGATCCTTACTCTCCTTACTGTACCTCTGTTCCAGCTCTGCTCTCGTGACCCTCAGTTTTCCTCCAGGAAAATCTGACCTGTTCTTAGACCTGGTTTGACTTTGAACAGGAACACAGAGGGTAAAAATTAGCATCAGTACTTCTCTTTGAGGAAAGAGGACAGCTAATTGCAGCCTACTGTTATCTCTGCTCCTTTAGTGGTTTCATTCAACTTTCACGACTTTTCACTGGTAAGGGAGGAAATGGACCCTTAGGGTGGTTATCCCACCCTACACTACACTGCAGTGGTGTGGCCCCACCTTGAGTACTGTGTGCAGTTTTGGGCACCTCAATATAAGAAGTACATCAAACTATGGGAGTGTGTCCTGAGCAGGGTGACCAAGATGGTGAAAGGTCTTGATGGTAAGACTTACATGAAGTCATTTGGGTTGTTCGGTGTGAAGAGAAGGCTGAGGGGTGACCTCATCACAGTCTACAGCTTCCTCAAGGGGTGCAGCAAATGGGGAGGTGATGATCTCTCTCTGGTGACCAGCAGTAGGACACAATGAAATGGAATGAAGATGCATCAAGGACAGTTCAGATTGGGCATTAGGACAAGGTTCTTCAGTGACAGGGTGGTTGGTCACTGGAACAGGCCTCTCAGGGAAGTGGTCCCAGCACCGAGCCTGTCAGAGTTCAAGGAGTGTCTGGACAATACTTTTAGCCATCTAGTTTAATTTTAGGTAATCCTGTGAGAAGCAGAGTGTTGGAGACAATGATCCCTATGAATCCCTTTCAACTTGAGATATTCTGTAATTCTACTGACACTTCTTGTCTGAAGAAGTGTCTACTAGCTGAACTGTGCATGCACTTCTGTTGTAATTTGGATCACACGTGCATTACAGATGTGGACTGTCTTCAAAAGAATGTATCTAACAAGCAAAAAGACTGCATACAGAAGAACAAAACAAAGAAATATCTATTACACAGTTGTCCTGGTTCAGCTAGGATAGGGTTAAGTTTCCCCAGCAGAGAAGGGGGAAGGGATCTCCAGCTGGGTTATTCATACCATGCTGATGTCAAGTCTGGGTGCAGCAGCGCGGGAACTTTTTCCTTTGTGGCTTTGGTCATAGGAAGCACGCGTGGTGGGCTGGCTGTGTTCACAGTGATATTTCTCTGTAAATCTTTCATCTTGTTTACTGTTGTTACTGTTTATTGATGTTATTATTGCTATTGTTGTTCAGATTGTTTATTACACTGTTGTATTAAATCTTTCCTTATTTTAACCTGGGGTTTGTGCCTCACTTCCAACCCTGACCAGCTGAGGGCAGGGGAGGGACAACAGCAACGTGGTCTCCGGTCCCGGCAGGGCTTAAACCACTACAACAGTGATGTCCTACAAAGCTGTGGTGATGCAAATGCTGAAGACAGGAATGCATTCTGATTATTCACAAAGTGATATTCATTATCTTAATTGCTCTCAGATTTGGTTTATAGACCATTATCGTTCATGTTTGGCCACATAGCTCTTTGGTCAAGGGAAAACATTGAAGGGTCTGCTATGTCTCAGATGCTAATTGGAAGGCTATATGTGAAAAGGTTAAATAATTTTTCTTGTCAAAACTGACTGTTAGCTTAATATAATGAACTATCTCCTTAATGGCCATAAATCCATCAACCTCACTAGGGCTACTGTGTTTATTTTATCTGAAGGGCTGACTTTAATGCAGTGATAGAGGAAGAAAGTGCCATGTCTGCTAAGATGTTTTTTCTACTTCTGTTCTCAGGTCAACAAGTCAAATTCAGGACATTTATTTTATGATATGTTTAATTGCTGCTTTTGTAGGTTACACTGGGCATTCAGTTTACCTATCTACATTTTCAAACAAATCTTGCAAGATGAATGGAAAAGGGAACAAAGGATCATTCTGAAAGGAAAACTACACTGTTTAGCTGTTCACACATAGTGTTTGGATGCACTTCCTGAACATATAAACATTCTTTTTCAGCTGAACAGCTCATTTTTTTAGGTAAAGACAGAGAAAGGAAATTAGAAGAGGCTGGCATCTTGAGAAATGGAGGTAAAGATCATTTCCCTTGGAAGGGGCAGCATGGGATCTTTGCAGTTATCAGCAATTCAGATAACTTACCCTGAATATTTTCCTTCCTTCTTCTGGGTCCCTTTGAAAGAAATATTTTTTTCCCTTTAATCACATTGAAATTGTTTAGATTTTGAAGCCTTCTGTGTATTTTACTCCTAACTTGCATACCAAAGTTACTGAATAAGATATGTCTTCATTGGTTATTTTCTCCTATCTTCATAAAATTGAGAGTTTTTTACTGCTTTATTGCTCATTAAAGTGAATATAAGATCAGGGTTTTCTGTGCCTGGTGAATAAGATACCTATTTCAAAAAAAATGTAGTTTGCAAAAAATACTTTATCTGCCATATACAAAAAAATAAAGGTGGAAAAATCAAAAGATAAGTGACAGTTCAGGGACTGATGCATTCACATGAAACATAGAAAATATAGCTTTAATAGTCTAGTGTTCTGTTAGAAGACACATTAAATGAGTGCTCCACTAATACCTTTCTCTCTGTGTTGTACATGATGAACATTGCTTGTTTATTTTGACACAGATATACACCAGATAAGAAGACTGAGCTGACATGATATTCTCCTGCAATATGCTCTGACTTCATGTGAAGCTAGAACTGGAACTTCCTATGAATAAAGTGGTGAATTAGACTATTCATTTACCACATAGTTACAACATTTTACTAGAAATATAGTCATTATTGAAGGAGAAATCCCAGACTGAATTTTTTCTTAACAAACACATATTTCTAGTATTAAACAACAGCAATAAAATATTTTTTTTATAAACCCTTATTCCCATTAAGCTTGAATTCAAATATATTTTTTTTTTTTTTTTTTTGTCATGAAAAAGATGAATGCAATGGATTTAGACTGTATGCATATTAATAGATAAACTTTACATATATACAGTATTTGCACAGAAATATCACCTACTCAACACTTTTGAGTGATACTGGGAAGAATGGAAAATTTCTCTGGCTTTTGAAAATCTTAATTTGTTGAAAAATCTGTAAGGAAATCAATTCAGAATTTGTATCCTAAGTGAACTGCTTGTACCATTAGAAAAGCCAATAAGTGTGGCATCAAATTGGATGCACCTGTCCCAGGGGGGAAAAAAGGTTCTTGGGGCAGGAGTTAGCTGGGCTTGAGTGAGCTTTAAACTAGATTTTAAGGGGGAAGAGGGCAAAACATCAGCCCATCTGAAGTGCATCGACACCAATGCACACAGCATGGGTAACAAACAGGAGGAGCTTGAAGACATGATGCAACAGGAAAATTAGGATGTTGTGGCTCTCACAGAGACATGGTGGAATGTCTCCTATGAGTGGAGTGTGCCAGTTGATGGTGACAAGCTCTTTAGGAGGGACCGACAGGGAAGGAGAGGTGGTGGGGTGGTGCTGTATGTTAGGGGCTGTTAAGATTGCTTTGAGTACAAGTGTAGTGAAGACAGGGTGGAGTGTCTTTGTGTTAGAATCAGAGGGAAGGCCAACAGGGCGGATGTCATAGTGGGAGTCTAATATAGGCCACCCAACCGGGACAGAAAGGTGGATGAAATATTCTGTAGGTACTTAGGAGAAATCTCATGATCGCTTGCTCTTGCTCTTGTGAGAGACATGAACTTCCCAGACATCTGCTGGAAATACAACACAGCAAAGTGGGACCAGCCCAGGAGATTTCTGGAATGTATGGGAGACAACATCCTGATGCAGCCAGTGAGTGAACTGACCAGAGAAGCACCCCTCACTCTTCTGCAGAGAAGGACCTCCTCTTTGTGAACAGAGAAGGACTGGTAGATAATGTGGTGGTTGGAGGCCAACTAGGGCACAGCGATCATGAAATAATAGAGTTCTCTGTTCTTAGAGAGGCCAGGAGAGGGGCCAGCAGAACTGGCATCCTGAACTTCCAAAGGGTTGACTTTGTCTTGTTTAGGTACCTGCTTGACAGGATCCCTTCGGAGATGGTCCTGAAGGGTATAGGGGTCAAAGAAGTCTGGACACGCTTTAAGAAGAAAGTCTTAATGACACAGGAGCAGGCTGTCCCCAGGTGCTGTAAGATAAGATGGTGCCAGAGCTCACCTGGCTAAACAGGGAGCTTTGGCTGCAACTCAGGGAGAAAAGGAGAGTTTTCGGCTTTTGGAAGAAGGAAGGGGCTAGCCACACACAGTGATTACGAAGATGCTGTGAGGTTGTGGAGGATGGAAATCAGGAGGTCTAGAGCCCAACTAGAAATTAATCTGGCTTCAGCAATCAAGGACAAGAGGAAATGTTTCTATAAGTACATCAGCAGCAAAAGAAAGACCAGAGAGCCTCCGTCCCCTGATAGATGTAGGATGAAACCTGGCAATGAGTGATAAGGAAAAAGCTGAAGTACTTGATGTCTTGTTTGCCTCAGTCTTTAATAATAAGACTAGTTGTACTGAGGGAATCCAGCCTCCTCAGCCAGAAGATAGAGACTGGGAGAGCGACACCCCTGCAATCCAGGAGGAGACAGTCAGTGATCTGCTGCATCACACAGACACACACAGGTCTATGGGACCGGATGGGATACACCCGAGGGTGCTGAAGGAGCTGGCTGGGTGCTCGCCAGGCCAATTTCTAACATTTACCAGCAGTCCTGGCTGACCGGGGAGGTCCCGACTGATTGGTAATTAGCCAATATGTGACGCCCATATAAAAGAAGGGTTGGAAGGATGATCTGGGAAATTACAGGCCTGTCAGCTTGACTTTGGTGCCCGGGAAGCTGATGGAGCAGCTCATCCCGAGTACCATCATGCAACACATGAGGGACAACCAGATGCTCAGGCCCAGTCAGCATGGGTTTATGAAAGGCAGGTCCTGCTTGACAAACCTGATCTCCTTCTACAACAGGACAACATGCTTATTGGATGAGGGAAAGGCTGTGGATGTTGTCTACCTTGATTTTGAAAGGCCTTTGACACTTTCCCACAGCATTCTCCTGGCAAAACTGGCAGCTCGAGGTTTGGATGGGCACACGCTTTACTGGGTAAAAAACTGTCTGGATGGCTGGGCCCAAAGAGTTGTGGTGAACGGAGTTAAATCCAGTTGGCGGCCGGTCACGAGTGGTGTCCCCCAGGGCTCGGTTTTGGGGCCACTCCTGTCACCCTCAGTCAGTTTGCAGATGACACCCAGTTGTGTGGGAGTGTTGATCTGCTCGAGGGTGGGGAGGCTCTGCAGAGAGACCTGGACAGGCTGGAGCCATGGGCTGAGGCCAACTGCAGGAGTTTCCATAAGGCCAAATGCCGGGGGCTGCCCTTGGGCCACAACAACCCCCAGCAGCGCTACAGGCTTGGGCAGGAGTGTCTGGAGAGCTGCCAGTCAGAGAGGGACCTGGTGGTGTTGATTGACAGCCGGCTGAACAGGAGCCAGCAGTGTGCCCAGGTGGCCAAGAAGGCCAATGGCATCCTGGCTTGTGTCAGCAATAGCGTGGCCAGCAGGGACAGGGAAGGGATCTGACCCCTGTACTCGGCACTGCTGAGGCCGCACTCGATTCCTGTGTTCAGTTTTGGGCCCCTCACTACTAAAAGGACATTGAATGACTCGAACGTGTCCAGAGAAGGGCAACGGAGCTGGTGCAGGGTCTGGAGCACAGGTCGTACGGGGAGCGGCTGAGGGAACTGGGGGTGTTTAGTCTAGAGAAGAGGAGGCTGAGGGGAGACCTCATCGCCCTCTACAGCTCCCTGAAAGGAGGTTGTGTCAAACTGTGCAAGCACATTAAGATCAATACAAGAATGTCTATAATGTGTATTTTATCTGTGATTATATGTAAATTATTCTTCTTGTATCTTTTATGTCTCTTCACTGACAATGAGTCCGTGTTCTCACCCAGGTTTTTTTTTAATTACAATACAGTTTCCTTTGGTGACAGTTTTTGGCCCCTCTGACTCTAATGTCCTTTTTTTCTAGAAACTATTTTTGTAGCAACAGAGCTTCAAAAAAGCAGAAGGAAAGACCTGTTAAAGAGAGAGATACGCTGAGTAGAGGGACTTGCTATTTTACTTATTTTTTTCCCCTGAAAAAAAATACAGTCCCTGTCTGTCAGCCTGACAGCTTGACCCTGCTTAGGGCACGATCTCTCTGAGAAAGCCCTGATGCTTTAAACCTTCGGTTGCAGCTGTCAGAGGCTGTTGTTCAAAAAAGTTATTATTAATGCTTGATATTGAAAGTTACTGCATGTAACTAACCTAATGGGTCATTCATTCTATGAACTGTGTCATTTAATTTTGATAGAGGTCTTTTTTTCCATACAAGCAGTAATATTGCACACATTATACAAGTGGACAAAAAGGACTGTTGTTAAGTGTGTCCTTAATAAAAAATAAAATATTGTTTAGTCTGCTGAAAAAAGATTTGGATCACTTGAGTATCTGACCTGGAAATGGATAGGAAATGTCAATCAATCAGGCAGTGGCAGATGATGGGTGAGATAAGGGGGATTCTAAAACAATAATACATGTTAAATGCAAGAGAGATCTAATCTATTGACTGAGAAAGAAAACTAAAAGTTATTTCTCAAAATGCCTTCAATTCCCAGTCCAGTCTGAAGCTCTGCTGGGAGGACACAAAAGGTGTCAGGTTGCTTTGCTATGAGAATAAAACAAGACTGCATGCAGAAGAGAAAAATGCACCAAAAGGAGCAAAGCACCTACTAAAGTTACCTTCTTTAGGAGCAAAACGTATGTTGTGCTTTCATGTCTTTGCCTAGAAAGTCTCAAGCTACTCATTATAGAACATCATTCTTGTAAACCGTTACTCTGCTCAAGCAGGGAAATATCATCCATTTTATAGATGGACACGAGAAACAGAGCTTAAATGGGAGGTGTGTAATGGAACCATCAAGAGGGCACAGTGGTTTCAGTTCTGTCTGTTCAGTTCAGTATGCCTAACTTAATCACTCTTAATCTGAAATTTTACTACACAGAATGAAATGAAAGCATTCTTTTAGGAAAAAGGCAGTCAGAACAGAGGAAGGTTTTTTTCCGTTTGAAAGTCAGGAAGCTATCCTAGGAGCTTTTTCATTGATCTTAGCCAGGTATGTTGTTAGGAAGCTGGAAACACCAGTGCTATTTCCATCCAGAAGTTCTGTGGCAGATCTAGTGAACTAGTCATCATGCATTTCAATGTGCCTTAGCATAGTACCTTTTTATCATCATTGCTGTTGTAAAGCGTGTATGAATCCAACATCTTCCACAATTTCTCTTGCTTTTGTGGTTGCTTCCAGACTTTCCTCAGCTCAAATTTTTTAACTTCCTTTGTGCTCCAATTTCAGACTCAGATTTCTAGACCTTTTCTTTCTTCTTATGTTATTTAGCTAGTCTACTTGAATTTTGTGAGAGACACCTTTGTTAGAGAAAGATTTTTGTGTGTGTACTGAATGACAAACAGTAAAGTAGTTTTGACAGAGTAAAATGTAGATTCAAATTCTGAAACACACAGATTAAAGTGAAGGGCTTGATGACATCACATACAGCCAAAGAGGAAAGCAATATGTAGCAGAGTATGAAAACAGATCATGTCTAGGGCTTCTCAGTTTGAGAAACTGTGCTGTTAATGGAAAGAATAAAGTATTACTCTCAGCTGATTCAATTTGAAATCATACCATGGTCACTGGATATAAAATACTGATTTTGGAACTAATTATCTTTAATTTCACTAGTTTCAATCAAGCATATCTGTATGCCATTGAAGGATGAAGTGTGTACCCTAAGAGAGAGAAGATTTTAAAAAAAGAAGGAATACAACACGATTGGTTCCTTTTCAACTTATTGTTACTTAAGATTTAAAAAAAGCCCTTTTACTGAGATATGAGCTAAATCAATATTAACTAAAGTAAATGTTTGTCTGTTTAGTGGTTTGTGAGTTTGGTTTTGTTGTTTTTCTTTAAAATATTTAGCCACAGTTGGTCTTAGCTCAGTATAAAATTCTAGGAACAGGTAAATAACATAAATTGTGACAATGAGGTAAATGTTATGCAATGACAGTACTGTTGTTTTGCTGCACTTTTTGATTATAAACTGCTGCAAGTTCACAGCTATATAATTTTTTTCTTCAGCTCAACCTTCCTGGGATGTTGTTGGTCTTCAGTAGCAATTTAATCTTTCACTGTAGGAAGCAGCCTAACATCATAAATACAGTCAAGGATACATTAGAGAAAGAAAGCAAAAAGCTTAGATTTGGATTCTTGCCAAGGTGAGACTGTACTGCTCAAGTGGAGATTTTACAGAAAGGAAAGATCTCGTCTTTACATTTGTAAGAATAAATATTTCTTTTCCAGTTCTTCCACTTGACCCCAAATTACTGAAATTCATCAGTGTCATGGTTTGAATCCTGTAGCCAATCACCATGTGGCCAGTTGTTTACTCCCCACCCCCACCCCCCAGCCCCTCGCCAGTGAAACAGGGGAGGACAAAAAAAAAGAAATTTGTAGGTTGAATAAAAACAATTTAGTAATAATAACAAAACAACAGTAATAATATTAAGTCCAAATGGGTAATATATAATGCAGTTGCTCACCAAACAACAACCAATATACTGCCCAACCTCAGCAGCAATCCTGACTGCACCAAAAAAATTGCACATGCTGACCAGAAAACGAAAACAAGAGAGCCCAGGTCCACTTATATACTGAGCATGACATCACATGATATGGGATACTCCAATGACTGATCTAGGCCCAGCCCTGCAGCTGTGCTCCCTCTCAGCCCCAGGAAAGTTAAGTCTGTCCGGCTGAAACCAGGACAATCAGTTATTCTGTCCCCAGAACGTTTGAAAAATAACCTTGAAAGTTTAGTGAAATTTGATCTTAAAGTGTTAGCTTTGATCACACTGGTTTTGTGAACAAAAATAAATCTTTAAAGAGATATAATTTCAGTGAACTGTGAAACTGTGCCAGTGGATTTCTGTCCCAGCTTCTCAGGTGCCTGTTCTGAGTAAACAGTATATACTTAGTACCTTCCCTTAGAGACAAGGGAACATTGCATTAATATGGTCTTGCAAAGTACAAATTTGACAAGCTGGTTCAATGCACAAGAAAGAGCTACAGATCAAAATGTCAAACATAAAATCCAATGGAAACTTCAGTGGGTGTTTTCTAACAATGTTATCCTTAGACACCAAGGTTCTTGTTATGAATTTCATTTTACAAGCCAGCAGTGATTCACTTTCCTGACTCTGAGAACACTTCTTCTGAGTTTGAAGCTGAACTCCACAATTTTTTATTACTGTCATGGGGCTGACAGGCTGGGTAACAGCACTGCAGAGAAAGACCTGGGGTCCTAGTGGACAACAAACAGTTCATGAGACAAAAATGCTCCCTCACAATAAGGAAGGTCAACAGCCCTTTTGGCTGCTTTAGGCAGAGAACTGCCAGCAGGTACAGGGAGTTGATTCATCTTCTCTACCAGCATCTGAGGCACTGAGGACAGTTCTGGGTTCCTCAGTACAAGAAAGACATGGACTTAATGGAGAAAGACCCATGCAGGGCCACAAAGATGATTAAGGGACTGGAGCATCTTTCCCGTGAGGAGATGCAAAGAGAGATGGGACTCCATCCTGGAGAAGAGAAAGCTCAAGAGGATCCATGTGTATAAAGGCCTGATGGGAAGGAATGGAGAAGAATGAGCTAGCCTTTTCTCAGCAGTGCCCAATGACAGAGCACAATCAAAACACATGAAAATCCATTTGAACACAAGAAATCTTTTTTTTTTTTTTTTTTTTTTTTTTCCTATTTATTTACTGGTGGGTGGTCAAACACTGACACTGGTTGCCCAGAGAGGTTGTGGAGTCTCCATTCTTGAGATACTCAAAACCCCGCTGGACACAGTCCTGCACAACACGTTCTAGCTTACCCTGAATGACCAGGAGATGGTTAGATTAGAAGATCTTAAGACATCTCTTCTACACTCAAAGATTCTGTGATTCTGTATTGATAGAGTGAGTTATTCTTAAGGAGCTTAAAGTGACATGCAAGAGATGCTATAAGTCCTTAAGAGGTAATTTACTTAGCAGTCTCAGGTGATAGCTATAATATATCAGTAAAATATTTCAATTACATTTTCTTCACTAACATCCACATTTTTATTCTTATTTTCAACTCCCTATTTTGCTCTAACTATAATTTTGTCTTTTTTTTTTTTTTTTTCCTCTGTAGAATGAAGTGGAATCAAGACGTATTTTTAAAACCCAAGTGTGAAAAAATTATCTATTCTGTTTGTCTTTTGTTGTTGACTTCTTCTCTTATTTTTCCATCTCATATTTAAAGTAATTTGAAGAGAAAATGTCAGATGACTGTATAAGTTTAATCTTTTTTTTTCCTGGACATGAAATAAAACATTCTTCTCCTTATGCTGTCTTTTCCTCATTTTTATCTTAATTGGAAACAGAATCACTTTAAGCACCCGTTGTTTCTTCCCTTTTACAAGCAGGGTCCTCTACCATTCTCTCACAAAACCGTGAAGATTTCCCATATATTTCTATTTTAGTAAATTCAGTCAAAGCAAAGCTCTCTCTCTCTGTCCTACCCTGTCTCTCCAAGAACAAATTGAAGGAGAGATCTTCAATCCACCAATTAAATATTGTGTAACATCATTCACTTCAGCTTCATGAAGACAATATATACAACTGACAGGCATAGATGCTGTCATGCTTGTTTTTACATTACATAACTGAGGTAACTCAGCAATGTGTGCTTCAGCATGATTTTGTTCCAGCTAAGCAGCTCTAGACCTCTCATTTTATGGTGTGTTTGTTTGTTTGCTTTTTTTTTTTTTTTTTTTTTTTTTTTCCTTCAGTGGTGAGATGCTTTTGAAGTCAGTTATCTGCTAGCATGTTCCTCCCCTTCAGTTCTGGCCTTTCTATCTATTCTACCCACCTGAAACAGAAATTCCTCCCCTTCATGTGACTTGCTCTTCCAGAAAGGCTGATTGAATGGGTGAGAATATTTACCAACTGCTTCGTACGCACTGAGCCAAAGCACAAGGTTAAGCCAATCTGGAAGCCAGATACAGCCAGAAGGAACAAATCTGAGTGGGATGACTTCAGGTTTTGCTCACATTCTGAACGGGAGAAAAAGCAGTAAAATTAAGGAAAACAAACCACTTTCTTTTCTGCAGTTTCTTATAATTAATCACTTCCAGAGGAAAACAATATCATGAAATATTTATTTCTCATAACAGAAATTCAGCTCCTTCTTGGAGATGCCCATTTGGATTAATTTTAAGTTTGAGAGAAGATAGATATAAAATTTCTTTATATATTTTCTTTGGCTTCTGCTAAAAAATATTTTTTCCTTTGCTCCAGTGTAGCTGCAGTCTTAGCATCTGCAAAGCATTTGGCTTTGTCACACACATTAAAAAAAACCAACACTTCACATTCTAGTAAATTATATAGAACTTAACAACATAAAACAATGACACTTCTGCTTTGATTCTAATAAACTCCAATTTAAGGGTGTTAAATCCATAGTGTCCCACCTGAGTTGCCCATGTCATGTCTGGAAACACTTTTTTTCATTCTCCATCTCTCTCCAGTTTCTAACTGATCACCTCCATGGTAGAATGAGAAAATTTGCTTTCCTGCCTCCCTCTTTTTGAGTCATGGGTGGAATCTAATCTGTTCATACTATTTACAATGTGAGGCAACATGGTAAATTAAGACCAAGTAAAATTTGCCAGATTACTGTTTACAAGTGGTTTATGAGATCTTAACAATAGCCTACAGTGCACCTACACTTACACATTTGTTACAGGATTTAAATGTTTTACTTTGCATTGAAGGGAAAGACCTACATCCTGTGGTTCTTTCCACACCTGCAGCCTTAACCTGGAGCTTGCTGACATCATTGAAAGGATTCCTAGAAGCTTAAGAAGACTTGGATCTCAGCACAGATGCCACAGAGCTTGTTTGAGTTTGCTACACAGTGACCAGACATCTTTTCCTATTTAAGTATTACTATACAGACAAGGATGTAAACATTACATAATTTCTGTTTTCAATGCTTGGAACACATGGGTGCTCAAAAAGAAAGTGACTCTTCACCTTCCTATTTCTTCTTTTACTCAAAAAGAGAATTCCAGAAAAGGTAGGATATCACATTGCCTACCTCAGGTCATGCTTTTAATATCCCACTACGGCAAAGAATCATTCTCCTTGAATATCTCCCTTTTCATTATCTGTTCAAATGATGGTGTAAAACATAGAGTGAGCATTACTTATTACTTGGCAGCAAGTCTAAATGCCATATCTTTCCATCATTGACATTATGCTGAAAAAGTTTCCTCTACACCACCAGCTGAGATTCACTGAATTTTATTTTGGTAATGAACAATTCATCTGTGCTTTTACCTTTTTTTTTCTAGATGTGAAAAATGTAAAAAAGGCAAATGTGTTTTTATGAATTAGGTGCACTATTCTATTTTTCCAAACCAAAAGGTTAGTAATAACCCTCTCACCTAGGAATGTTAGCCTACTCTTTCTTAGTATATTCACCAAGGAGGGTTAGAAGGAAAAAAGCCCTGTAAGTGATGAGCAGTCAATCTCATAGTAAAACTATATCCCAGACTAACCAAAAAATTCCCATTTTCTGAAAAGACAAAACAATATTCTAAAGTAACTTTTAGACAGACTTGGAACATTGTTATTGGATTATTAAAAGGAAATTAAAAATACCTTGCAGAAAACCTCTTGTTTTTGAAACAGTCTTCACAGACACTTTATTTACATTTTCTTACCTGTCTGAATCTAATAGAAAAAAATCTATCCTATAAGAAACATAAAAATGCTATAAATGTGCTAGCACACTTATGTGTAAAATCTTCACTGCTGCCCTTTTCTTCACTAATTTTCCTCCTCCGTCAATGAGATTAACCATGGAAGTAAACAGGAGACATTCTTTTGTTTAAGAAAAAACACTAGAAACATGTTTTCCTTTGAAAGAATATGAAACTCATGAGAAGTAGACAGCTAGAGAGATGTGCATTTAAGAAGGAAGTAAATTTATCACTGTGAATTAGAAGAAACTTGCTTCTCTGTCACTTCCCTCTTCAGCATAACATTCTAGCCCTGTGCATCTAGAAAAATGAAATCCTGTCTTTTACTCATCTTTGCCTCTTTTCCCAACCTCTTACTTTTAATTTCCAAAAGTACTCCAGATGTTTTATTCTTCTTGTTAATTTTTCCAGATGGCTCAAATTGGTGAATGTATTTATTAAATGAAAGAGATTGTGAGGATAGGAAAGGTGGAATTGGGCTTTAGAAAATTCTTTCAGTATAGGTATTTAGTTATGAGCTTTGCCTCCATCCTTTCACACATCTTTGAGTTCTATTTATATTTGATCTAACTGTAAAGTATGATGGTCTCCACCAAGCAATGTGCCCAAATTACTTTCTGATCCTCAGCTGAAAAGTTCAATGTCTGCAGTTTACTGTAAGGAAAAAAATAGTCCAATAGCCACAACATACAAGTAATGGTTTAATATCTGACCAAAACAAGACTGGATTAAGATTTAAGACAAAGACACCTTTCCTTCTCAAGATCCTTGCTCAGCCCAGATCAAAAAGATTCACATCCCTTTTCTGATGGTGAATTCATTGATACTGAATTGCGTGTGTCTGTGGTATTGATAACATTGAAACAGTTTTGTCTGTGTGTGCAGCAAGTGATTCACTATTACAGTTTTGTAACTTTTTGTAACAAACATATCAGGCTAAATTAAAAAACAAAACAAAACAAAACAAAACAAACAAAAGAAAAGGGAAAAAACAAAACCAAAACACAAACCCCAAACGAATATTCCTTTCAATTTTTCACCTTTGTGAGAAATCTTGAACTTGAAGCCACAGAATTATCCAACGAGTAGAGAAACAAAACAGTTTCATTCTAGTCCACAGAAGAGAATGGAGACGAAACCAGAGCTCCATCTGGACTCATGCAGTGGCAATCATAAACTCAGTCTGAATTTCGGAGGAAAAATCAACACAATATTGATGGCAAATATTTGAAACATTCCATTCATATTAAAAGTTTCAAAATAGATATTTTTTAGCTATTCATTCGATGTAAAAATTATGTGCTCAGCTGTCAGTTTCTTAGTACTCTCAAACAGTTCAGAGTTCTCATAACTGTCACTGAAAATTTATGAAAAGTAATAATTATGTATTATTAAATAAATAATAAATATGGAAAATAGATAACACAGGCCTTCTTAGATTTGATGATGATTAAGTCAACTACTCAAGAAAGTCCATTTGAAATTAGAGACCTGTGCTTGTGGTCTTATCATGTGATTATTCTTTCTGTTTCTGTACTTTCAGGTGATGAAACGATACAAGGTTTGTTGCTCATGTGCCAGCAGATTTTGATTAAACAGAGTATAGGCAGCTTGCGTGTTATGGAGGAACACATGACACTATTTCAGTTGAAAAACTCAGATTCTGAGGTTAGTAAAAATGCTTAAATGCTCTAGGAAATTAGATTACAAGATCAGTAACCTACCACCTGAATTAATAGCAGCAGAGTGAAGAGGGTTATAAATTTGTTTTGCCAGTACTGGAGATTTTTTTCTCCTTTCTGAAGAGGTTTCTGATGATAGTAATGTATTGATCATTTTCAAGCTTGTGTATGCTTTAAAAATGAAATGTCAAATTTGTATGCAATTCAGGTTGAGAGCCTTCTAATTCAGAAATCTGTAATTTTTTTTCAACTGCAGAGTCTTCCTTAAATCACCACCCTTAACAAGAGCAGCTGTAGGTCTACTTACAGCCAGGTGGTCCTTGGTGTCACACTCAGCCTTCCTGCCATACATCCAGCCTTTAGCTGGCACTGAATATGTTAATACTATGTATGAACTGTAATAATGAAACTGTTCAATTTAATCTTACATTCTAATTTGAACAAAAACCCCTTTTAGGTCTGCTTACTGGAAGGAGGCTACTTAACATTGCTTCTCATTATCTTACAGAATTTGTGATATTTCCAAGCCTGTGAGATGCTTGGTCAGGTCACACATCTAAGGCAACAGCACTCTAAATTAGGTGAGATTGTGGTCCTCTCAGGAGGTGCTGATTTACAGAGCCAACACAGTGATTTGTCATTGACTTGAATACAGCCTGATAGAGGTCCATGAAGGTACTAATTTCTGTAAGACCTGAGAAGTCTAATCTGCTAAAAAATAAAAGTCGTCC
This sequence comes from Athene cunicularia, assembly GCF_003259725.1. Taxonomy (NCBI): domain Eukaryota; kingdom Metazoa; phylum Chordata; class Aves; order Strigiformes; family Strigidae; genus Athene; species Athene cunicularia. The sequence goes on along the minus strand of NW_020799142.1, from coordinate 8,933,891 downwards.
TTCCCTGTTCTAAATGTACTTGGCTGTACTGAAAGAGAGTAGAACTGGCACATGCATTGTCACACTGATGAAATGTGTTAGTAACTTAATAAGACATGCAGCTACTACAGGTGTTATAGTATTTGTGAACACTAGAACTCTGCCTATTCTATATTCAGTGTTATGTCTGGAGAAGTAAGAAATAGTATATGAACACATACTCATGGATAAAGTAACTTGCATGTTCCTTCTGTTATTCCAGTGACAACATGTCTATAGCTGCTTTTTACATTAATTTGCAAGAGGTCTTTAGTTCTCAGAAATCTGTTTCATCTGAGCTGCAAACCAAGTTTCCTTTATGATTCAGGCAGTAATAATATAAAGGTTTAGTATCCTGTAGAGGACAAGAACAAATCAACATTTTCTCACCAGTATTCTTACTAGGGGTTTCTAAAAAAAAAAAAAAAAAAAAAAAAAAAAAAAAAAAAAAAAAGAAAGAAGTTAATAAAACTCTTTCCTTATTATGGTATGAAATCTTCAAGAAAATTCTAAAATTAATTAATAACAAACTTTTCATTTAAAGATAGAGACGTATTTTTTGCTAAACTACAACAAAGGCATTTCTCAGTCCAGTGTGACCAAACTACCAAATGTGAAAAAGCAGAGTTTAATTTGATCTGTGCAGTTTAAATTATTGTTTTCACTGCTTATCAAACTTGCTGATACTATAACAAAAGACTGCTTCATTTTCTAGTGAATCAATCATAGTAAAATTTTCTTTAGAATGTTTAAACATTTAGTTGATACATTTACTAAATGCTCTGTGGGCTAAAAAGAGAAGGTAACAAATGAGAATATCTTGAATGGAGAAAAACTGTAAGAAATACTTTTCTGCCAAGTACTGTTTCCTTTTGCTGTAAGCCCTCGTGAGAGGACCTTGCCAGAATAAATATTTTCCCCACATGAGGAATAGACTGAGTAATGATGCTGATGAATCAGAGTTGTGCTGGGCTTAGTGCTCCAAAACAAAATTCTTTCCCCTCTCCCTTGACGTTTTGTGTTTATCACAGACTCTGAATTTTGTTGAATTCATGCCCTCCACGTTCAAAGCCCCAGTTCATAGCTTTCATTGAATGAAACAGCTGCCAATACCACTTACCCTTGAAGATGTTCAATATTTCAGGTGTACTGAAAAGCCTTTTCACGATTTTTTGCATGGAGGGAAAAAAAAAAAAAAAAAAAAAGGTGATATTTGGCCTTTCTGCTTTTGAGTGTGCTTGACTATAAAGCTTTAAATAGTGCTCTCAGTAAGCCAAGAGATGTGAATTGGGTCTTTATACTTCATTCAAATAAGGTCTTTCAAAATTGTGCTTATTTTGCAAAATGAATACAGTCTGTGATCAATGATGCCAAACTCCAGCATTCTATCACTTCCAGTTTTGAAGGTCCAGCAGACTCCACAAAAATCCCACCCAAAACTGCCTACATTAAGAATATAATCATAATGATTTTTCTGAGTGATTATTAGGCTGATGATCAGTATAGCCTGCAATTGCTAAATTTAACTGCCTCTTTGAATGGGACTGCCTGTGTGCATTTAAACGTTACAAATCATTTGTTATTATTGGAGGGACTGAAGGTATTATCAATGTCCTTCATATTGCCTGTTCTCTCCCTGCAACATATGGGTTTGGCGATTTCTGATGCTTTGGGGTTTTTTTGCACAAAAGATATAAAGTCTTTTTAGAGTGCTGAAAAGGGTTTTGTGGGTTTGCGGTCCTTGAAGAGGAATCTTCTGGGATATAGACACTTTCCTATTTATGGAAATTAATTTATAGCTGCTCCAAATTGTTTCTTAACTCTGTTATCAGAGCACCTTGCTGTATTTATTGATCAGATTAAGCGATTGTGTTCAGCTCTGGGGCCCCCAACATAAGGACATGGACCTGTTGAAGCAAGTCCAGAGGGCCATGAAGATGATCAAGGGGATGAAGCACCTTTCCTTTGAAGACAGGCTGAGAGAGTTGGGTTGTTCAGCCTGCAGAAGAAAAGGTCTGGAGGGACCTTATAGTGGCCTTCCAGTACTTAAAGGAGGCTTTAATTTACAGGAAAGATTGTAAGGGACTCTTTTATCAGGGAGTGCAGTGATAGGACAAGGGGTAACAGTTTTAAACTGAAAGAGGGTAGATTTAGATTGGTTATAAGGAACAAATTCTTTACTGTTAAGGTGGTGAGACACTGGAACAGGTTTCCCAGAGAAGTTGTGTCTGCCCCGTCCCTGGCAGTGTTGAAGGCCAGGCTGGATGGGGCTTTAAGCAACCTGGTCTAGTGGAAGGTGTCCCTGCCCATGGCAGGAGGGCTGGAACTATGTGATATTTAAAGTCCCTTCTAACCCAAACCATTCTATGATTCTATGATTCTATGACTAATATCAGGTACAGTAATAGGTAAGAAGATAACACTTGAGTGTCTGAAGGAGATCAATAAGTGTTTATTGTCTCACTCATGGCCCCATAATCACCAAGGTGATCACACCAGGGTCTCTTTCACTCACATCACTCACTAACTTACCAATCTTTTCAGAAAACAGGGGACATGATGAAAAGCTTATAGAAGACAAAACTAATGAGGGATGATATTGTGACAATCTCTGTTCTGCTAACCTTCAGATAATGGTAGCATGGTAGAAAATGTGGGGTTTTCTCCATTTTTCTTCCAGGGAACATGAAGCCTAAGGAGAATCTAAAAGGTGACAACTCTGTGAATGTTCCCAGGCCACAACATGCAGGATAGTCTGAAGAAGAAAAGGCCATAATTTGCTATTAGAACAGCAGACCATTAAATTACAAACTTCCATGGACAAGGAGGGAGGACTGTAATTTAAAAATTGTGTGTGACACACTCTGCCTCGAGGGTCTAATCTTAGTGCAGAGTAAGCAGCACTCTTCCTCAGCACTGCTCCAAAAATTGACAGACTCTCCCAAATGTTTACTTAAAAGTAATAAAGTATAATGTTCTTAATTTCTTTTGATGTGTCCTTAATGTTTTTTTAATGTCCAGCATTACTGATAATAAACTGGAAGAACTTCTGTTCATTTCATTGAAGAAAATACATTCAATTTTTTCTCTTCTAACACATTGTTTTGTTTTGTTTACAAATTTATTTGCAAACTGTTTGAATCTGTCCATGACATCTCAACTTTGGAATGATTTGAAATAACCTGTCAGTTGAACAACTGAAACCAATTTTTAACACTTCAGCAGTTCACAGATTTCTATGCTCTTCGAATGTTACACAAAATCATTTATGCCAGCATTTAGGGATAATAAGATGCTTGGCCCTTCAATGTTTCAGTGGAGATCTTATTTTCTGTAAGAGCCACCTTGGTAAGCTCTTACTACAGCTCTGGTCAAGCACATTATGTAATGCATTAATATCTCTATTATTGTCACATTACACTTTCAGAGAATCTTTATATATGTTTATATATATATATATATATATATATGTGCACTTGTAAGCCCTGTTTAATTCACTAGCTAATTTCCAAGAAATCCGTTTGTACCCACTAAAGAACTCTGTGTCTGTATTTATATTTTATTTAGTGACCTTTCTAAATCAGTTGTTCTGTTTAAGAAAACACAGATGCACAAAAAATTTGGGGTTACATTCTTGTTACAAAATAGTGGTGAAGAATGTACAAAAGAGAAGAAAACCATTCATATGTAGAATTGCAGAATTATTGTGACATTAGCATCTATGGATAAATAAATAGTATTCCAGGAAACATGTTGTTCGTAATAGTTGTGCCTGGGAAAAGATATTTGGTATTTTTATATGAATCCCCAAATTACACTCTGTAGTTGCATCATGATTTTCATTTGAGCTCTTCCTAACAGTCCTTAGTGAGATATTTACTACAATCTAGTATTCCACAAACAGCTCTTGGACATGTCAAACTCAGCTAAAATTGACTCTTTTTCCTTGATTCTTACATGATGTTAACCCACATTTCAGCTCCAGTGCTCTCTTTAACAAGCTTCCTCTTGCAGCTCTTGTTCTCCTGAACAATTATTGGTTTTGGTAGGGAATATCTGGGAAACCTCTCTTAAAGTCTGTATTGAGACAGATCCTCAGCTTGCATAAAGCAGACTAATTCCACCAATGCAGTGAAGCTACACAGGTTTACACACCTGCAAAATCCTTCTCTGTAAATCTATAGGACCTCACATTTCAAGGACCTTTGTACTCAATCTTTAGGACTCATCTAGGGTTGGAAGTTGAGAGTTTTGCTGGAGTAAAGTCAGACTGCTCCTCAGGAAAAGGATTCACATATATCTCCATAACTTCGGTCTCTCTTCAGAATGTTAAAATGAAATTAATTGTGCAGCAAAATGTGTGTAACTGAAATCTATGTGGTTGTAAAAGACTAAATTAGTGCTGAACTTGCTCCATCATTACACTTGTTGCACATTCTATATTGATTATGTATTATCAGTCTTGAATTTTAAAAACTTTTTTGTTGTTGTTGTTGTAGTACAGGTTGTTGAAGGAAAAGGCAGATCTAAGAGAAGTCAGAAGCACTGTTGCAAAGTGCTAACATATTTTACAGGCACTTCCTTCTGACAAGTGATCATGGATACTCCCATTTAATTTATTTTGAATATGTAGCTACTGTGTCTGATATTTGAAAAAATAAGCATCACCTCTAAATGAACTGAATAGATATATTTTGCTGAATTATTTTTTCCTCAAAGCTAAATCACTTTTTCATTAGCTAGTATGTTAACACCCAGAGAATTTCTTTTCATTCAGTCATACCTAATAAAGTTTAAAGGATTGGGTTTTTTGTTCACCCTGGCATTTCTAGAAAGGAAATCACACATTACTCTCTTCTGACACAGTTACAGTAATATATACTTGTACTCTCAGACAGTAAATTACAAAACATTGTTCTCCTGTAGGCCACAAGTTTAACATTACGCAAGAGTTTTGCCTCATAACTATTTGGCTGAGGTCCATGAGTGACATTTTTGTATACACATCTGCACCTCTGCACACTTCTCATTAACAAAGCAGGCATTAGAATATGCCAATTAATGCTCCAGGGTACATATAAAAGCCAGAAGTGGGATCTAACACCTGTCTTCAAAACTTTCCAGTTCAGTGTCCTGCCTTATAGCATCAGAAGAGCTTCACCTGGAAAGAGCACTCTGATATGACCTCTTCTGCCTCCCAGCCAATTGCTCCTTTCAGACAGAAAAACAAAAACAAAAAAAAAAAAAAAAAAAAAAAAAAAAAAAAGGAGACAAACGTATCTATTCTCACCAAAGTATTATCTGGGACTTTTCACATCACTCACAGGCCTTTATGGTATTTTAAGATGAAGAAGACAATTTACAGGCTAAATCCTGTATCTCATGCATTTATTACAAATCCATGAAAAGCAACATTCAGCAGTAGAAAAAACGGACAAAAAGCATTAAGAGAAAAAAAATGTCTGAATTTATAACCAGATGTGAAATGAAACCTCCAACGAAAATTTCCCGCAAATTCATGTGCAGATCTTACTTTGTTTTCACATGCATCTCTGCAATTACTTTCTCACTGACAATTTTTAATGGTTGCTACTTTGTTGACTTAAAAAAAAATATTTAATCTATGGATCATATGAACCATGAAGCAGCAAGTGGGTGGAATATTACCAGCCACACAGCCAAAAAATGACTTCAGACTTGCAAGGTTGCCTCCTGTGAGGCCAGCAAGATATACAAAAATGATGCCTAAAGATGAACAAAAAATTACTGGACTGCATATAACAACTATTTCACAAGAAATATTGAAAAATAGGTTCCAAAAATGTATGGCTTTAAAATAAAAACAAAATGAAACCCAACAAAACCCCTCATTTTCCATTATAAATGTCATTAGAAATTAACATGTCCTGCAGAGATTAGGATTTTTCCTAAAATATCTTAAATCAAATTACTCTTAGGCTTTTTTTTTGTTTGGTTTTACTTTTTAATTTTCAAACCTGCAATTTTCTATTGAATGTTTTCTGCAAGTCTTTGCGCAAATTTTCCTTAAAATTTTCCTTCTTGCTCACATGAAAGTCAGTTGTTATACATAGGTCAGTAGTCAGAAATTGAGGTGCCACAACAAGGTGCCTGCTATAAAACAGTGACTTGTGTAAAAGCCTGGTATCCACAGAACCCATTTCTATACAAATCACTTTGGCCTTATCAAAAACTAAGGAAAAACACTTAAGTGGTTTTAATCAGTAACAAAGTAAAACAGATCTTTACTGTCAGTATTGTGGGATGCAAATGAGTAAAGTCAGTACTTTTTAGTCAGTAGCCAGAGGCACTAGGCCCCACTGGTTCCATATATATTCAGTATAGGATGAAATCTAACCATTAGCATGTCAAAAGAACAAGATTTGGCAGAGCTAATTTGAACTTGAAGCAGGGTAACAAGTAGTGATTAATAACCAAAAGCATAACATGGTTTTTGGTTTAGTCTGAATTTCAATAGACAGATGTCCACTTTATAAAAGCCATCTGCATTAAATGCCACTGATGGAGATCCCTGACGGCACTTCCAACAGAGAGGTCAGTGATTTCTATGGACCTAGAGGACTGAATCAGTATGCCTAATCATGATAGTTACTGGTTTTTATGATACAACAGTCATATTTATAATAATATATGCCCAGTCCTGCACCCAACACAATATAAACACTTGTCAGTTCTATGAAGTCTACTGCTGTCAATGCTGCTCCACAAGACAATGTGCATCACTTACGTGAGTACAGAAAAAGTACCATATCTTTCATCCCAACAAAGAGAAGGATTATGTCATACAGAAAGAAAACATAGAATTTGCACTGAAGACTCAACGTGATAGTGTAAGTTAGATGGATTTAGCTGTTCATTAGACTGATGCGTTTGGAAAGCTAGGTAGTGTTGATAGTATTTCCTTGCAATACCTGAAGAATTATCAAAACAGGATTCGTTCTCTATATATTCTCCAGCTGATCTGACCCATCCCTACCATCAGCAGAGATGTAGTGCCTGCTTATCAACAACATTTTCACTTCACAGATGTCAAATTGGGTTGCTCCAAAGAAATAACTTCAAACATTTTTCCTTTCTTGCTAATTTAACGGCTGCTTAAAAACACAGTTATTGTCACTGGTCTAAACCATAATGTCATGATCTTCCAACAATGAAAAAAGGCTTGGCATTGTATTTTCACATTACACTTAAGATGAAAATGTTATCAGCATTGTCATCATAGCCCAAATAATAATATTTGCCAATAACTTGTGTACACTTTAGTGTCTGATCTTCTGTAGCAGTAGAACATTACAGTATTTAGTGGAGGAGTTAAATTTTTTTTTTTTTAAATTTATTTTATATAACAATCATAGAGCTGAAAAAAATAAAGTCAAGATAGAAGACTGAATATAGTAGTGAAAAAGAGTTCATAATCATATTCAATGTTAAAATCTCTTGTGCTATTCTAAAACTTGGACTTTACTGGTAAATGCACCATTTGCTCATGTTCCTTTGTGTTGTGCATGTGATAATGTATACAGATTCTTCACCACTTCAGTCCTACTTTTCTGGGTAAGTAATTTTTCCTCTGATTTACTTGACAATACAATTTTGAGTCCTATGTTTTTTTCAGTTGTTCAGCAAAACAGTCTTGTTTCAGATGGATATTATTCACCAAGCTTTTATTTAATTCTTCATAGTTTTTACTTTCAGGTAACCTTCTAAGTCTAGCAAGTTATTCAACTGAACTTCAGGTCTGAGGTAGTTTAATGACAGGCTGATCAGTTTTAAATGTGCAGCAGTGGCTGCCATGTTAAGACTGAAGCAATTGTCAGGATTCATTAATAAAAAAGAGTAGATCATTTATAATGCATTAGATTCTGCCTGGCAGGAGTGGAATGGGGGCAGGGGGGAGTTGTTTTATTTTTGGTGAAATAAGATAGTGAAAGCCAAGTGTTCTTTTCTTAAAAAGGATTTCATTTTGGTCAGTCTTTCTTTATTGGCAGTCTGACATCTATTTTACATGAATTGCTAATGAAATTGTGAACAACTCCTACATAATACCGATCTGTAAAATATAGTCTTGAACTGAACAAGAAATACTATAGAATATTTTGACATTGCTGGTAACAGTATCTTACTGTTGAGTATGTATTAGGATGCAACAAAAATAACCACAAGCCTGCAAGAGCTTGTTTTCTAATCCTCAGATCAGAGACTGCTGTAGCTGTTATACATCAGTTGCACAAAGGATTAATTTAATTTAGAACACAAAGTCCACATTAGCTTGATGCTATGCTTGATCCTGGGCTATCAGGAGCTGTAGAGAGGAATAGGTCTGTTTTGGTGTTTCTTCTGGTGTTGGTAACCAAGTCTCACTAGGACATCAATAGGAATATTGCATCAATAGGAATATTGCATCCTCATACACCAGGTCAGGAAGGTCAGATTCTTAGAATACTATGACTTCCTTATCTCTGCATAAGAAAGACAATATCGTTACTGCAATTCTAATCCTAAACTCTGACAAATAAAACAGGAACTTAAATCACTGAAGAGATGACCAAGGCTAACTTTTATGTACATAGCATTCTCACTTGAAATAATTTACTTCTTTTGGACTGCCACTGCAAACATCCAGGACTATAACACTGCCTTAATTAACCAGTTACTAATTTCCAGTTAGCATAGAACCGTAATAGCCAAAATTATGACCATTCCTATGCAATGCTTTCCAGTTTCAGTGAAAGTACAATTTTCAATCACTTTCTCACCAGCCTGAATACTTAGAAAGGTTGTACAGCTGCTGGTACTTGGCTGAACCTACAAGTAATTCAAACTAAAATTAGAATCCAAACATTAACTTCAAACCCATATTAAATATTAACCTAAGGTACTTCTAATTCATGCATCATGTAGCTTCCTATTTTTAGCCTTTAAAATATAAATCAGTTATTCAAGACAGTAAAAGTAATAGATTTCTACTATTCCATTAATCTGACAACAAGGATAATAAAGTCAAATCTAAATATGGATGTGATTAATTTGAAAAATTAAGGGAACTGAGAGTTTATGACATTTATAGTTGCTGAGAAAATCCTGGCATGTCAAGACATCATCACATGAAAGTGCTTGATGGATAGAATAAAATCCATTTCCTTCTCGCCATTAAGAAAAGCCAAACACATTTTTGTTCTAGTGATTAGGGTATACCAGTGGGTATGTATTCATGAGATATATGTATGTATAGCATATCACAATGAGTTAACCTCAGCTAACAGCCAAAAGCCCATTCAGTCTGTCACTCAATCCCACTCTTCAGTAGAAGAGGGGGAAAAAGCAGGATAAGAAACCTTGTTGATAAGTGATCAACAAGTGATAAGTGATATCGTGATCAGGGAGATCACTTTCCAGTTACTGTCTTGTACTAAACAGACTCAATTTGGGGAAATTAGATTCAATTTATTTTCAATTAAAATAGCAGATAACTGAAAACAAAAGGATAGACATTAAAAAAATTACATTGTCTCCTCCCTTTCCCAGTTCCAACTTCCCTCCTGCATTCTTAGCTTCTCTACCCACCTTGAAAAGCCCATGGGTAATAGGGAAAGGGGAATGGAGAATTATCATCAGTATGTGACTTTTTCTAATTATCACTCCTCCTTCTTCATATTTTTCCCCTGCTCCAGCATGGGCTCTTCACAGACTGCAGTTCCTTCAGGAAATACCCAACTGGTCCAGCATGGAGGTCTTCCACAGACTGCAGAGTGGATATCTTCTCCACCATGGAGCATCTCCACCTCCTCATCTGACCTGGGTGTTCTTTCTACCTTTTCTCATTCTCTCTTTTTTTTTTTTTTCCCCCTTTTCTTTTTTCCTCCTCTCTGCCTGTCTGGTGTTTTCTGATCTTTCTTAAATACATTTTCACAGTGGTGTCACTGGCTTGAGAGATGGGCTCAGCTATATTCTTTGGTTGGTCTGTTGGAGCCATTTGGAATGATTGTGTCTGGCACAGGTCAGCCGCTGACCTCTTCCCACATAGGCCACCTCTGCAGCCTACACCCAGTACACATACACAAACACACATCTGCTGCTGTGTAACATTTCAGAGTGTGCTGCAGCTTAGTTTGAAACCTGTTCCAAAATTTGCAGGTTCAACACCAGAAGAAGTGTGGTTCTTCCAAATACCTAGTCCTTTGTTAAAATTATACAGTTAAACTGAACTCGATAGCTCCTAAAATCTGGTACCTTACTACCTGCATTTACTTCAGTTGTCTCCAGGCCCTGTCTTGTTAGCTGCAGCAGTGGAATGGCTGCCTCAGTGAGGCCTGCCACTGCTTCATTCCATGTGGGCTTTTCCTCTTTCAGACTCCTTTGGTCTGGTAGTGTCCCTTTATTTGTGTGGGTCACAATGAGTGGGGTCCCTGTAGATTACTATAGGGGATGATAGCTGAAGAAATAAATTCAAAAGACCCTCAGAAGACCCTAGGCTCTGAGCTGGTACAGGATAGTTGCAAGATCCATCTGTTTCAGCAACACCTTAATCGTACTCCTGCCACTTCCAGCTGTGCCAAGGGAGTGAGCAGGTGGTAAAATAGCAGAGGACTTTGAATAAGGGATGCAGCCTCGAGAGGGGTGCATGTCAAAACAACATTGAAAAACATAACAAAGCCAGCCTTTAATAAATAATCAAGGTATTACACTTTTTGGGGTAGGTTTCAAAACACTTGTTTCAACTTCTCTCTTTGATGCTGCTATCTCACAATTCTGTTGTCCTTTCCTTTTACAGAATACAGCCTTTTATAAATGGGCCAGGGTAGGAAAAAAGAATGAAGAGACTCATTATAGCATATGCAACATATGTCAAAAACAGGAGAGACAAGGGCTGTGGGCTTTTTCAGTACTCTGTCAGCCCAGGCAAATTCATTCATCCCAAACCCACAGGAACAGAACCGGATGACTTATTACACCACCATGTATTTTTTCCATGTCTTTTCTGCAACTTTGTATGTATATGTGGGGGTTTGACCTTGGTTAAATGCCAGGTACACAGCAAGTCGCTCTATCACTTCCCCCCCCGTCCCGTCCCCCC